>NC_133658.1:636500243-636815243 GCF_037893015.1 Macrotis lagotis
GGATGCTAAAGCATTACTAGAGTTGTGAACTGAGTCAACCATTCTGAGAGCAATTTGGAATTGCAAAGGGCATTAAAATTGTTCAAACCCCTTGACCCAGCGATACCTCTGCTAGATCTATTTCACAGAGAAAATCAAAAGGGAAGAAGATTTTAATGTACACAGAATATTAATGGTAGATATTAGGACCAGGACTAGATTAAATTTCATGTTTACAATAGCAGTAAACTAAACAAACTAACAATATGAACAAGATCCCAATCTTCAACAGAGAAAATATCATCTTAAGAGAATAAACCCCTTTAAAATTTTACCAACAGAGTATACATTTTAGTTGGTAATTACAAATGGATATAATTATTCCTTTAGGACCTCTACTATGAAGTGTTTTATAATTATTTAGTTTGAAATCTGCATAAAATATGAAGATAATCAAAATTCATTTATGATGCAGATTTTCAGTTCAACTACAAACCACAAAGAACTACAAACTGCAAAGAACACCACTGCAGACTCTAAGGGAGTATTGGCAGCCCAAAGTATCTTCAACATGGAACAGACTTTATAGAATTATTTATGTTCTCTATAGTAGTTGTCTCCAAAGTGAAGGCCTGGCTTCCTAGAAGACTGTGCCTTCATTTCAAGAAGTTTGAGCAAATAACAAAAAGAATGTGAAATTGGTATACTTCACACTTTCCTCATCTTAGCCAACAATGATATTTGTTTACAACTCAACCACACCTATCTTTCTATTACAAATTTCCAACTTCTTTATTATCCCCATCCCTGCAATTTAGGGGCAAGGAATGTCCAGCCTGTGGGCCATTGCCACTGCCATGGCAACTACAGGCAGAGCTCAAAATTCAATAAATATAAGAGTTTTTAAAGGGGTGAATTAATTAAATGTTTGACCAAATTTAGCAGGCAAATGATGCTATAAATATGCAAATGATATTATAAATATCCAAATGACCCCTAGCAGAGAAAAGGTATCCTTCCCCTGCTAAAAATGTAAATGCCCAATGTTTCTCTTTCTGAGCCAGGGATAAATTCCACAGGATAGTTACAATCTAATTCCAAGCTCATCATCTATGCTGATGGACCTCCCCCTTCCTGAGCATACCCATTAGGGGAAGAAAAAAATCTATGTTTTTGTATATTAGTGTATTGTGAATGTATGTGTCCTTAGATAGACTTATACATATTTTATAAGCATATTTTACATAGAATAAGCATAATCTGTAGACAAATAGATTATATAGATAGATAGATAGATAGACAGACAGACACATATATATGCATGTATTTCTATATGTATCCAGGATTTAAATGTGGAGAATTTTCACTATAAAACCTGACAAAATTAATATCAACAAATTGGATTTAAGTACCACTCCAGTGTGGAACAAAAGACAAAATTTGACTTTCTTCTTTTTTTCCTCATTTGTTACCCTCTTCTTATATCCATTGCTCTCTGAACATCCCCTTTAATCCAAAATCACTTACTGTACTATATTATCCAAAAGAATCCTTCGCTGACAGTTCCCTAATCTCTGGACTCTGGATCTCTCTCTCTCTCTCTCTCTCTCTCTCTCTCTCTCTCTCTCTCTCTCTCTCTCTCTCTCCATCTACAAACTTACAAAACCTTAACTAGGACTATGCCTTAGGGAAGGACCCATTCTTCAGATAGTTGACAATTTGTGAGGAATCATACAAAAGAATTCACAATAAGACTATTAGTTTCAGGAGTGATATTGCTTTTGTAATGCCACATAACCTCAGTTGGACTATTACTGCTCCTTGGCAACCCTTTTTTATTTTTCTTCTATTCACTCCCTATCTCATTCTCCCACACAGTACAGCACAGTTATAGCCGTTCTACTTTTCACAATTATTCTCTCTCATGCATCTTTTATCTCCCCCTTTCCCTTGGCTTCTTCTGTGTGTGCTTATGAACATGCTATTCTTTTTCTGTTTTCTTTGCTGACTTTGTTTCTTCCTAATTCCTTGATAGGTATTCCTCAAGGTATATTCTAAGTACTCCTCCTCCTCTTCCTCTTCCTTCTTCTTCCTCTCTCTCTCTCTCTCTCTCTCTCTCTCAGTTTCTTTGTCTGCCTCTCTCTTTCTGTGTGTGTGTCCATCCTCAGCCTCTCTATTTGTCCCTTCCTTTCAAAACTCAGCAAAATCAAGAGGATTAGTTATCACTTAGATAAAAATGTAAATCTTGCTCTACAGTGCCAACCTCTTTACTGAACTTGAGACTTATATATATGCCCAAGTTTCCTGAACTTCATCAGCATATCTTCACAGAATCTCTAATTTGACAAGTTCAAAAGAGCACTTATCTTACTCCTATTGTGTGAAATGATTATTTCTTTCTAGTATTAAAAACTAATTATTGAAATATGACCAAAGTTTTTTCCCCTTTTCTACTTTCTCATCTAGAAATCAACCATTCTGGAAAATCTCAAAGATTTACTCAGCCCATGAGCTAATAAGACAGTAACAGAAATTCTAAGATTATGGTAATGACTGCATTCTTGCTCATTGTGTTTACTCAGACAGGTCTGGAAAAATGTAGATAGAACCTTTTATCAGACTGGTGAAATAGAAACTGATCAAGATACGGGGTGATACAAGTTATGTATCCCAAAGACCTTCATCTTAATGTAGTCCACCTCCCATAATAATATTCATTCTCTCTTGTTACTTGTTAATTAATCAGAGTTTATTTTTACCCTCAGGTACATCCCTTTTTCAAAAGATTGTATAAAAATTGAAGGCTCAGAAAAATTCACTCTCTGGTTATCAAGGGACAATGAGCCTGTTTTTGATGACTGCATTTGGACATAGTCAATAAAACTGAGATACTCAGTCTCTCAGAACTTGTTTTTAATGTCACACCACAAAGCCCAAACAAATTCCCTTCCACTCTGAATTTCCACTTAATAGGATTATCTTTCTACTTGTACCTGAAGCTCTGGGAAATCATCAAAGCTAGGTCTTATTTTGATATTGTTCTATTAAAGGAAGGAAAAATTTCATAGATAGAGTTAGAGGCAAGCATTTAAGGCATAGAAGCTACCCAAAGAAGCAGTGAAAGATGATGGAAGAAGGAAGAGGAGACTGAAGATGGGAATGAAGAGTCCAGTTTGGATAGTGCAGAGAACATGAGCATGAAGTGAGAAAAAATGAAATTAATAAAAGAACTTATAAGGTTATACTATGTGTCATTAAAAGTACTGAGAACTGTGGAACAAATACAAAAAAAAAATTAAAATGCCCTCAAGGAGTTTACAATCTAACTGTGGAAGATAACACAATTGGGGTAGGATGTTTTGGTGTGGGAAATCACTATGATTGGAGGGAAGGATTGGAACAATTTGTTGATATTCCTTTACAGAAATATTATTGGTTTCTTGATTACTGAAAAGAGAGGGAAGATGATTGGGGTTACATATGCCACATGGACTAATAGGAAGATTGTTGGATAGGGTGAATATAGAGCTGACTGACTATGTAGAACTCTTACCAATAAATGGCATAAGATCCCCAAGCCAAGATCATCAGCACAGCAGGAAGATGGCCAGTATAAAAATGAAGAGAAATATCTTGAAAGATGTGTATATGGAGAGGTTAGAATCAAGACTATTACTGTAATTTATATTAAATCTTTTACACCCTGGAGAATCACTGAATATCTCTTAATAATGAATTACAATAACTGACAATGCCTAAACCTGGGCCTTATGAGGATAGTTTTGAGGTAACTATTTGAAAGACTGACAAGGAAAGAAACAGGAGGTAATACAAGTAATTAGGAATTATTAAAGCAGATCAGAAGAAAGGTGCTGGGATTCCTAATTAGCGCATTGGGAATGTGAAGGATAGAATGTGTATAAGAGACAATGGTGATGGCACATCAATAGAACCTGGCCAGGAATGATTGGGTATGGGGAAGTAAGGGAGAGGTAACAGTCAAATATGGTGTCTGGGTTTCATTCCATGTGACCAAATGAATGGTGGAAAAGTTAAGGGAAGGAACAGGTTTGGGGAAGAGGTACTGATATTCAGAGACTTATTGGACTCCAAAGTATTGATATCTGGCATGGTAAAGAAATAATGCACAGAGAACCAAAAAGTGGTTACAATTAAATGATACCAAAAGGACTAAATGAGTACTTTTTAAAAATTTAAGTCCAGGAAAAAAAAAATCACAATCTGCATTTGTAGAATCAGTTTCCTTATCTAAAATTCCTTAATAATAAAATCACAAGTATAGTTCCCTCCTCCCCAAATAAAACAAACTTAGGGATTTATCCCTCCAAAATATAACCTCTTTTCCCTCATACTGCTTGTAGAAAGCTTATTTTGAATCCAAAGCAGGAAAAATAATTTAACTCAGCATATTTGTTAGTGTCTTATACTCATGTACATTCCCTACCAGCAAGACTCTAGGGACTAGTTAGCATAGAATATGGCTATAGTTATTTCACATTCCACAGTGTGAAGTTCAAGAACGAACTTTGAGTGTACTCTAAAAGTCTTTGCCAGATAATTAGAAAAAGCTCTGCTGTTTCAAAGGCCCCCTATATATTGCACAGTTAAATGATTATCTTGAAGCTTATTTTGTAGTATTATTACCTTTGAGAAAGCATTGTTATTGGGCACTTTTTTCTAGAAGTCATTAATGCATATAATTAAAAACATACAATTCAACCTCTCTGCAGGACTTCTATGAAACCATTTATGGGTTGTTTTTTCTTGTCTTTCTAGGTGTTGCTGACTGTGGGTTCAGAGTAATGAGAAGAAAGTTATTTTTAGGTTGGTATTAGAGTTTTGGTTGGTCTAAACTAAAAAGCCTTATTTAGAGTTTGTTTATACTACTACACTACATTTTGTTTTATATTAAGCTAATTGCTTTCCTTGCAGCTTTTGCCATTATCCATTTTTTTCTAATAATATTTTTTCTTTAAAGAGATGGAAACAGAGCAGGTTTTTGTTTTAGTTATCATTTGGAGGAAAGCATCATCCTTAACCTTCACTTCTTTAAAGTTTTTATCACTTCACTAGCATTTCATTTCAGTTGTTTATCTTGATGAGTTGATCTTTCTACCTGTAATTAGAAAATCAAAGCTGGAGGATAGACCAGGTGAGGATGGTCCTTATGATCTTAGACTACATAGCCAAAATAGAAATCTCTTCTACTCTATCACTGACATATAGACTCTCAGTCTGTGCTTGAACAAGTTCTAGAGAAGAGAGCCAATTCAACATGGTTATAACCCTCCCCTCCATTCTAATAAATCTTTCTCTCTCCTTGCCCCTTCTCTTCTCTGCCACCACCCTGGTGAAGGCCCTCCTTCCCTCACTCCTATATTATTGATGATTGAATTTCCTCCCTCAAATCTCTTCCACTCTGTTTAGCTGACAAAGTGATCTTCTGATCAGTCACTATTCAAGATAATAAAATTTAGTCAGAATCAGATATAAAACTCTCTGAGTTTCAAATCCTTTCATAACCTGGACACTTCTCAACTTCTCTGCCTTCTTATACCTTAGTCACCTCTATATACTGTGCAATCTGATAACACCACCCTCCTTCTTATTCCTTCTTTAAGATATTCCAACTGGCATTTTCGAATGTTATCCTCCAAGAATGAATTTTTTTTCCCTTCAGTCTCCCTTGGCTTCCTTCAGGACTCAAAGAAAGCCCTACCTTTTGCAAGTAGTGCCTAGATGTGCATACCTTCCCCTTTTTGGTAACATCATTATTTTATAAGTATTCTAACTTATTGGCTTACATGGACTAGGTTTGAATCTAGGGTTCTGAACTCAGAATAGTCAGTTTTTCTGACTCAGGTCATCCAAGAGTTTTACACTGAAAAATTTCCAAAATAAATCTCAAGAATGATTCATGTCTATCTATCTTCAAATGTAAGCAATAGGCAACATTTATTTCAACCATCAACAAAAGTATATAAGATGCAAAAAGACTTGTGGGAGTTTTTAAACAGAAATAGAAAGCATTTAAATAATCTATTAGATTATCCCAGGAAAGAAAGATACTTTGAGAGCCAGTGAGAAAATGCTCCTGATTCACCTGAGACTTGTATTGTCTAAGAAACTGATAGCAATATCTGGAAAGAGTTGACAAGTCCAAATCACTAGTCCCTTGTGATTTGAGTCTATTTTTCCATTTTTTAAGGAGATATGTGGGTGGTCTCCTTCCTTCTCCAGGAGCAAGCACACTGTTGAGGAAATCTCCATCTAGGAGGTCTAGTGACCTGAAAACCTGAAACTTTAATTAAAAATGTTCATATTCAATGTTTCCCATGAAACTGTGAAGATCTCAAGAACTCTAGTCTCTGAACAAATGAGATTTTTTTATATATATATATATATATATATGTGAACATATACTTACATGTTCATGTACATTGTTTTATATATATATATATATATATATATATATATATATAATCTTGACAAATCTTTAAACTCTAAAGAAATGTTAGCTATCATTATTGTTATTTTGATGTTTGCTCAGAAAAGGAAATTAAATGCAGAGTAAAGACGTCTGAAACTGGTTGTTATGTTACTTCCCTTGGTCTTGTCATATACTTCTTACGTAAACTGATATTTTGGATCCCATATAAAGGGAAGTAGAAAAGTTGGGAGAGAAAGTAACCTTTGTCCTCCACCACTTTCAGTAATTTGATCTGGAAGTTCAAGAGAAGAAAACAAAAAAGATTCTTGAGCTATTTCCAAACTCACTTTTGTAGAATGGGAGGAGAGCCTGCTCCTCTTAGAAAAGAAGCTTCCTGGATTTCAGAGAGCATTGATTTTGGAAAGAGTTTGCCTCAGGCACTGAGAACCAATTGGAAATTTTCTGTGCTTCTTCCATGGCAGAATGTCTTAACTACAAGAGAAATATCCTTCCTGTGAAGGTTTATGCCTTTTAATTTTACCAAGTTGACTGGATCAACTCTTTCTCAGTAATATTATATATAGCAAGTGCTCAATGTACTTGGTGTTCTGCTAGATATTGCATTACGAAAATAAAAGCATCCCAACTCTAACTGCTAGGAAATTCTATCCCAAAACAGATCAGATTTGTTTAGCCAAATAAAGGAACAAAAAGTTATATAAAGTCTTAAAAAAGATGAAATTTTAGAGGCTTAAAACAACATTAATATTTTTAGAAGTTTCCTATAATAAGGGTAGGGTTTTAAGAATATCAGTATATTTATAGGAAATAGAGGATAAGGACTTAACATGTAATTTTATTCATATTCAGAGATTCCCTAGGAGAGAATTACTCATAAATTAGTTTGACCCTTTTTCTGAAACATAATGTCTTAACTAGAACATTGAAAAAGTAAATAACTTTAACACAGTCATCCAACCAGTATATATAAGAGGCAAGACTTAAACATGGGGCTTTCAGGCTTCTAGGCCAGTTTCTATTGTCTACTCATTTCTTTTTTGTAGGAAATGTCTATCTATTGGACATTGTTAGTGCTTTTTTTCATCAAGGTGAAAAGACATAATTCTGCACTTTTCAGAGGATCTAGATATAGTTCCTAATTTTAGATACAGTCTCATCAATTGGTATATGATCTCTATGAGAGTGTGTTTTAAGATGGCTTACAAATATGGAAAAGAGCTGCCTAAAAATTAGAAATTGGAAAAGTATTCTAGTGGATCATTTTCTACCAGGGTTCCTTCCCCCCCCATCTCCTCATTTAGGCTAATGAATTTTGTTAGTGTTATTATTGTTGTTTGCCTTGTTTTCACTGGAGGCACAACTTTATGGAAACCTTTGACCATATAGTTTTGATCTCTTGGTTTCCTAAAGGTATAAAGTAGCTTAACTACCTAAGGACCCTTCGGGAATTGGAGGATGGCCAGAGACCACAGGAATCAGTATTCCCTTCCCTGTTGACCAGAAGTTTCTCCATAAGGATGGGAGCTCTGTTTTCCCGTCTCTTCCCCAGCCTGACTTCTATCCACACTAAGAATTGCTATATCCTTGTCAAGTATCTTGCCCATGATATTACTAAGCCTCTTTTTGTTACCTATCGAATCAACTGAAGATTTCCATCACATTTTTTTTCTAATATATATTTTACCCTAACCAGAAACTAACCAGCCTGTCCATTAGAACAGAGCAAGGACAAGCCTACTCAAAGGACTGTTAAAGAAGTTGATTTGAATACATTAAATTGCTGATTCAGGAAAAAACAAAATAAATAGACAAATTTAAAAAAAACACTTAGGGAAGCCTGTAGTAAAGTATATTAACCCAAATTAGAAAAATGAAAAAATGTCTTGGTTTGGAGAAGCTTAGGAAGGAAAAAGTCAGCCAAGTACTGACTTCTGAGGAGTTAGAAAAAAGAGAATAACATGAGACTTATGGAAATTAGTCTCTAGTTATCACCAAATAATATTCTTGTTATGTGATTAAAGTTCAGACTGTAAAAAGTGTCTTTAGACTTTAGACTCCTAAGAAGGCTGGGACATACTACCTAAAGACTTTAGAAAATCATAAAGATAATTCTTATTTCTCCCATCACTACATAAGTTATCATCCCCTGGAGTCTTACTTCCTGGATGATGATGATGATGACCTCATTTTATCATCATTTCATTCTCATTTAGCATCCCATAATTCATTTACCTCACCATACATTGTCAACATCCTATACTGTCAAATGGTTGCTTACTTCCATTCTGCCATTCCAGGCTATCTACCCAAATGAAATACACCTCTCTTGTAACTTATTCCTACAAACCCAGGATCTCTGCATCTTAATCTCAATTAACAATATGAGTAGATCTCTGAAGATCTCCAATCCTTTTTAGGTGACATGTATATTTTGTAAAAGCAGTCTTTTCTTGGTCATCTTCATCCAATAGGTACCTCAAAACTGGAACATGTTGGACCAGGTGGGAAGAGAAATTAGTGCCATATAATGTCATCAGGGCATAACCAGCATAGAAGCTAAGATTTATATTATGTTTTATACTTTATTCATCATTTCTCTCACAGCAAACCTGTGAGAAATAAAGTGCAAATATTATTACTTTAAAACTACATTAAGGGGCGGCTAGGTGGTACAGTGGATAAAGCACTGGCCCTGGAGTCAGGAGTACCTGGGTTCAAATCCAGTCTCAGACACTTAATAATTACCTAGCTATGTGGCCTTGGGCAAGCCACTTAACCCCATTTACATTGCAAAATCCTAAAAAAAAACTACATTAGTAGAACCACTTTTGTAGGACACTTAAGGATCTCGGTTAATGGATTTGAATCTGATTTCTTGGATGCATCTTCCTCTGTAGTATCACCAACAATGATCTTGCCACCTCACTTACTTGTCTTTTCAACTGACAATGCTGGGCTCAGTCCTTGTTCGTGTTTTCCAAAGCCCTGGCCTTCTCAGAAGCCATACTTCTGCATGATTTTATGAGCTACAGTACCACCCATGTTAGCAAGAAAGGAATTACTGGGTCCTGTTGGAGACTGCTGTCTCTCTTGTTCATCATATACAGGGGGAGGAATAGCAGCTTTGGAAGACTGTGATCGAGGTCTTGAATCCTCTTCAAATGGAAACTCTCTGGGTAAGTCTTTTGTCTTTTTCCACGAGAGAAGTTGGTGGTACAATGGCAGCACCTCCCATACTTCTTTTCCTCCTTTCTCGCTCATCAGAGTCTTGGATCTGGCAGAGCAAGTCTGATTTTAAGAACTCAAAGCACAAATCACCTCTGGCAATCCTTAGTAAGCCTTTAGGCTGAAAGCAAAAAGGAAAGAATGCAAGCTTGATTGACCAGTGGGTACTGAGACTTTTGGGAAGGACTCCTAAAATTCATGTTGCCTGACCCTTTTTTTATTTTGTGTTTTTTTTATATAGTATAAAATCCTTAAAAAAACTACATTAAATTCTTCCTAGGTACCAAAAAATGTTCTTAGTGCTCGAGAGTGAAGTCAACAAACATTTCTAAAGGTCCTATAAAAATGAAATAGTTTCTGCAACCAAGAGGCTTCTGTTCTAATAAACAAAGATGAGAATAATCTCATTTAAAATGCAAGAGGGAAATAATACTAATAACTATAAGCAAAAAAAATCAGAGAAGATTCTTCTGGAGGAATTTAGATCAAATATCATAGTTTTAAAGTATGAAAGGACATATGAGTTTATCATACAGTCCAACAGATGAGTAAATTATGTCTGGAGAAACTAAATGATTTATTTTCCCTAGATCACATAGTAAGTTGCAGAGCTGGAATCCAAACTCAATTTGTCTGATTTCAAATCTGTGGTATTTTTTTTACACCAGATTGTCTGCATTTTATAGATGAGAAAACTGAAGCTCAGAAAAGATAACTTGCTCATTGTTATATAACTAGTTAAGGATCAAAGCCACAATTTTATACAGGTTTGAAGCTCTTCTAACTCTACCACATAATTGAGTTTTTGCTGTGTTCCTCAAATGACATCTTTATATTGGGGATGCCTATTTTACCTATCTACCCCAGGATAAGAAAAGAAATCAGAAAGCATGCCAAAGGACAATATGGCAAAAGGAATACAAATTTGCAAATACATTTCAAGAAGAAAAGTTTGTGATACCTTATAAATTTCATCTGCAAACTCATTTTCCCTCATGTAACAAAGGATGGCCCAAATATACATCTACTGTCTTCAGAGATTTCTTATAAGTACAAATGAAGTAATAAAATTATTTCTAAATGCTAACCATGTGTCTAGCACTGTGATAAGTGTTGAAGATTCAAGCACAACAGTCAAGATAACCCTAGTCTTATATTTTACTGGGAAAAATAACAGACAGTGAAATTCCATGACCAGGGAGAACATATATATCCTAAAAGTGAGTAGGGTCAGGAAAATAGATTGTTAGGACCCTATCCATGAACAATGATGGAATTGATATGATCATGGTACTTGGCTTCACAGTACATGATACCATAGAGAGAATACTTGGGAGTGGGGGAGAGGTAGTTGATGATTGGCAAAGCAGTAGAGAAGGTAAATGAAGAATAGTTGTTATTTTCCTAAAGAAAGTAGTCCTAGAGAGGCTATCCTCAATCAAGCAAGGATGAAAGTTTCTCCATAGCCTGGCTACATCTAAAGTTAAAAATAATACATGAGAAGGAGAATGAATCCCCCTTTTTATTTTCAGAATAACTTAGATCACTAAAGGAAGTTACATTAGTAAAATAAAAGAAATAGTAAAAGACATTTCTAAAACTATATTGAATGAAGTAGTGATGACAGGCAATTGGTATCTGAGGAATTAATATGAAATCGAAGAACTCATTGATATTTAAAAGTCCCATACAAAAAAGGAAACATGCCCCAGTATCTTCTATAACACGGAGAAAAGGAAGATGAAAAATGTTCTGATAACATGCTGTTGGGGAAGTGGAGGTGACTTTCACTTGGAGGGAAAAAGCCTCATTCCCCCATATACAAACTTAAGGTTTCTGTAGAATGCAATACCCAGCTATGCATTTCCTAGGTTAGGGGACCTTAGAGAGATATCACATCCCTGGATGTCTCAGAGTTGAGCACAGGGTAGTTAGCCCCAGGAATGATTCTCCTTCTCATCCCATACCAACATCTGTTTTGCTGTTTGCCTCCACATGACCTCTTACACATACCTACTTCAAAGGAGGAATAGGCATTTTCCTCACCTGACAGTTTGAAAGCTTATTCTACCCTCTGACCAGAGTTTTGTAGGTAGGAATAAGCAATAGACTTTCACTTCCCCACTCAGGAGAGTATGTAGGCAAACTTCCCTGTACCTGAAGGGAAAAAAATAGAACTCATGGGGAGAATACATAGACTAGTACCTACATCAGCTGAGTTGATAGCTGCCCTTGTAATTCAGCTTTGGTTGAAGTTAGCAAACCTGCAGGGTCTGTGGAAGTGGAGCCTCTAGTAGCAACTGTGGCCATTATTTTTCTCTTTTATAGTGTTTTCTTTTAAACTATGTTTGAGATCTTTGTTGTAGACTAGTACCCTGTGGCACCGGCCTGGCGTGATGAGACTTCAGTAAGATACAGCACATAAAAGGATGCAGTCTAAGTGTGACGAATTGCAATGACAAGGCTGAGTTGGAGGTAACTTGTGAATGATAAAGTGAATTGAAAACTGTCTTCCCACTTTATCCTGGGGCAGTGCAAAGGGAAGAGTGGGGGGCAACCTGAGGACACAGGCTAGAAGTATTTCTCCAGAAAGCTGCTGAGAGCTCCCAAGGTGGCCCAACAGATCAGACCTCTCTACCTCAACTGAACCTTAAAGCTTGCTATTTGTTCTTTCCAAAATAAATATCATCTACCACCAACCCCAAATGTTATTAGTAACAGGCAATGTGAATTAATCATGCATGAAGGTGGTAAGCTTGGCATTGATCCAGCATCTGAAAGATGTTGGGGTAAGATGAAAGAACCCTACCTAGGTGTCTAGAAGAGAGTCTATAAAAGCACGGTCATGCTATCAACAAAGAAATGTAGCTATGAAAGCCCTCCCATGATGAATAAACATAAAATCACAAAAGTACTGTTTTTTAACATCTTTCCCCTGTAGCGGCCTCCCTGTACTCTCCTTCTTCCTTTCTTGCTTTCGAAAACACAGTCTGTTGTGTTAAAAAGTTAAAGTAGAAAGAAAACCAGACCAAAAACAAGAGACATGTTGGAAATATATACGAATTTCATAATGGGCCTGCAATTTGTATTCAAAAGATTGGTATTGTTTTGTTATCTATATTCAAATAGAGGAGGTGGTCTTAGAGTCAAAAGAACCTGAGTTCAAATCTTATCCTCTGGACAAGGAAATTTACCTCTTAGGCCTTGCTTTTCTCATTTATAAAATTATTTAATTGTACTAAATGATGTTTGAGATATTTTCTAACTCTATATTGCTGATCCAGAGACTATTTTAAAGAGTCTTCAGAGCATGCTTCATTCCAAAATGAGTGATTTTGGGGAAGTTATAAGGGAAAGAATATTGCACTTGGAGTATTGAATATGCCTATGTTCAAATCTTGACTTTCATATTTACTCAGTTTCTTACTTGTTTGTTTTTTTTTTATTTAAGGCAATGGTGTTAAGTGACTTGTTCAAGGTCACACAGCTATGCAATTATTAAGTGTCTGAAGCCAGATTTGAGCTCAGGTCATGCCTGACTACAGGGCACTATCCACTGTGCCACCTAGCTACCACTCCAGTTTCTTATTTGAAAAGAATGTTTGATATATTACCTTTATCACTGTTGTAAAGTTTAAAGTATTGCATAAAGATGAGCTTATTTTATATATAGTTTGATTCACTACTTTTTTTCAAATGGTATTAAAGGCTAGTTTATCACTTAATTATCTGTATGACCTGCATCACCTAATCTCAATGAGTTTTGGTTTGTTTAATTGGAAATATTCTGGATGATAAGCACCAGGCTGTCTATAATCAGGTACTAGAAAACACCTTGCAAGTGAAGGTTCTGTCTTTCTTACTTCCTTTTTTGCTTCCTTCCTTCTTTGCTTCCTTCCTTTCTTCCTTCCTTCCTTCCTCCCTCCCTTCCTCCTCCTCCTCCTCCTCCTCCTCCTCCTCCTCCTTCTTCTTCTTCTTCTTCTTCTTCTTCTTCTTCTTCTTCTTCTTCTTCTTCTTCTTCTTCTTCTTCTTCTTCTTCTCTCTCTCTCTCTCTCTCTCTCTCTCTCTCTCTCTCTCTCTCTCTCTCTCCCTCCCTCCCTCCCTCCCTCCCTCTCCCCCCTTCCTCTCTCTGTCTCTGTCTATCTATTTCTCTATCTTTCTCTCTTGCTGAATCTATAGGACCTCATATATCTTTCAGATTGGAAGAATTACAGTTAGTCTTATCCCCACTTCTGATTGTAAAAAAAAAACCCCAAACTTTGCCCCATTCTGTTTCCAAATTGGGATGGCTCACCACCTCCTTAGATAACATGAGAGCCCTCTGCTCTCAGGGATTCACAATATTGTTGCTGGATTTAGTCCAGATACCTTATTAGTTTTGACCCTATTGTAGTTCACAGGAGCCTAGCCAAAATGATCCATCAGCCTCCCCAAGAATTTGTCAACATCTCTTCCCAGACAATATCATTTCCTAGGTGTTTTCTTGTACCAAATTTGTGATTCTATAATCATTGATTTTCTCCATCACTTGGAGAAACTTTCTATAATTACATGTGCAATTAAGGAAGTTCACTTCATTTGATAATCCAAGTCTCCCAGATATATTAGTATTCCATTATTCCATTGGATGTTATAAGGGGAAAAGAAGAATGGGGGTCAGGGATTTGACTGGAACACATAACTTTGCTTCTGTATATTGTTCTTAACTTTTTCTTAGCATGCACAGTGATCAAGTACTCTAGGACCTGCACTAGTGCTAATTGGACATTGATTATAATCCTCTGTAGAAACAAATGCAACTTAGCTTCTGCCTATAATGATGATTTATATCTACGTTGTATAGCTCACAAATAAAAAATATAAACGAGGCTCCTGTTCCAAAGAGGTTTTTAAACTAACCAGAATTTTTGCAGCCCACCTAACCCAAAAATAGATTTTCAATGTGTGGTTGTTTCTAATATGAGTATTTCATTGACATCTCCTCTCCCCCTCTATTTACCAGCTACTTACTCTATATTTGGTAGAAATATGGTCCTCAACTTTCTGTAGGATTTAGTCTTCCTCCATTATTTCTCTGCAAAAAAATAACTTTTTCAGTGGAAGATTCTCAGAGAGCATATGTATATTATAAGCATTATTGAATCTGCAATGAATCAAGGGCTTAATTTTAGACATTTTGAAACATCTATCTGTCTTCAAAAAAGTAATATTTATGGTAATTTGTTAGGGTTGGTGACATGGAATTGTTTGGGAAATAAGAACATGATCAATGGTCTTTATACTTTTCTGTGGGAAAATGGGGGGAAAAATTTAGTGTTTTATTGTATGATTATATCACACAAATATAAAAAGATAATTTGCAATCAGAATATGGACTAGAAAAAGGGAAAGAATTCCTGTATCAGTAGAAATAGTTTAATCAAGATGATAGGTCCACTATATACTTTGGGCTGGTCACACAATATTTTCTGTTTTCTACCAGGTAACAAATATTAAGAATGATCTTTGCAAACTCAAGAGAATGATTAAAGGGTCTAGAAATACTGCCAAATTAATGACTCTGAAGGATATTATCTTGAGAAGAAAAGCTGAGAGAAAATGTGAAACAGAGACAATGATTCAATCAAGGACTCTGAAGGATATTTAACCTGGAGAATGCAAACAGAGAGAGACAGACAGACAGACAGACAGACAGACACAGAGAAACAGGGAGACAGACAGCACAAGCAACAATGAGGTGTTGGTGGAAGAATAACATTCCCAGAATTTGAAAGTCTATCATCTAAAAAAGTGAATGATACATTCTATTGATACAATATTGGGAAAAATTAGGGAGAATAGAAAAAAGAAGATATTTTACTTGAGTATAATTCACTTAAATTCAACATATGCTATTTTTAAGATTCAACTATGCATACTGCATTGTTATGGAAACTGGGCAAGACAAAAGTTCTGACTAACTCTCCCCAGCTGCCCTCTTGAAGTTGATAATTTAGTAGACTATATGGGAACTTTATGACAACAAGAGCTGTTCAGCAATGAAATGGGTTACCATCTTTATAAATAAATGTTCCAACACTGAAAGTGTTTGAATAAAGGTTGGATGAGTCTCCTTCTGGGCTATTGTAGAAAGGAATATTGTGATCAGTCTCACTTCAATATTCTAAGAGCTTAGGAAACTGGGAAGTAGACATGATCGTTAAAATTAACTTAGTGGTATTTTTTGGTCAAAGATGGCATCTAGTATAGAATATATGAAAAGATATGCATAGCAAATTTGGATAAGAGGATAATAACAGTTGAAAATAAGAGAAAGTAAAAAAGAGAGTTATTAAGAAAGAAACCAGGACATTGAAAAATATGAAAACCCTTCCCATTTATGTGGGTACCTTTTAGTCAATAAGCTGCAAAGGCATTATTTAAGATTAAATTTTGAAATCGCTTGAGAAAATGGATGGCTAAAGAATGAATTTAGAGAATGGAATGAAATCATTCAACTTAAAAACAGAGAAATAATTTCACATTTTGTATTTTGGAAATATAAAAATGAATGCAAAACTCAGAAAAGCAACAATTGATTGGTCAACATGGTCAATGTCCATATTCTTCATCTAATTTTTTTCAGATTCTCATGATTTCTCTAAAACCCTTGGCTGACTTCCTTTCAAATGATACATATTTTATCTGCCTCTCCCATACTTTTACAAGTTCCCTAAAAATAATTGATTGTATTTTTTGGAGTTATTATAAGTATGTGAACTGTTTGCCAGTTGTCACAACTAATATTAGGCAGACACAAGTGAGCAGTGAAAAAAATTAATAAATCAGAAGGGTATTGATGTTTAGTCATGAATTTCATTGTGATATAAAACTAAGATACTTCTGCAAAAGACTTTGTTTAGACTATGAAATAGCAACTAAATCAAGTTATATCACTCAAAAGAATTTTGTTAAATTCATATGAACTTCTGGATGATATGATAGAACATTTGCTTATGTGGATTGCTTAATGTTCCTTCAAGCAAAATGAGTGTAAACAAAAGTTTTGGAGCATGTTTAAATTTTTTTGGATGGATTTATATGGGGGGGATAGTTCTAAAACTCCCTAGTCCTTCATAAATTATTTATATAAAATGTATATGTTAATTATCTCATTCTTTTCTAGTTACCAATGTAAATCTCTTGAGGATTTCTACTACATAATGCTTTGTATTCTTGGTTCCTCAATCAGATTCATGGTCCACTCTGTGTCCTGTGTTCACTGTGCTGACTGACCATAGAACCAAGGGATAGCATGTAGAAAATAATTCTCTCCTATGGCACAACCACAATAAAACATCTATGGTGCATATGTGAAAATAATAAAACTGCCTTCCATTAAAACATATCTATAATTCAGAAATTTTACCAATTTGAAAATCTGAAATGGCATTTCCCTAATTAGTTGGACTATAATCAGTCTGTAATGTAAATCATTTTTCATAGATTTCACAACTATCACCCTTGGGTTTTGAAGGGTTTCACTTATCATAGGAAAATCATTAAATGAAAACAAGGATTATTAAGGTCATTGGACTTTTAAAAAATAATTATCCAATGCTATATGATGCGTACAATCAGAAAGTTAGTCCTTTGTAATACAGCTGCACTTATTGGTGTGATTATTTCTACTATATTATTTATTATTTAGAACCCCCAACTTGCATCTTCCAAACTAATTGCACATTTCTGAAATGCACTTTGTGTTGTTACAAAATTAAAATTGGAGGATGAAATTAAGATGTTTAGGGAAAGGAAAAAAATTCTCTAAGTAGTTTTGCTGGGTCCTCCGGAAGCTGCTGGACCCTAGGGTAGTTCCATATTAATTAATATAGCTTTATTTTAATGATATACATTTGTAATTATGCCCTGTTAAGTGTCTAAGGAACTGAATATGTTTTAGGTAGGGAAAAAACTAGGACCTAATAACACCCTCCAGAAGCGTAGTTTAGTTATCTTCCTTTCATTTACAGAGAAACTGAGTCACAAAAAGGAAAATCACAAAAAAGGCAGCTATTACTCCAGTGGTGGGAAGGATACATTGTAACTGCTATTGTCAGAATGCTTATGGAAGCTGTTTTGGCACTTGATAGCTCTGTTGCATATGTCAAGAGATATCTATGATATTAAGAAGAAGCATTTTCAATAATCTAGAAAGGACTTGATAACCAAGTCAAAGTGAAAGGAGTGATAGAAAGGAAGACATTCTCATTGATCTTCTTAGAGTACTACATTAGAGCATGTCTGAGGCATGGTCATGCCATCATTGGATCTGAGCAATAGGCTGAAGTTATCACTCCAAGAAGACACACAAAAGGAGTGGAGAAAGGGAAGAACTACCTTGTAGGCCCAGATGGTTGGAATTTAAATCTAGGAATAGAATGTTGGCAGCAGTACACAATGCAGAGCAAAGAGGAAAAACCTTGAAAACTTTATAAATTCACTGTAAGCTGCAGGGGGGCTGAAATGGGAATCAAATGACAAAAGAGTAAACAAAGGGATAAAAAGCAATCAATTTAATTGTATGTACTTAACCCATCAAACCTTTACTTTACTTTTATTTTATTTTATTTTAATTTTCATCCATATGCATATGTGTATTTTTAAGTTACAAAATTTCCTTCCACCCCCCTCCCCTCAGGGGTGAATAATCAGGTTAGCACTGTACATACATATTTTGATAAGCATGTTTACAGATTAGTAATTTTCAGTATTGAAGAATTAGGATTAAGGGAAAGAGATATATAAGAGATAATTTTTATAAACTGTTCATCAGCCTCTGAAGGGTTGTTTATGTATGTGTGTGTGTGTGTGTGTGTGTGTGTGTGTGTGTGTATGTTTTCTTTTATTTTGTTTTTCTTCCTCTGGATGGGGATAACATTGTCCATAACCAGTCTAATGCAGTTGTCCTAGCTCTCTGAACTGCTGAGAAGAGCTGCTTCCATCAAGGTTGTTTAGCTCACAATATTGTTGATGTGTACATTATTCTCTTGGTTCTGCTCCCTTCACTCAGTTTCAGATCCCATAAGTCCAAACCTATACTTCTTGATGCTGTAGTTTCAGTGTAATGATAACAAAAACAGCATATGTAAAACTTGACTATGCTAGTGATTTGTTGAGCAGATTTAGTTGTTATTTGACCAGTTTTGCCCAACTTTCCTGTGTGATATATTAATAATTAAATTATATGTCCTATTTCTCCAAAGTAAAATGACAGAATTGAAACCAGAATTGAAATTTCTACATTCAGTCTTATATATGATTATTTTTCCTGCATACAAGTCTGCATTATTCTTGATATAAAGAGCACACTAATTAATTTCCTACCTTAATTGCAATGATCCAATTAGCTTTGTAAACCTAATTTGGATGGAAGTTCCCAGAAGTCAGGCTGCAAGGGAAGATAGAAATATTCATATTTTAAGAACTCATGTTTTGAGTAACAGCAGATTTGTGGGTGCAAAAAGTAATATTTGGTACTAGCATATTTCTAGATCTTTGCTATTAATTAGCATCATTCTATTTTTGCCTATCCAAATGATCTGTTAGTTGAGTTTATTCAACTCATTGCATTTTAATTTGTAAGAACCATATGTAATTTGTAGTTAGCCCAATTCACAATTTTTCTCCAAAGTTGCATGTCTTTTTCAAACACAGTGTTCCTGATTGCTTCGCTTTCATAAAAGATCTATGGCTGTAGGGAGAGAATAGTAATTAAATTGAATAACTGTATGGGAACAAAGAATGAGAAACCAATTCAGGGAACCTATAAGAAATGTATACAATGCTAACTTGCCCAAATCATGTATGGCTGACTATGTCTTCAAACCCATTATGTTGAATCTACATGTTTTTGAGAGTCATTTAGATAAAATCCAAGTATCAAAATCAAAAAAATATATTGTTGTTGAAGAATGAAGAATTCAAGATTTTTGATTTACTTACACATTTTTCTGACTTATTTTTTTTCCCAAGGCTAATGTTTTCCCCCTGAATTTTCTCAGAATCTTCTCAACTCGAAATCCCATAAAAAGATGAAATAAACTAGTGTTCTTAACTGTTTTGAATCTCTTGTCTTTTTGCTAGTTGTGTATTTAACCAAAGCGTGGCTTTTAGATAAGTTCCATGAAGCACTGTGCCATTAATTTGCTTGAGACTGCAGGCCCTGGAGGTTCTACATACCTGGACCCTGATCTTTTTCCACTCCATTTCTGATAAGTAATTCTTTAGTATCTGTGTTTCCATCTCATTTGAGGCAAGGCCAATATTTTCTTATCTCTATTCAGATGTTTATATACATTTGATACGCATCTGCATGTCTCTAGCTTTAAAGAAATCATATCTCCCCAGTATAATCCTTGTTTAACAATAATCTCACCAAAAAACGTGAATATACACATTCTGATGTGCAGATAATAAAAGAATGGATAGTTGCTTAGTTCTATTCACTTAGGAATCATAAAGCCAGGCTCTGCCTTCAGATGTATGTGGTTTTAGTGATATAAATTAAAGAGATGGTGTTAGATCTCAATAACGAATTAGTTAGTAATATAGCAGAGGGCTTGAGAAGCCACTATGATAATAAAAAATTAGCTTCCCCCCTTGAGAAATATGTTGGGGGGGGTGACTGATCTGAAACTATCATTTCATTGGTATATTTTAGAATCTCTATTTACTGAAGTTGATTTGCAACTTCTCTTAGTGAATTTCCTGGGGCAATGAATGATTCCCAACCAGGACCAAGATCACACAATCTTAATGTATTACAGACAGAATTTGAATTCACTCCTGCTGATTTCAAGGTCCTTCTATCCACTATACCATTCTATTTCTGAGATAACCTTTATAAAGTTCTTTATTTTATAGGGTTTGTGATATGCCCTATTGGAAAGTCCTATGCTTCTTACTATCTCTCTACATTTGGCAAATAACCTTTTTTTAACTAAAACTCAGTTTCTCATCTATAAATAGATGAAACTAAAGTTTCTCAAGAATCTCTTTCAGTTTTAAATCAAGTGATCCCTTCCATATTTTTTTTCTTCATCTCACCAAGGTTTGCATCTTATTCTCTAATCAATGGAGCCCTATAATGGCTTCCAAGTCAATAACATTGTTTTCATCCACAGTCATCAGTGGTTTAACAATATTCCTGATGCCAATTTACCAGCAATTATTATGAGAGTGGAAGAGTAGCTATTTGGGCACAGTTGTCAACTTTGTCATTATAATCCCCAAACTGACCCTTGCTTTAGGGATAGGGCTCTCTTTTCACCAGAGTGAGGTAAGTTGGACTCAATGATCATAACACTTAACAAATTATAATGTTCTCTTGTCCTAATAGGCATGAGAATCACGAGCTGATTTTATTTTTTTGGAAACTCAAATCTTAATGAATTCTAATTTTGAATGCCAAATCTTCATTCTAAATCTCAATCAGGATGAAAATACTTTTCAAGGTAGAAAAAAACAAACCCTAAACTTTTGGATTATTTACTGTACCTTTGAACTTCCCAGCAATGACTAGAATGAAACTAGAAAGACTTCAAGTTATTTATTATATTTTTGATCCAGTCCCAAACCAGGAAATACTAAAAGTCCCCTGAGAAAATCTGTCCCTCTAACCAAGTGATTCAGCTAAGTTTAGAAAAGAATCTGAACTCTTGGATTCTTATCTGAACCAAACATCTGGCCACTTTGAATACCATCCATTAACTCACAACATTTTCTTGCATCTTTACTCATTCTTATAAAACATTCTTATAAAACTGATTTTTTCTTTTTGTAATATTCCCCTTGTCTCAAATTCAAATATCTGACTGTGAAACAACTGTGTTTTATCTTCTCTCTTCATTTTGAATGGGTTTCTGTTACAAAGTAAGTGATGGTTTGTCTCTTCTTTTGTGATGAGGAAAATCACTTGCCACTTTTATCTAAATTATCATTGCAAACCTGCCTGAAACTTTAATAGAACCTGCCAATATATGATTGTGGGGCAACTGGATTGTCTGATTTTAAGTGAGACGGGGAAGAAGAGCCAGTCTTCCTTTTTTTTCTCTTCACCAAACTGATGAAAAGAAAAATGTTTCCAGTTTTTCTTTTTTTTTTGCCTGTAAATTTGTCACACTGCTCTAATCATTTCTCCAAAGCATGTTTGACACTACAGTGAGAGTTTTTTGGGAAAATAACAATCCTTAAAACTGTGCCTGTTATTAACTTCTCTTTGAAAAATGTTATCATTGCTGCAAATGCCTCAGTCCAACTAGTGGAGCATGGGAAGTCTGAGGATGTGAGGAGGAATCTTATCAGAGAAATGAGTGGGAGAGCATTTCCTTGTAGTCCCTGTGGTACTGATTCTGAACTAAAAGGCCAGTGAGATAACATCTACAAAATGGCACACTGTTCTCTGAAATGCAACATGAATATGCTTGGGCAGGGTGATAACCAGCTGCAAACAAAGCAAATTAATTCACAAAACCATGAAGTCTCCCTTTCCCTGCCTGGAAGAAAGATGGTCTTAGAAGGAGAGTCTTTTCAAAATAAAATCTTTCTACTCTTTGTTCTTTTTTAATGTTCTCCAAACAGGACCTTAGAAGCTAGGTCACACACAGTAGGCATTTCATAAATGCTTGTTGCCTAACCACTGAAAGCATAAGATTCTGTCTCTGCAAATGGGAGTGAGGACATATGACTAGGATGAATAGGTTTATGGAAAAAAGAAGCAGAGGAGGAAATGGAATTATACAGAGAGGTTTGGCAATGAAGGTTTGAAATGAAGAGTTAGGGGAACACTGGCTGTGGCAGGTTAGGAGAATTTTGAAGGCCTACTCCTCTAGGAATTTTAAGAAGGCCAAAAGATAGCGTAAAGGAAAGAAAAAAACATTGTAAAAGGAGACAGCTATGAGGCCATCTTTGTAGAGGGAACCACAGAAGACATAGGGGAATTTCCTGCAGCTGAGCAGTTCCAAATAGTCTACTCACACATGAGACATGTGTTCAGGTCTGCTCCTGATGCCTGGGTCAGGCATGACCAGGAAAGAACCATCAATCACTCCCACTCACAAAATGGAGTGGGAGTGATTGATTGTTCAAGACTGAATTAGCCCTGTCTGACTCACTGAGAGACTTAATGGAATCTGGGGGCCCTGAACTGGAAACTTGGGTTTGGCCTAGCAAGAGACCCATAACCTAGAGGCTAAATCCAGGTGTGACTCCTCAGTCCATTCTTACCATTTTCAGGAAAATACTCTTATTAGTGATCCCTGTGTACTGCTTGGTCTAAAGTAAAAGTTGATTTTTTTCCCCCTTTTGATTAATTTTGATGCATATTGAAATATTTCTTTTCCCATTTTTATTTTTCAATTTTATACTTTATTAAGAAAATATTCACAAGTTTTTCCATACTTTGTTTTCTTAATGAGTACTCCCCAAAGAACTCTAAACAAAGCCAACAGAGCCAATATTTTAAAGGCTCTTAGAATATGTAAAATGCAATCAGTAATCATTTATTAAGCACCTATCAGGCAATGTTGTTCAAAAACAAAGAAGAAAACTACTTATAAAGGAAAGACTTTTCAACCAAGTACTAAATTCCTTCTATACTAACATCAAGGAAAGCAAGCTGAAAGGCACTCAAAAAACATAGGATTATAGAGCTGTATGCTTCAGCAGTTTCCTTTTAGAGAAAAGAACACTAAGGTACAGAGAGTTCCCAGAGTCATCCTGCTAGAAAATGATGAAGCAAGAATTCAATCCATTTTGAAAGACTTCAAGTCCAATGTTCTTTTTGTTGAACCATCTTGCTTCAAGACTTGATGTTCCTGATGGGTGATTCAAGGAGGAAAGAGAATGTTGACTATATGTGTATGCATGTATGTATTTTTCTACATATGTATATATTCAGGAAATAGCAAAAATATTTTCTTAAAATTGTAAATATTTAAGGCAATAAACTAATCATTTGTGTAGATTTCACATTCTATTAAATAAATGCAATTAAAATGTAGGGACATATTGACTAAGAGAATTCTTTCAAAGATGGTGTCCTTGTGTCAAAGGCATTTACTGAAAATATACTTACCTAGCCTTAACCTCTGAATGATTGTTGTCTCAAGTAAAACAGAGACCTGGGAAAGAACTTAGGTCAAGGTCTCCCACTGAATCCAAGGGTCATCTCCAGGCTTCCTGATCCATATCTGACCACAGGACTCAAAGCCAAGGAGAAAGTGACTTTGTAAAGGACTTCTCTCACTTTATTCCAGTTCACTTACGTTTCATGACATCACCTCCCTGATATTATTGTTCTCTTTGAGAAGGAAGGATAAAACAACAACTTCTCTGTCCTGGGGACTCAACTAAACACTGGTTATATAGTACAAGACTGTACATTAAAAGTACAAAGTACATATAAATGTAATTTTTGTTTTGTGCTGATTAGGTATGATGATATAGGGAAGAAAAGAACCAATCTAATTTGGTCTCATATTATCTATGATTTTTTTAAGGGGTGAGGATGGTGGTGGAATTGGTGGTGGTAGGGGTGGTTCTGGTTAAGTTTTGAAATTTTAACCTAAGAATGGATTTTGATATTTCAGTTTACCTTCTGGGTTAGCAAGAGGAAATGCCTTGAATATCTGAAACATTATGTTGACAAGCTATAAATGATCTGTACTCAAAAATTACTCCTCTTCTGGTAAGTCTTTGACCTTTAAGGTCTATGGAATAGTCCCCAGACCTTGGAGTTGAACTTAAGAAAATTCTAGGAAAGATAATTATTTTCTAAGTATAGACCCTTGATACTTGATGAATAGTTAATCTATTAACATGTGACAGTGACTTAAGATATTAGCTATTCAATATCTAGCAAATAATATGGGGCTATGTAATACTTTTACATAAAGTAAGTAAATGTTTACTGAATGATAAATGGTTTTGAAAGAATGGAGCCCAGGATAATTAACATTTAGGTAAATTAAAAACTGGGAGTTAACTGAAAGACTAGGGCCAATTTGGACAGTGTAGTTGAAAAGTAGAGTGTTTGGGGAAGAAGGTGCCATAAGAGGAAGTGAATGAGAGCAGAAGCTGCCCTCTTATTTCATGATGCTTTTTCTCCAACTACTCAAGGAGACATTGCTAAGTCTATTGAATCTTACTTGATTAGGAATAAAATTGCAGTTAAGCTCATCAACTAGTGTCTACAATAACACTCAAAAAAGTTAGACAACATTTAGCAAGTGTTCCTATCTACCAGACACTGATCTAATACTATGTAATACAAAGAAAGTTAAAAGGGAGTCATTCCATCAAGGAATTCACAGAGTAATAGGGAAAACAATGTAAATTAACTATATCCATGGCAAATTGGAAATGATGTCTACAAAACTCTTACCCAATCATTTTCAGTGTGCTGTGGCATTGAGTAATTTTATATTAATAGGAATTTGACAGCACTAGGTCTTTCACCTCAATCTGACCCTTCTTTCTGTTTCCTGTTGTCTACCTGTACCATCAAATTTGATATCCTTTACATTTACCTAAGATTTTCTACTTCCAATTTTATTGTTTTCTTCCCAATAGAACTACCTATCTCACAAGGTAGCTGAACCAACCACATAGATGACTAATTTAATGTAATGGAAAATATATTAATGGTGAGATAGAGATGTACATGGGAAAACTCCTAGAAATATTGGTAAATAATGTGTGAAAAGAGCCTTGGAAATAAATATTGGCTATTATTATATTATTATCAGTCAGGTGGAATGCAATTTGACAACTTCTAAAGTAACTAAGAGGGTGGCTAGGTGGAGCAGTGGATAAAGCACTGGCCCTGGAGTCAGGAGTACCTGGGTTCAAATCCCATCTCAGACACTTAATAATTACCTAGCTGTGTGGCCTTGGGCAAGCCACTTAACCCCATTTGCCTTGCAAAAACCTAAAAAAACAAAAAACAATAAAGAAACTAAGAGGAATTGTGTGAACCATTATATCAATAGTGGGAACCACTCTATCAATCTTCAAACTATTTCAATCATAAGGAACATATCCCTGAAACTATTTTCTTACTTCATCTATTTATTCTATGTGATATGCAAACAAGTAGATGTGTTACTTGCCTCTAGTGTGGACCTAGGTTGACCTGATGGTCTTCCTATTCTAAGGTTGAATGATAGAATTTGTATGTATGGTTGTTTGTTATTTTCAAAACTTTTATTTAAAGTTTTGAAACAATGTGAGATGAGAGATGGAGGCAGCAAGAGTTAGGCACTTATTACATCTGGGGATCATTCGTCATCAGGGACAACCAATTTTAAAATGAAGGGAGGAACCTTGGGACCCAGGGAGTATAGTCTGCAACCTTAGTAGGGAAATATGTTCTATCTGAACTGTGTTTAAAACCTTGGAGTGGGAGATTGTTTTGCTTGGCATCTGTATAAACGCCAGAGTAGGAGACCTCTGCAATAAACAACTTTAAGAGTCTTCTACTATATCAAATGCCAAAGTTGATTCCCCAAGGCAGCATGCAGAATGCATTCTGTGCAAACATGAGTAGTGGGCATTTTTCATCTAAAAAGCCAAAAAATTAAAGGGGGCTGAGGGCTGGGGGCTGGGGGCTGGAGGGGGGAGGAGTCATTATCCTTTTGTTATTGAGAAATGAACTTTACCCTTGCCCCTGAGTCAGCCATTATCTTTGGAAAATTTAGGCTATTTGAGACCAAAAGGTCCAACAATTTTCTGTAGAAGAATTCCCCCTTTAAGAAGGAAGAATCATAGAAGTTCATTGTATTCAGGAATACTTACGTGCCACAAGATGAAGAAATGGGAGGTTTGATTCTGTGATTCATTCACATTATGGAAGAAATGAATACTCTGGTGGACAGGCACCCTGAAGACTATTAGGCCATTTTGCTTTTGTATTTCTTTATAAGGAATCATATTGGTAAATCTTTATTATTACAGAGTCATGACAAGAATGGCACTCTGATTAAAATATTGTTTTAGATTACTTTTTAAAATATAGTTTAGGGCTGAAACACATACTCTGTGAATAAACATCTAACAGGTAATATTTATTATCATCTCAATTCTCACTCTCTCACCCCTTTCATTTGACTATAGTTCAATGACAGTGATGGATATGAATTCCAAAATGTTAGTATCATGCTTTTTCTCCTCTTAGCTTAAAGTAAATATTTCTTAAGTACCTTTATACTTAGGCAATGTGTTTTTCATTTGCTGTGGCACTAAGTATATAGGTATGCCTGACCGCTAACCTGACATGTTCCTGTCACCAGGGACTGCTGGCTCTTTCATCTTCTTAATGGACATTTCTCTACAGATGTCTGTGGCCTACCTGACTATAATCCTTTAAATTTTAATTCACTTTACATTTAGTCTGGTCATAAATACCATTTAGGTACCAATACTCTGCTTTATGCAATCCCTAAGGTGGTGCTTTTATTTTAATGAGGCCATTTGCAACTTAAGAGCAGAAAAAAATTCCATCTTTGATTGAATATATTTGTCAGTTTTATTCCTGACTGGCATTTTCATGGGAAAACTTGGATAAAACTCAGGGATGGCTGCTTACCAACTGGGATAAAAGTTTCAGTATGTTTCTGCTTTCAAAATTAACTGAATAAATGGTCTTTGAAATTCATTTTGAAAACATCAAAGTTAACTCTGGCTATAATAAAAAAAATCCAGAATTAAATTATGTTACAAATGAAAGTTCCACTAGCTGTTTTCTATTTGAGAAAAAAAAGAATGAGGCTCTAGTCAATGCAAAATGTATAGATATTGGGCTAGCTTACATTATATTGAATTGTCATTATATAGAAATCTATGACATGCAAATGGTGTGGTTGTTTTTCTATCATTCATACCCAACTTTTAGACTGACTGCTAATAATGGATACTGGATCTCTTTTTCAAATTAGGAGGAGGTATTACTGAATTTTTAATTTGCTTATTTTGCTAGTATAAAAGGAACAGGAAAATATATTTCTATGTTTTAAAGGACTGTCAATGCAAATTTACTTCTTAAACTCCCATGATAATCTTAACAATCTGGTAATAACCTTTTATATCCATAAAACTTGAGTTCTATGCTTCCAAATGAAGAGATTGTATTTGAAAAGTTCCATGCACAAAGTAATGAGAATTATTTCCAGTTTTAGGCTACAGGTGTGGCAAGAAAGATGCATCATTAAAATGACTTAATTGAAGCCCCAACCAATCATGTTAAAGAATTTTCCCAGAAAGTAAATGAACCTTATCTATTTTATCACATTAACAATTATGTTTGCTCTGTCATTGGTTCTTAACAGAAATGTTTAACTTTCTCAAATTTCATTGGTAAATAACTGATTTTGTTTTCTCTATATGAGAAGAATGACAAATATCACTCAATGTGATCAAATGATATCCTGTGTTTTTCAGCTTCTCTCATTTTTATACCAGGTTTATTGCATGCCCTAGCTGTTTAATTTTGTTCCTGTCTTCATAGTATTTTGTTAATCATTAAAGTATGTTCATATGTCTGGGCAAGGGACAAAAAAGTAGCACAACTTATGTCAGCTTTAAAATTTTTATGAATTCTAGGAAACAGCTAATCATTTTACCATTCAAAATCAAATTAGAGATAATAGAACTATAATTCTGGTTCCTGGGACAAGGGAACCTGAAAAGTGGTACAAAGCAAATGACAAGAATAGATGCTCTCATATCAATTTGATTCATGATATGAAAATAATAGAGGAACTAATAGAAAATTCTATTGAATGGAATGAGAAATATATTACCAGTGTGGCTTCACATTATTGAAGGAGTATGTGTTAAATTTTGAATCTTTCAAATTGTATTACCTTGGAAGAAAGTTTTAGAAATATACAGTAGACTCTTAGTAAATATTTATTCACTTGTTTACTTTACTTGTCTTCCTCCAGAATTTGTGAATTTTCTGGATTCTTTTACTAAATAATGATAATGATAACACACAATAGCATATACTCAAGAAAGAATAATTTCCATTTAATTTGTGACATACTAGGTGACACACCCCCATTCCAGCAGAAGGAACTCTTACTCATCTCTCAGTCTTTGTGGAAAGAAAAAGATTCAACACCAGCTGTTTTCACTATGAACAAACTTGGTTCAGATTGAAAGAGAGGGGCAGGCCATGCATAAAAAATAATGCCAGGAGCAACAGGATGGGTTTTTAGATATATCTCAGCACAAAAATATCCTATGAGAGGAAAAAAAATAATCTTGTAATCAAAGCACTTAAAGCCCTCTCTGCTTACATGGAGAATTGGGGCAGTATATTTGTCATGCTATATTATATGGTGCATATGTAAACTAATACAGTATGTAGTTTCTAGAGGGATAAAATTATGTGGAACCACATGTTGCATGCAGGTATATGTAAATCAATTATCTAGACTTTGCAAAAAGTAATAATCTAGTTTTCAAATCATTTTATGCCATCACATTCAGGAAATTAAACAGTAACAAGCTAAGATGGGGGGTGGAAGGAACCCAACCAAATGGTCATTGAAAACAAGTTTCTTTGAGAAGTTATGTTTTACAAACTGGGAAACCAACATGGATAGTGACTCATCCCAGCAGCTACGTAAGTTTTTAGAATATCCAGTTGAAAAGTCAGATCTTGATTTTCAAAAATCCATATTAAATAATAGAACAAATTTATTTTAAATAAGTATGGCTCCTAAATGCATTATTTTATTACTAGATTCCTTATACTTGTTTTAATAAGTTGAAAACCTGTATTATGCAATGCTTTGCTCTTTTTTCCAAATCTGAAAAATATCAAATTTTGAACTGAAAATTAAATATTTTGTTCTATTTTCTCTAATACCTAAGTCTAAGTCATTTTTCTGGTAATGTCAGGTCACAAATGACACAATAAAAGCTTATTCCCAGTGGAGTCTTTAATGTGTAACATTCCAACAGCAGCATCTCTTCTTCTTCAACTGCTAATCAATCAACCTATAACTCCTATCATAAAATGAGAGAGTTGGATAGAATATGTACAGTGGACAGAATATGGGATTTAGGGCCTGAAAGAACAGGTTTTAAAATAATCCTCAAATCCTCAAATATAGGACCCTAAGAAAGGCACTTAGCCTCTGAGACTTAATTTTATGATCTATTAGCTATTTTCTAAGATCCCTCTCAGCTTTAAATCTAAGATCCTAGGATCTTATAATAATGAAAAGGCAAGGAAAGAACAAACATTTATTATGTGTCTTATATGTCATTGCCATCATAGTGCTAGGCATTTTATAAATATTACCTCATTGGTTCCTCACAACAGCTCAGTGATATTATCTTCATTTTACCCATTTTTAAGTTAAGAAAATTAAGGCAAATATAAATTAAGTGATTTGCCCAAGATCACATAACTAGTTTCTCTAAGTTCATATTTGAATTGAAGTCTTCCTGACTCCAGATCCTGCACTTAATCCATTATTCCACTTAGCTGCTAATACATATATATATATATATATATATATAATATTTAAAAAATAAGTTCTTGACTATTAATTCTGTAGAAGAGCAAGAAAATAATTTTATTGGCAGATCATTCAAAAATGCACATTCCTGATATTTTAGGCAAGGTGATTTGATTAAAAGATATCATAACCTGGGTCAGGGGTGATAATTTCAAACTTCTCATATTCAGCAGTGGATATACACATATAGACAGATCTATCTATCTAGATTTGACTCTAGATCTAGATCTCTCTAAATATATATACACATACACATATATATGTAAAATCATTGAATGAATAAATTAATATTTTCATCCTCTCATCAAAAAGTAGATGCTGCCTTAACTTGCATTTTTGGTAGTTGCTTTTGACTAACTTATAAAGTTAATAGCATTTGTCTCTGATACCCTTCCACCTCCCTTTAGTACTTTACCAGCACCATAGGTAACCATCTTGTGTACCATTTCCTCTGCCTTATTATCAGTTATCAATCAATATCCCAATAGTGATTCAATTACTAATGTCCCTTAAAGTGTATAAAATGACAATTTAAGCTGTTAATTCTCAGAGCAGGATCTGGAAAAAAAATGGAATTTTGAAGACTCCAAAGATTTTTAATGGCTAATAGAATTTCAAAATTCATGTCAGATTAGTAAGAGAGGGCCCAAAAGGCAGGAATTCATTTAACATGCCCACTTCAGGCTTCAGTCTGCAGCAGATTATCAGGATAGACCCATATAGGGCTCCATTTGGTTATCTGACCAAGAATTTTCCTTTTGTCTCAAACCTCAATTCATTTATTTCATCTTAAAAAAAATAATCTGTTGTGTTCAGCTTATTTTTCCTCTTTTTTGCTGTCTGAGTAAGGAAAAAGTTGTATTACTAGAAAATCTAATATACCACCCAAGGAATAAAAGGAGTTCATGCTCATAACTCTACTCAGAATCCTGACGTCCAGTGTTAGTCTGACTCTTTCAGAAGTGAAACTCAGCATCTGTGATTTTCTATTTGTTTTCTTTACTGTGGCTTCATGCTGGGCTGAATGAGTTAAGACCCTCTCACAGTAAATCTGAGACCTCTTTCCTGGCCAGTATGGCAGCACCTATCCACTTAAAAAACCATTTCTTTTTTTATTGGTGTCTGCATTGCTCATTATTCTACCTTTATCTGCATCCTGCTGCATTTCATTCCAGGCTTTGATCACTCTGTTCTTTAACCTCACTCCAGCTTGAAAAGGTTTTATTCATAGACTTCCCCCACCTTTCCTAACCTCTCTTTGAGTCAGTCATTATTCCAAAGGGTCACACTTCTATGGATTTTAGTATGCTAACTTCAGATGGCGACCTCTTTGAATAAACATTGCTTAAAGGGAATTGTTCAAAGGAGACATGGTCTAAATAAGACTGGGGCCATAAGCAAAATTGTGCAGTCTGTCTCCAGTGGCCTCTCAGTGATCTTCCTTGTCTTTTTGCTGTCCTCTCCCCCCTGCCTTCTCTTCAAACTGCCCTGGTGCCTCCTGCTGCCCAGAGCCCTCTTCTCTTCCTCACTCAGAGATTGGTGCCCATGCTCTTGACCTTTGAATCCAACTTTTTATGACTAGGTGGCCTGGGTTTCCTTGCCTCAGGATCCCTCATTCAGTTATTTGTCATGTGGAAAAGCAGTCAGACACTCATACATGCTAAAAGATTGGTACCTGATGATGACTGTATGTCGCCTTTCCCTTACCCTGCCTAGGAGAAAGATTTTTATTTTAACAGAGGACTCCTGGAGATTTAATTTTTTGAATTAAAAAAATAAAGGCCAGCTTTGGTATTTCAAGTCTGATAAAGAGATCATTAGCAATTCCCAGGTATGATGAAGCAACTGTAACTTCAGACTTTTTGATTTCCAGGCCTGACCCCACTAGGGGAGTGACCTGTTCCTAGAGACAAAGGAACAAGAATATTGATCAAAAGGTGTAAAAAAAAAAAATGATAATACTTTACAACCACCTTTCTCATGCAAATTTCCAGGCTTATTTCATGTACTTTAGTACCCAAATTGGATTATGCTATAGACCACTGTCAATAGTTGTTAGGTGAATGAACTCAGCATAATTTTCCCATTGTCACTGAGTTCTGCTGTGTGTCCCAGAATCTGATGTGCATTCTCTTCATTTATACCTTTCAGAATCTTCCTTTGTTCACAAGGCAAGGAGCACCACCTCCATGAAGTTTCATGTGACCTCCATAGTTTTTTTTATGTTTGCTCACTCCTCAAATTATTTTATATTTACCTATTAAAGGACAAAATATTTTTTCTCTTTATATTTCCAGTATCTATAAGATATAGTCGATGTATTAATAAATGCTTGACAGTTGGTTAATTGATATCACTCTTCCTTCAGTAGAAACTAAGCTTACTAAAAGCAGGAACTTTTATTTTTGTCATTTTGTCAGGATATTTCCTATCCTTAGAACCTTAGAGACAATAGGCACCTAAGAAATATGTACTAAATTGAGTTATCCATAGCAGGCTGTTACCTATTCCATCCTCATATAATGGTAGACCTAAGTCTAAGTGATAGAATCAAATAGCTTAAATTAGTTGTAATAGAGAACCTGCAATACAGGGTAAGAGGCAAGACTGTTCACTGTAGATTTATTAACTGCTTATTAGGTCTTAAAAATGATGATTCAACTATAAAGAAAGAGAGTGTCATTACTAATTACTGTAAAAGAAAATGGAGTAAATAGTGACTGTCAAAAGTACACATTCAACCTAGGGATTTATGAAATAAGATTAAGGTATAGAGTCAGCAGAAAAGAGTTACTATGAGCTACTACAAAGACCTATTAATTGCTATTTTCTTCTTTTTAAAGGTCATAGATGTTCTTTCAGAAATTTTCCTTATTTAAAAGACTTCAGGGAATGATACTCATCAGATGTCATCATTATGTCCATCATTAGGAAATCTACCAGGAGATGGAGGACCAGGTTTGCCTAAGGAGGGGCTATCCAGTCCAAGTCAGGAGTGGAACAGATCAAAGCTACCATGCTGTTCCTTAGAGAGAGCAAGCTCATGAGTTCTTGCAGTTTGTGCAGCACTCCAACCTGGGTGAAATAGGAAGACATTTTTAAATAAACACCTACCTAGGCCCTGGGTCCATGAGTACCACCTCTATGGTGTGGTTTTAGGGAGGCACTAGTCAATGTCACTTTTGGTTATTTGGTACAATGGGTAAGCAGCATATTTCACATTAAGTGAATTGGGGTAAGGGAGATCCAAAAAGCTAAGCTTTATTTTTTTATCTAAAAACAAATATTTTATTGCCAAATTATATCTTCATAAATAGTTCTTAAAGAATACAAATGTTCTTTGGAATATAGATGATGAGTTTTACATCTATCAAGGTTGGACATAATAAATCATCTTGTCCAAACCTTCATTTCACTAGGTCTAGAAAGAAATGACTTCTACAGATTAAAACAAATATGAGCTACCTAACACTTGATAGTTTACTATTCCTTTGTATGACTTAGGAATATACTATTAGATATGGAAAGGTAGAAAATTCTAGAAAGACATGTGTGAACCATTCTTGAATGAAATGAGCAGAACCAGGAGAATATTGCATACATTAACAGGAATATTGTGAGATGATCAACTATGATGGACTCAGCTCCTCTTAACAAAGTTCAGTGATCAAGGGCTTATGTTAGAAAAAGCTGTCAACGTCCCCCCCAAAAAACAAAACTATTGACTCTGAATATAGACCAAAGCATACTATGTTCACTTTTTAAAACTTCATTAGTTGTTTTTTTCTCTTTTTCTCATGCCCCTCTTAGTACTAATTCTTCTTTTACAATATGCCTTATGGAAATATGTTAAACAAGAGTGCACATGTACAACTTGTATCAGGGAGGATGGTAGAAAACATGGAACTTAGTTTACAAAAAAAGATGAATTCTGAAAACTATTTTTGCTTATAAAAATATAAATGCAAGAGAGAGAAAGAAGAGAGAGATGAAAAAACAGTTAGGTGGGATAGTGGAGAGTGCCAGACCTGGAATCAAGAATTATCCTAAATTCAAATCCTGCCTTAGGCAGTTACAATCTCTATGACCCACGAAAGTCACTTAACTCTTAACTGTTTGCCTCAGTTTTCTCATCTGTAAAATGAGCTGGAGAAAGAAATGGCAAAGCAATCCAGTATTTTTGCCAAGAAAACCCAAATGGCAACCCAGACAATTGGACATGACTGAAAACAAATGTACAACCAAAGCAAATTAGAAATGAGACAGTCTTCAGAAATCATTTATTCCAATATTCCCTTTTACAAGTGAGAAAACTGAGGCACAACAGTTAAAGTGACTTGATCAAGATCACAAAAGTGCATACTGATGGAACTAGGATTCAATCTGAAATTAACTGGCAACAAATTAACAGTCCTTTTAACTGTACCCACTGTCTCATACTCTTTGGGTCTTCAGAATCACATCTGCCTAGTGTGTTTGCCCTCAATTCTCAGCTGATAGTTAGAGATTTTTATTCCATTACTGAGTATTAAGAATTTCTTTAAGAGTTAACTATGTAAAAATTACCTATACTAAAGTATTATAAATATAACATAGCAAAAATAAGAGCCTGTACTTGATCTTTAGTCTCTACATGCCTCCTGTCTATTTAATTTTGTGAAGGAAAGAAATGATTTATTTCCTGTGCAATGTGACTTATTCATTTTTTCCTTAGCAGTAAGGGTTAAGTAAAACAGTGAAGCATGCCTGTCTTCCTTCTTGTCATCTCTTAGACTCTCCTATATTTACTGAACTTAAGAAATATTTAAAAGACATATTTACATACATGTACACACAGAAACAAAAGCACATTCATATAGATAGAGGGAGGTTTCTTTTTTAATATCAAATTCATTTGTGGATTCATTTCCCTCCTACTAAGTCATTTGTTGCAACAAAGAATAAAAAACAGTAGAAAAGAGTAATTCAGCAAAATTTACATATATATATATCAAAGTATGATGGCATATGCAATGTTTCATACCCAGAGTGTATAAAAAAAGCAAGAAACATTCTTTTATCTCTTTAAGCTAAACTTGATTATAGTCACACTGCATTCACATTCCTTTTTGTTCTTAATATTCTATTTACATTGCTAGAATTATTGTGTGTGTCTTACTAGGTTCTTTCTATTTAACTCTTTGTCTGTTCACCTAAGTTTCCCACACTTCACTGATGTCTTCATACTATAATTCTTTCAGTATTGTAATTATTTCATTACATTCTTATGCTATGATTTATTTAGCCATATACTACTTGAACATAGACTTTTCCCCAATTTTTTTTGCTATCTCAAAAAAAGTGCTTCTATGACTATTTTACAGCAACATTCCATCCCATTACCTATCTTTATCTTTCTCAGAGTAGTACCTTTCTCAGACTAGTACCTCAGCAGTAGAGGTTAGCAATAGCATCCAGACATAATTGCAAATCCCCTTTCAAAATTGTTAGAGCAATTCACAACTTTACCAATAGTATCTGAGGGTACCAGCTTTCCATAGCCTTTCTAATATTGATTTTATTCATCTTTTGTCTTTGCCAATTTGTTGAGTATATAGGGAAATGTCTGAATTTGTTTTAATTTTCATTTGTTTTTCATTTTAATGGTTGGGACAAATTTTTCACATAGTTTTAATAGTATTTAATTTTGTGAGAACTTTTTTTCATATTTTGAATACATATCTATTGACAGAATGGCTCCTTGTATATTTTAATGCTAATTTTCAATATGTATTAGATACAAAACTTCTAACACAATAAAGGAAAGGTATTTATGAACTCTTTCATAGGATCATAAATTTAGACCTAGAAGAATACTCCACTGCCATCACTATTCAGTATTTTTTTTAATATGCAGATGAGAAATTTGCTTCTGGAAAGGTTATGATTTCCTACAAGTCACACAGATAGTTAAGACAAAAGCTGGAATTTGAATTCATTTCTTTTGAACCTATATTCAATACATTTTCTACTAAACTATATTCTCAATCTCCTACCTTATTGTTTAGTCTAGTCTAAACCAAAAATAGAACATGAGATATCAGATAGATAGAATTGTCTATAGAGAAGTGGCTGAAAATAATGCCAGTTAGAGGGAGGCTGAATGAGTCAGAAGTTAAGAGTGAATCTTTAGTAAAGGATCAACAACATATTATCAAAGCAAAGCATTAAAAAGAAATAACAAACAAAAAAAACAGAAGCAAAGGTTCAGTCTGTAAAAAAACAGTTGCTGACAATATAGCAAGTAGAAATAAAAAGATGGATGGAAATCAAGTACTACAGTAAAAGTTGGCCAAACCTAGAATAAGGCAAATGTGATGAAGCCTGTGTTGCATACAGCTTGCTGAAACTGATTGCAAATTGTGGACTCCCTAAGGGTGCATTGGTTCACTGCCACACTCTCCTAAATGGAAAGTGGTCATTTTAGGACTAACAGCAGATAATGAACATACTCGAACTGTCAAGTTAACCAGGGCTGACAATTCTTTCAATCACACATCTATTTAATATCATAATATCTATAAATCTTTTCAATTAAAAAATTGACTCTATCAATTCATTTTCAAGCCTTAGGTTTTTTAGGCATCTAAATATTAGGGAGATAGAATTTCAATTCCTAGCTTGAAATAAATTTAGGCATTCTGGAAGAAGGAAGTTAAACAGAAGACATTTTTCTTCCTTAATAATAATAGTTAATATTTATATAGTATTTTTAAGACTTCCAAGTTATTTATATATGTTATCAAATTTGATCTTTATAGAAACATTATGAGATAAGTTCTATATGATACATTTCAAGATAAGGAAATTGATGAGAGATTAAGGGATTTGCCCCTATCATCTATCAAGCTAGGGACAACTAAGTAACTTGGTCAATACATCCCCACATCTGAAGTCAGAAAGATCTGTGTTCAAATTCAGTCTAAGATACTTAAAACCCCAAACATGTTTTTTTATTCACCACAGTACTAGATGCAACCATAATACATTCTGCTTTAATTTTTGTTAATCTCTCCTTTAATGTTCACAGTTTCTTTATTGGGTTTTAATTAGGAAGTTTTAATTTGTTACTTTTCTAGTTGTTGGTTTTCTTTTTTACTTGTATGCCCAATTCCTTGATCTTCTGTGTTATTTTACTGATGAAAATGTTTATATACAATTTCTCCTAAGGATTGCCTTTGCTTTATGCCCCATATTTTGGTAAGCTGTCATTGTCATCATCTTTAATGAAATTATGATGACTATGGTCTTTAGCATTGTTATTTAAATTCCATTTATTTTAATTTTTATAGGCCTTTAATGAATACAATTTCTATTTCATTATGTACTATAAATTATGTTTACTTCTTTTCTATCTATGTTTATGAAGTTTTCATGCCCTAATAAATAGTTGATTTTTTTGAAAAGTAGCATGCACGACTGAGAAATATGTATACTTCTTCAATATTCTTTAAAAGTCTCTCATATCTGACTTTTCTAAAATTCTGTCCAGGTCTTTAACTTCTTTCTTGTTTGTTTTTGTTAGATTTAAATAGGTCTATTATTATTTTATTATATATTTTTCTGCACAACTCATTTTATTTTTTCCTTTATGCTTTAAAGTGTATGCCATTTGGTGCTTATATGCTTTTGATATAAACTCATTGTCTAAATATCTTTTAATGAAATTCAGTTTCCTTCTTCATCTCCTTCATAATAGATACTAAATTGCTTAATGATTGCTTCATCTTCATTTGTAACTAAAGAAAAATCAGTTCCAAGATAAATAGTGATGCTCATTAGTACCCTAATGTTATCATGGCATGTGTACAGGACTTGGAGTAAGAGGACCTGGATTCAAGTGGCAGATTTACCCCCTTGGTACCTATATAATCTTGAATAAATCAGCTAAACTTTCCAGCTCTCAGTTTCCTCAACTATAAAATGAGTGCACTGAACCTCTAAGGACACTTTTAAGTGTTTGTAGTTTCCTCCTTGTTACAAATCTATAGTCCTATGAAACATTCTATAGGTCACCATTTAAACTTTTATGAAATGCAGTAGCTCATCTAATAGATTTCTTTTAAATACAACTTAATTAACCTATTCAGTACATCAGGGATCTAGAAGCAAACATAGGATGTTCAATTAAAGATACTGAATTTAGGTTTATATAAAATCAATCTGGATGAAACTATTAAAAGATAAATTATCTGAATTATTCCACATTTTTTCCTCCAATTTTTAATTGACATTGGCTAGATATAGACTGTGAACATCCAGGTCTGAGTTGTCATTAAGACAACATAAATCTCAGTCTCAGCATGATCACCAGTAATATTTTGCTTTTACCAAAGATAGATTCTCTGAAAAGTAGATGGAACTAAAAGGAGAGTCAGAGAGATGAAGAGCAGTGATGACAGTTCTCTGGCAGCTTAGTAATGTGCCCAACTAAGTAAGGTACGTACCTGTCAGATATAGTAGATATAGACTGTGACAGTGCCAAGGGATATTAGCATTCTTTGTCTCTATCTCTGTTTCTGTCTCTCTTCTCTTCTCTCTCTCTCTCCCCCTCTCCCTCTATCTCTCCTCTTCCCTCCAACTCCCTCTCACTTTTTTCCTTCAGTTCATTTTCTGCCTCTCCCCCACTTATTTTCTCTCAGTCTCACTTTTTCTCTCTCTTCCTTCTTTTTTCTCTCCCTCTCCCTATTTCCCTTTCCCCTACACTTCTTCTCATGTATTGTTGCTTTTTTTCTTTTTAACTACAGAGGTGTTCTCATTTGTCTTGATAGTTTGCTTCATTTATGACAATTCTGTTTATTTAGTCTTTACTCTTATTGATGTTTTGGAAAATAGTGAAGTAGCTGTCTTGCACTGTGGTCTGCCTCTAGAAATGTGACATCTGCCTTAGTCTTTATATTTACTTTATAACAGAGTACTTGTCTTTCTCTACTATTTAATTCCTTTCTCTTACTCAGTTCCAACTATTTCATCTTTAATTCTATACACATATGTTAATATCTTATCCTAATGTCCTTATATTGCAGTTTTTACTCTTTCCTCTACTGTCTAAATGATTGTTATAATCCTTGTATCACATAACTTTTTGTTTACAAGGGTCCATAGATAAAGTAGCTCAACACCCCCTCACTTCACAAACTCAAAGACTTGGGAAAATCAGGAGATTTTAAATGATTTTCAAAAGATATATATACTTTGTGGGTAGAAGAGTCAAGACTATAATGTGCAGGTTCATGACCCATTGACCAATATGCCCCTTCCTAAATAAATTAGAGTATCTCAGTTAAGATGCTTTATATTTAATTTTTGTTGTTCAGTCATTTCAGTCCTTTCCCATTCTTCTTGCCCCCATTTGGGGTTTTCTTGATAAAGATATTAGTATGGTTTGCTATTTTCTTTTTCATCTAATTTTGCAGAGGAGGAAGTGAGGCAAAGTGATTTGCTTGGGATCACACAGCTAGGAAATGTCTGAGGCCAAATTTGAACTCAAGAAGATAAATCTGACTTCAGGTCTGACACTCTAACCACTGTGTCACCTAACTGGGCCATAATAGTTACCCATTTTCTATAAAAAATACCTATTCATATCCATACTTGGAATTTCAAATATGCAAAATTCATTTAATCAATGTTGCAAATATTAATACCCATTATATACAGATCACTGACCTAGATATATATATATATATATATATATATATATATATATATATATATATATGAGAAGATAGAAATTTTAGATAAGAATTTAGTCTAGTAGAGGAGGGAGATTATGGTATAGTATAAATAATTTTGCACCTGGATTCAAATTTCCCTTCTAACATTTAATAGGTAGTCCTTTGAGGGGAGAAGGGAACAACACTATGATGGTTGTCCATCATTTTTAAAGAAAGCCAAAATATGAGGGAGATGATTTCAGAATAGACACATGATTTTTGGATTTGAATGAGGGGGTGCTGTATTAAGTCAACAGTCTCACTTTCTCCTCCAGAGTCATCTGGGTCCAGTGGCCAAATATGAATCAGGATAACTGGAAATGACCATGGATGCAAGGCAATCAGGGATAAGTGACTTGGTCAAGGTCATACAGCTAGTAAGTAGCAAGTGTCTAAGGCTAGATTTGAACTCCTATCCTCCTGCTCTCTCCACTGCACCATCTAGCTGCCCCATAAATAGAAGATGAAACCATGAGAAAGAAGTTTTTTGGAAGGAAAGGAAAAATATATTGAGGAAAAAATGGTAGTCAGTGTGATCAAATGCTATCAGAAAGACAAGAGAATAAAGATTGAGAGAAGACCATCCAATTAAATTCATTTATTTTATACAGGTTATTGTATTAGATTTTTAGTAATTGAAAAAATGACAAATGTAGATCCTGTCCTCTCAAAGCTTATATTCATCCTACTAGGATATAATGCATAGTATGCAAAAACAGTAAATTCAAAAAAAGTAGTCAGGGAAAGGTAACATGACAATAGCAATAGGAATATTTGCAAAAGGAAAGGAAACTAGAACTTGACTTGATTCAGTATGTTGCATGTGAGTTCAGCATTGAAGAGAAATTAGGGGAAAAGTGTGTACCACACAAAATAAAACCTTGTACACCAAAACAAACAAAAAACACAATACAATATTTAATGAAAAGCAAAATGAGTAAATAAAGGAAAAAATTGTGTGTTGATTTTGATCTACAATCTCATAGATATTTGTATGATTCCTAACAATGAAGATTGCAGTCTATTCATTTCTTGATATAAGGGTCCCTAGATATAGAGGAATTTTTGTCAAATTTTTTTGTCTAAATTTTCCCTAGAGTAACAATTCAATTCTCTATTCATCTTCCTCTAGGAAGAAGTCTTATAATATTTCATGGATAGTAATGAATTATTCTATTAATTTGTTGTCCTTCAACCTCACTATATGACTGACACCCCTCCTTTTCTAAGCATGCATTTTCCAGAATGTGATCTTTTAAGCTGTTACTACTTGTATACATATAGTAATATGACCCACCCTAGCTATACCCACTATATATCTCTCCATGATCCTTTGGGGCATCTATAATTTTGATTCTTCAAAGATTGTGGGCTAATGTGTATTGTAGTCATACAACATCACTCAGAGACTATCATAATTTAAATGCAATGATTCTTTTTCTATATTTGAATGAATTCATTAGTTTAAATGGGGAGGAGCTATGAGTAAAGAATTAAACTTTTTAAGAAGAGGAGCATAGATCATGATCAAAGAAAATGAGATTAACTGATATTTCTTGTATAAGTAATGAGCTAATTATTATTTCAACACCTTTGGGCAAATCCTCTGAAACCTTTGGTAACCCACAAAGTATTTACCACAAGTTTCAAAAGAGAAATGAACACTAAAGAAAGAACAATGCATTTTGATTCTAAGAACTATTACCTTTGCAGTTTCTGCTGTTTTCTGTGTTTGTTTTCTCTTTATCTCTTTTACTCCTCAGGCCTTGAACTACTTGGACAAAGTGTGTTTTGTAATTTAGAAAATAAAATGATAATGGACTTTGGTTTACATTTTATTAAAGCTTACTGTTCTAAAGTTTACAAAGTGCTTAGCTCCCCACAACTCTGCACAATGTGTAGTGCAAGTATCATTATGCCCATCTGACAGATGATAAAGTTCAGTTTCAGAAAAGTTTTGTGACTTGTTTCAAATCATAAAATTAGTACATGTCATGGTTACACTTTATCATGGCTACATTTGAATTAATCTATGAGGTAAAGTATCCGGTGTCTTCTGTTGGCATTTGTTCCCAAAGAGAACTCCACATTTTCGAAGTGCAATTTTCAGTTTCTAAAAGAGAATTTTTTCTTACTTTTCAGTAAATAGGAAACTAATGTTAAGACCAACATGAAATATAAACATTAGAAAACATTCTTCATCTTTTTTAAGTCACTGTAAGTACTATAAAGAGACTAGAACTGTAGTCAGAAGAACTGGATTTGAATTCTGTCTCTGTATTTATTGAATGTGTAACCTGGGATAAAGCATTTTACTTCTCTGGACTTCTTCATCTATTAATGAAGGTTTTGAATTAAATGGTCTTTAAATGTAGGTAAAAAGTTAGTTTGTGGGAAAATCTCATGATAGATTTGAGAGAAACTATTTTCTTAAGTTTAAACTTATGTCTGGTATGACCTTGGAGCAGTAATCTAACTTAGGTCTCAGTTTTTCTCATCTCCAAAATGAAAACATTGAATTTTATGACTTTTGGGGTCTTTTGTTATTCTAGAAGATTGATCCTATGATCTTCCTAATATATTTACTGGAAATTCTCAATAAATTTGCTACAGAGGAAGTGATTATTTCTTATATTCCATTGCATTTCAGTATTCCTGAAGGAGCAGCAATGTAGGTGGCTCAGTCTGGCCTCAGGAAGACGTATCTTTCTGAATTTAAATATGACCTAAAATACTAGTTGTGTGATCCTGGACAAGTCACTTCAATTGTGTTTGCCTCGGTTTCTTCACCTGTAAAATGAGCTAGAGAAGGAAATGGAAAATCATCCAAGTATCTTTGATCCCAAATAAGTTCAGGAAGAGTTGGACACAACTAAAACCACTGAACAAACAGTCCTGAAGACCTTGCTTTCAGGGTCATTGGTAGGTGTGAAATTTTGCTGAAAGGCTTGGTTTGTTTCTATCTCCCTCTAGTGACAACTTTAATACTTACTGTATTGTCATCTAAGCGCTTTAAATTTTCACTTGTCTGAAATTCAGCATTTACCTCAGTAGGAAAAGCCCTTCCCTATCTCAACTCTTAAATGTTGCTTCTTTTTCAGCAACAATCTAAGAGAGCAGCCCTGGTTATATTGAATGTACCACTAGACCTAATGTGAAATGAGGGTGCTGCATTGACTAGACCAGGAGAGAAAACAGTTTAGCTGATCTTCCTCTGCACTGTCTTCACATGTTTTCATCATTTTGTTTAAAAATAGCTCTCAGAGTATCCTAAATGCTCATATTCATATCTAAAGGCATAAACAACTCCCACTCAGGATTTATAATAATGACAAAATAAATTATTTGCAGATTATCTGTTGCTTCATATTAACCATATCCCTATTCTCCTTCAGTTTTTTAAGTGTTTGGGAGTTAACTGACTACCCCCCCAAAGCAGTTAGGAAGGTTTTAAATTAAACAGGAGCAGAAGCCCAATCTTCATTGAAACCTTAAATATTAACATTTTATTATTCCTAGATGATAGGCTGTCACTACCAGGACTTAGTATATTCCAATGGATAATCATTCATATCTTAAACTGAAAGAACAGAGAAGCAAAGTTCTTTGAGACTACTAAAAATTGGTAACAAATAGCTAGAAGCATTTTTAAAACATTTCTACTTACTTTACCTGTGGGACCAAGACACTGTTAGTTGTGTGTTAAAGTATCAATGGTGAATATTTTCTCTTTGGGGAAGTCAGAGATAGATTTGATGGCATCATTTATGATATTATAAGCTTTATTATAAATACACTATTAGAAAAAGAAGCGATCCTAACCATACATATATTGACGTTGAACTTTTTGATGAGAAAGCAGTAGTGAATTCCTTTCCATTTCCATTCATATTCAAAATACACTCTACTTTGGCCGAAAAGATGATATGGCAAAGATTATTGATTCCTAAGGAAAATTGAATCTGGATAGAATCTTAAGTGGAAAATGAAGTGATACTAGACATTTACATTATTTTTGTTTGACCAAATTCCTGACCATGGAAAGTGTCTAAATAAACTGTTATTCCAAAATCCTCCTACAATTATGTGAAAAATTGTTCTTGGATAGTTTTAAGATAGAGGAATATAGAGATTCCTCTTTGCCTGTCCATACTCACAGTCCATCTCCTTTGGCCTTCTTGCCTTGCCCATGGTGCTGCTTTTAACCAGATTTAACCTGTAAAACACCATTATAGGGGAAGAGTGGGGAGAGACAATAGGCCCTTGCATCCTTCTTAGGACAGTCCTATTGGGGAAAATTTCTTTTCTGGTATATTTACCTTCCTAATAAGGAGATTGATTTTTCTGCTTTGCTTCTTCAGGGCATAATAATAATATGTCCTCTGTAGTCAGGAGAGAAAGCCATTCATTTCTCTCCTATATGGAAAGGAGATTAATTCTTTTACCCTCATGTTTATGCTACATTGGCCTCAGATCTGTTGGGAAGCAGATTAAGTGAAACATTTTATTTATGCCAAAATGAAAACAAATGTACATTTTCTTAACACTAACCAACTGGGAAGAGACATGACTTCTTACCGCTTCTCAACATGTGCTTTTTGAGCCCCTACTATGTATATAGAGTCTCTTTCCAACAGTAAATCTATGACCCAGATCAGTGATTCTTAAACAGGGTTACTGAATTTTATTTGTTTTTATAACTATTTGGATTTAATTGCTTGCCTTTGTAATCATATGTATTCTATTTTGTGCATTTATTTATTTATTTATCATTTATTTATTTTCTAGGGAGGGATTCTTAGGCTTCATGATTGCTAAAGGGGGTACTTCACACACTCACATTAATAATGTCTAATCTAGAGACAGATAACTGGTATAGTGAAAGGAATCCTAGTCTTAAACTCAGGAGTACCTATATTCAAATTCTACTTCAAACACTTAATAGTGACCCTGGCTTTGACTCTCTTTGCCTCAGTTTCCTCTTCTGAAAAACCAAGGACTTCATAACCTTGGTTATGAAGGTCCTTTCAGTTTCAAATTTATATTATCCTTTGGTAGCTTAATGAAAATGGTATTGAAAATAATACTGAGTATCTAGAGAATTTTTAATTCTCATGCAGATAATAGTATTGTCCTCACTTTAGCATTCTAAATATTTTGCATTTTGGAAGCGAAAAAACTAAGAAAAGTTAGCTCTATGAAGGCTTAAAAGTTTTCTAACATGGTGATTTACATGTAATTTGAGTCATGTTGTTATTTTGAGGCTGTCCATCATTTTTTCCCCAATGCATTAGGAACATAAGGCAAAACCTCATCTCTTTACTGTAGAGCTAGTAATTGATTCTAAAGAGCAAAGAAAATGAAGCAAACTCACTCCATGGGTGTTTCCTCTTAGGAAAGAAGTGGTCATTTTGGGACCCCCAAAGTATTCTCTAAGCACAGCAGGACCCCATTTGTTTGTTCATTAAATTATTTGTGAAGATCTCCAGTCTGATGACATACAGAGAGCTTAGTGGCAGTCAGAAAGTTTTAAATGTGTGTTTCATTGATCTAGCATATGCTGGATATTTCCACATCTATTTGTGGTTTTTATTTTATTTTATTCCTTTGCTCTTGTGCCCTGAGGTGATTTTAATATGAAGAGCCAAATTTGACTCTAAAAAATTATTGTATAGTATTTTCTTGAAAAAGCAATTGAACATCTTCAGTGACTGTTTTCTATTTTTTTTTACTATGGCTTAATTTGGGCTCATGAGGGAAGGAAAGGAACAAGAATTTATTAAGTATCTGTGATGTGCCAGGTGCATAAACACTTTATAAATATTATCTTATTATACCTTATTTAAAGACTGAAAATTGGTGTAGAGAAAATAACACTGTCTTACTAAAGAGTATCTGAGTGCAAGTCCTATTTCAAACACTTAATAGCTTTGTACTTCTTGTTTTGCTATTTTTTGCCTCAGTTTCCTAAACTGAAAAAACAAAGGAGTTAGACTTCATAACCGCTAAGGCTCCTGTCAGCTCATTTATAATCCTTTAGTATGGATGTTGTGTAATTGAAAATAATACTCATAACAACCCTGGAAAGTAGCTACTATTATTATTATCCCTGTTTTATAATCCAGGAAACCAAGACAAAGAGAGGTTAAATGTCTTGCTTAGGATCACAAAGCTAATTAAGTTCCTGAGTCTAGATTTGAACTCAGGTATTCCTGATTTCAGACCTAGCAGTCTATTCACTGTACCATCTAACTGCTTTTCTTGGGGTATCTGTCATGTTATTTGATAGTCACCTAAGGAGCAAGTCCATGCATGCCATAGATGAAAGAGTTGATAAAAAAAAAAAGGTCTTTTAAAAAACTGAGATGTGCTGAGGGAGAAAGTTATTGATTATTGACAAAGTGATCTGAAAGTCTGTAATCAATGACTTTTATTCCTAAACTTCCTCTCAGAAGGCTATGGAAGTGATGAATCTTTACTTTTCACAATGTACAATATCACTCATTAGCACACACACGACCACTTCATTTATCATAGGAAAACCATATTTTTAAGTTTGTTAAATAAAGGATGGTGTTTGAAAATACAAGGAGAGATAATTTTGTAAGAAAAGTGTTTCTAAATGAGTTATGTAAAAAGGAAGGGGAGGGTTACCCTTCTTTCTTCTCTAGGATCTTGCCCTTCCATCATCTCTTCTCTTTTTTTAATTTTCAATTTTTCCTTAAACACTGTTTCCCTATAACCCTACATTACTCCTATTACTCTATGTAAAAAAGACAAAGCCAACCAACTATCTTTCTATTGATCCTATGACATCAATATTTTCTGTATTTTCCTATGACATCAATATTTTCTATATTCTCCTATCTTTTTCTGTCCTGTCTTTTCCTTTTCTTAGTCTATGTCCTAGAAAAGCAGTTGTAGTCTGCCCCCAGCAGAGAAATGATCTGCTCATCACCAGATCACCAATGATCTCTTCGTTATTCAATTAAATGATCCTATTCATCTTATCTGCAAAATCTGTCATTACCGATCAAATTTCTTCTAAATGAGGGGTTATTAACTTGGAGGCAGTGAACCTTTAAAAATATATTTTGATAAATGTATTATCAATATAAGTAGTTTCCTTTATAGGCCTATGCATTTAATGCATTTAAAAATATTATTCTTAAAAGATTTTACTGGAGTTTTTTTGTGATGGTTATCCAGCTCCTTGGTATATGAAACTTCTGCATTCTTTTTATACAGTGCTCTCTTTACTCTTTCTAAAGATTTTTCTGTGAACTCATTAACTCCAATCATTCCCACACAGATCATTCCCAAGTATCCATTTACAAACCCATTCTCTTATTGGACCTCCAGGCTCTATTACTAACTTCTTGCTGGACATTTCTATCTTGATGTTGCATAGATATTTCATATTTAATAAGCCCAAAGCAGAACTCATCCCTGCCCCACCCCCTATCTCCCCAGCGCACTCTTCATGCTTTTTCTAACTTTTCTATTTCTGAAATGAGCACAATAATGCTTCCAGTCACACAAGATCGGAAACTTGGAATCATCTCCCATCCCACACTTTCCTCTTCCTCACAATGCTTAAGTCCTTGCCAAGCAGACCTCCACAGTCTGGTTTGTGGCTCCACACTCACAAAGTTCCACCCTAGATAAGACTTTCTTCATTTCTCATCTGGGCTTTGACAGAGTCTCCTTGCATGTAGTCTCTCACCTCTCAAATCCATTCTTCACATGTAGTTCAAAAAGCTTCTGTAGATCTCTATTGCTTTTAGGATAAAATGCTTGGCATTTAGAACTTCTCATGATTTGTTTCAACTGTATCACATTGCCCCTCTCACATTCCAGGCAAACTGATCGATTTTTTATTATTAAATGCCATTATAGTTTTCATTGTCCTTCCTTTGTGAACAGCTTCCCCTATAAATACCCAGAATATTCTCTCTTTCTTTGGGCCTTAAAATCTCAAACTCACTTAAAGGCTCAGCTCAAGTTCAACCTCTAAAATCTTCCTTATTTTTCTGATTTCCTCAGTCACTAGCATCCTAATCTAATTATAATGCATCTATTTTTATATAGCATATAGATGTCTATGGGTACACACACACACACACACACACACACACACACACACACACACGCACACACAGACATATATTTATATATAGTTTCCCTTCAATTTAATGTAAGCTCCTTGAGGGAAGAAACTTGTGTTTTTGTTTTGTTTTGTTTTTGTCTTTGAACTCATAGCAAACAGAATAGTGCTTGGGATTTCAGAGACATTTAATAAATTCTTCTTGAAATAAATTTTGTTACTTTGAAAACCTTTTCCTCTCATGTAGTGATATAGGCTTTGATTTTATCACAGGAGAAACATGATTCATGAACTTGCTTATAATATAATATCATGGAAAATTGTCAGAGGTCAAGTGACTTTCTGTATTTCATAGTGATTTATTCATGCCTGATATTGAATACGGCACTCTGATCTTACTTGAATTGCCAACTTAAAAGGACCTTTGTGGATTTCCTAGAAGATATTTTACACTATCATATAGGATTATAACAGAAAAGAAAGTTCTCTGACCATCTTTCTTGTTTTGTTTTATTTTTTTTTCTTAGTAGTTGCCAAATGCAAAAATGTGGTTCTCAGTTTGGCACATCCAGAAATGTAATTCCATCAGTTCACTCAAGGCCAGTCAGACTCTAGGGTATTATTTTTTGTTACCCCAAATCACAAGAATATCATAGGATAATAGGTTCAGAGTTTTAGAATGGAAAAGGATCTTTAAGTCTCATGTAACCCAACAAACTCATTTTACAGACAGTAAATCCGAGACTCATATGAATTTATCAGTTTGCCTAAGATCATACAAATAAGTGGTAGAATTGAGATTCAAACCCAGGTCCTCCAAACCCATAATCAGCAGTCTTTCCAATGTACTATAATGACTATTTCATAACACAATTAATTAATTCAGAGGAAAAAAATAGCTGTCAAATCCATCAGAATAATTCTTTGAAGTCAGTTAGTTTGTTTCCCAGTAGAGAAGTCTACTTGGGAAACCAAATTAAAATCAGACAGCTGCTGGGTAAGCAATGTCTAAGCAAGGAAAGTAAAATGAACTTAAAGAGTATTGTCATCAAGTGGCAATAGACTGGTGCACTCTTCTCCACTTCAGGGAAATCTGCCAAATGGATGGGAATATTCATTTTGGCCCATCAGGCAACCCTCTCTCTTAGACACTTCTTGATAAATCCTGACAAATAATCCATTACTCTATCTGTTTTTTGCAGTATTGCTTATAGTTGCCAAAAGCTTTCATCATTATACTATTAAATCTTGCTGTTATGACATTAGACTGTAGTTTATCTTATACAAGTTATAGTTTAGATTGATATTCTTCCTGAGGAAATTTCAGGAAGTCTCCTTGTTGAACTTTAACAGATACCTTCTTCTCATTAGACAAACATAAGATTATGTTTAATCATCTCTCAGGTTATGTGTTTGGAAATGATTTTATCCAACTACCAGAGGGGGTGAAAATTAGTTAATGTTATTATGCCAAGACATGTTTTTATTTCTAATTGGATAAAAATAATGTTTCTAATGGAAATTCCCTCCCCTTCACCACCACTTCCCAAGGACTCAACTGAATCATGACTCAGAATACTGAGTCATGTTTGTATCCTTAATTGGCTTCTGGTCTTCACTGGTGTTAAAGCATGTCCATCATCTGAATTCTGTCAGTAGCAGGAAATCTAGATTTGGATTGGGAATGCAAGATCAGAATTAGACTAGAATATAGTGTTCTGTTGAAAGTAATTTTTCAGGGATGGGCATAGAAACCTATGTTCAAAAAGATCATGTGGTCAATGACTTTTAAGGTATAAATAGGAGAGATAACTTGACCATCAAGCTATAATGGATCAAGTTTTAAAATGATTAAAAAAACCCCTTCTACTAATCAAATCTGCTTCAGATGTGCATATAGGCATCACAAATGGCAGCTCAAGGTATTCACAGAGATGTCAAAACAGGGAATCCCTTAGAAAAAAGACAAGTTGTTGAGAGGACACAATTCAAGGTCCTTCAGGTACTTTGGCGGTTCAAATAATGAAAAGTTACTTCTCACTAAGAGTTCAAGGAAATAATCAATATTTTCCTGAGTCCTGATCTGTAGTCAATGTACTGGTTTTATATGTGTTTTAATTTATCAGTATTATACATTACCTATGAGAATATTTGCTGATGGAAGGAAAAGATTGTCTTTTTTCTCCTTTGTATCACCCCATACCCAAAAGCTTAATAAAAATATTATTGATTGTTTGGATCAGGATGAGTTATTCTACAAAATCACTCTGAATAATAATCAAATAACTGAACTATGTGAAGATATTAAGAAAAATTTATATAGATCCTAGACCTCCATGCCCACTATCTGAGGGCTAGAGAAATTGATTTCAGAGAACTGAGACCTAGTATACTGGATTGGGGGTAAAAAGAGACCTAGTTTGCTGGATAGGGCAAAAGACCAAGCTTAATATGAAGGGTATAACTAGCATGGTTTATGGTTAGAAATATGATGGTATTTGATCTTCTTCAAGCCTCCCATTATCATTCTTGATTAATGAAAATATTCTTAGCAAATGATTTCACTCTGATTTGTCATATGCAGGTCCAAGAATTTCACTTCTAGTAACAATATGAATACCTTAGTCTTTTCAGATCTATTTGACTATATAGAATCTTACTCTTAACTTGGACTTGGTCCAGACAAGACATCAGCATCAGCAAGCCTAGGGGCTTATCATCTCAATTCTTAGCTAGGAGATAACCCAGCTTGGCAAGCAACATTTTCAAGTCTTAGGTTAGCTGCTTTTGCTTAAAGAGGAGTTTTAGATAGGAATGGGGTGATCACTAGATTCAATCATTCCTCCCCCTCATAAGCTCCACTTTGAGTTGAGTTGCCACTCCAAGGCTCTCCTTGTACTACAATCAATCAATAACCAATCCCCCTCTGAAATTCATACTCCATATTTATCCTTTAATACAAATTCTGGAAACTGGAGACTTTATTCATTCCTCAGTGAGTTGGTCAATGCTGACTAGATCCAGGAGTGTTATTTCCATGACTCTACCCTGCACATCTCCTCTACCCCCACAGCTTCTGGGAAACCAAAGAAGTCTTTGGGTTCCTGGGCAGCATGGTTGATGGTGGAAGGTCTGAGAGGAAAGATTGTACTGATTACTCCATTGAAAGACAGATTTGGATATCCTGATGTCACATTATGTCACGAGAAATCACATGCTGGTACTTGCCCAGAATTGATGGTGCATCAAGGTGCCTCACTGATATGAGAGGAAGAAAAACCAATTCAAGGGCCAAGAGATTCCTGCAGCATCCAGATCATCAACAATAGTCCTGTTTTCTATCAAATCAGGCCATAGGGTGAAACTGCTCTAGAAAAGACAAGTAAGAAGAATGCTTTGCACAGCATAGCCCTCATTATAATGAACATAATTGTGCAAATCACACTATTATTGACCATTAAGTCCTTTTGAATCAGAGGACAACTATCATTATTATTATTTTATTCAAAAGAAGTTTAAATAGGAAAGAAATAGTTGGTATGAATATAGTGGTGCTTTGGACCATAACTGAACTATGAGGATTTCTGCAATTGTTTTCATTTTCTTTGGTAGTTGAAAAGTGCCTCTCTACACTGCAAGTTCACTTCCAATGTTTTATAGAAGATAAGTTTTAAAAATCAGTATGGTAGTATACTATTATTACGCAGCAGGAGATGATGAGATAAACCTAGTCACCTTCCCATTCACAGGGATTCTTGGCTATTAAAAAGTCAAGAAAGTAGGAATCAAAAGAAAGAAAATAAACACAGTAGTTAGTAAATTGACTAATTAAAAGCCTGAGTAATGTAAAAATGATTCTATGTACTTCTGAGTCTTTCTCCAAATTCATCTTGATATGATGGCATCCTACAAAATTACTTGATACCCAATTTTCCAAATTTTCTTACCCTTAGTTCGCTAATAATGACCGAGCCAAGTTAATAGGCATATGCTGCTACCAATAAAAGACAGGAAATTTTTACTTGCTTTCAACAAGGAAGACAAACATTTTCTTACTTCACTGTTTTGAATCATAAACCAACTTGACCTCTTTAGACTGGAGTCTTGCCAAATAAATATATCACCTTAATTGTAATTTTAAAATTATTTAAATTTTATCTGTCATTCACCAAAAAGCTTCTTGTCTCTCTCTCACCAAGTAATACAAGAAAAAAATTCCTGTTACAAATAAAGCAAAATAAATTCCTGCCTTGGTTTTATCCAATATATATACATAAATACCCTCAGTTAGAATTTGTTTTGCTATGGATCACTCCTTATCTTAATTTGTTTTCTCTCTTATTCTCCTTTTTTCTTTCTCCCCTTTTCCTATTTGGAAAAATTTATTTCTGTGCCTAGGTTTGTCTTTATTTTTTCCTCCTTCCATTATTACAAATGAAAGTGAAATTCAAATTTAAACTACTCTTTCACCACTTCCTTCTAACTTGTATAGATATATACTTAAGCAGCCCAGTTATGGGGGATCATTTTTTACAATCTTTGTTCTCATATTCTTTCTGTAATGTGTATTCCCCCTCCTTTCCCTTTTGTTCTTATTTTAAGATCATAATAACATAGAAAAACCTTTCCTGGACACTCTGTCTAATTATACTCCTTTTTTTATTTGACTCCTGTTGATGATGATGATGATGATGATAGTGCTTTAAAGGGACAAATGTATCATTTCCCTATATTATCCTGTAAAAAAATTATTCTTATTTAGTCCACTATGATTATTTATATGTATTGACCTTTCTTTTTTTCATCTGGACTTCAGTGTTAACAACCAAGAGTTTCTATGAGCTTTAAGTCTTTTCATCAGGAATACTCAAAAGTCCTATGTTGTTTTTAAGGTTCATTTTTTCCTGTGTTGAATTATACTGTTTTTCCTGGATAATTTTATTCTTCATTATAAGCCTACATTTTCTAATCTTTGATTATCTTATTCCTAGTTCTCTGCTCCTTTGTAGTAGTAGCTAAAGATTATGTATTTTAATTCTTTATGACTTCTCAAAGTATTTTTGCTTAACTTGAATGCTCTGTATGCTGGCAATAATGTTCCTAGAAGTTCTCATTTGGGTGTTTCTTGTAAGAAGTTACTACCACATTCTTTCTTTTTATTATTTGTATTCTAATTTTAAGAGATCTGAGGAATTTCTTTTATGTTTTTTTAAAATATAAATATCAGGGTTCCTTTTCGGGTCAGAGCATTCAAATAATGTAGTGACTTTTTAATTATATCTCTTTGATATGCATGATTTTCCAATACATTTATTTTTACTATGATATTCCTAAAACTTTTATTCATTTTTTGAATCTTTTGATTTTGTTTTAATTTTTCCTATTGTCTCACAGAGTCACTAGCTTCTCTTTTTTCCATTCTAATTTTCAGGAAATTTGTTGTAGGAGAAAGTTTTGTGCTTCTTATACTAAACTGTTAATATCATTTTTATTCTTTCTTCCATGACTCTCATTCATCTTCCAATTTTTTCCTACTAGCATTCTCATTTCATTCACAAAAATAATTTAACTCAGTTTTTAAACTTTTGTTTCATCTCTTCTAAGAAATCTAATTTAATTTGTTCCCATGCTGTATTTTTCTTTGAGGTTTTGCTTGTAGATATTGGGTCATAATTATAATTTTTTGTGCATGCATCTTGACCATCCTAGTCTTCATTATATCTTTTTATATTTGTATGTTCATTCTTCCAGCTAATTTTCTGACTTTAGACTCTACCTGAGGGTCAGGCTTTAGGAACTTTTCAAGGTAATGTCTGTTCTGGCCATACTGCTGCTATTTTCTTGAAATATTCAAAGTTGTGTTATGACACAAGATCTGAAGGTTAATTCTGAGGGAGATTCAAGCTTTTGGTAGTCACAAGATGATTCAGAGTAAAGTTTGTCCTCCACCTACCCCACTCTCCAATCTGAGTCCTACAAAGTCCTAATCTTGATTTAACTCTATGCAACATACCTGTTGACTAGTCCTATGTGCAATTTCCATAGATTATCATAGGATTCAGTCATAATCAGATAACTGGAAAGTTCAGCTACTTCTGAGTGAGAGAAGTATGGGTTTCTCTTTGGTATAATATTTCTCTTTGGTTATCCTCTTAGCAAGAAATGAAACTTTCCCCTGTTCCTGGGTTCTGAGCAATTGCTTACTCCGGGACATTTTTCCTTGTTTTGTTATACTGTTTCACAATCTGGAACATGAACTTTATGTGTGGATCCCCTTTTCTATCAATTCTGGAATTGGGTAGTGTGCAACAGAGCTGTCCAACTGGCATTTACTCCTGAAGCCTGTCCTTTTTTAGGCCCTTCTATCTTGGAGTTATGAATTCTTCTTAGCCTTCTTACAGTTTCTCTATGTTTTAGGATGCTCCAAGAGTTCTTTCTGGCTAGATTCTGTCCTTAGTGTCTAAATAATTACAAACTTCTCTATCTGTTTTCCTGTATCAAACTGGGTTTAGGGGAGAAAATGACATCATTTTTTCCTTGTATTTCCTGATCAGACAAAGTCTGCTGAATTTTCTAGATGTATTTAAAGAAGATCTGAGGTCAATCTCAACTCTCATTCTTACTTCTATTCCACTATCTTGGTTCTACCCCAAATCTAATCTAATACTGGTTACTGGTATGCTTTTCAGTGATTTACACTTCTTAGGTCCAGGGCTTAGGTAAAATCTCATCCATTTTATCTTAATTATGTTATCTTCAATTTAGAGAGTGCCATTTCTGACTTTATTTCAAAATTCAGAAAGCATCTATGCCTCCTTATTTGTTTGCTCTAATACCAAACTTCTCCATATCTTCTTGCAGTGCTTCTAATTATCCTGTATTGCCTCCAGAATTGGAAGAAAAGCACACTAGTAGAGCATAAAAGAGGAGGGAAAAAATCTGTAGGAGATCAAAAGTAATCATCTTGTGAATATGTTACACTCAGGGCTAGTCAATTAAGAGAAGAAGACAGCCTATGTGCTGTATCTTTTTGGGCAGGAGAAAAGCCTCAGGACACTATTTGATACTTTCCCACTTGCTTGCTGACACCTACAATTCTATTATCAGAAGTTTATACCATTATTTTAGGACTTTGATGCTGGTTGAAAGGCAAACATCCCTGGAATGGGTAACACTTTAAGCTACTAGTCATTTAATGAGAATGAAAGATCTAAGAAGAAAACTAAGTAAGAAAAGAAGTTATGAAGCTAAATAGAAAAGCAATTGTGAAGCATCTTAGAGTTTGAGGATCTAATTTTCCACATAAGTCAGTTAATTTATTAATTTTCACATAGGTAATAGAGGAGACAGCAGGAACAACTTGGGAATAAGAAGGAAATAGGAAAAGATTATTTCTATGGAAGGAGACAGCTCAGAATAGATATTCTATTTACTCTAGTCTCACCAACCTCACACTTATTTCAAAAAGGGTCAGCCCTCTGACTTTATCCAATCTGCTAGTCTTTAAAACTTCCTGTTAAATTATTTAAGATTGTCCATTGAATTAGGTAGATGAACTAACATTCAATTCTAAAATTGGAGCTTTCATACTAGAAAGAAGTAGAGAAATGGAAGTTTTCAAATGTTAGACATGAGAAGAATTTTAAAAATTGTCCTTGCTGTGCCTCCCATTTGACAGATAACAAAAACTGAGGCCCAGAGAAGTGAAATGACACATACAAGATCACATGCCATTGTCAGAGAAAATTAGAACTTATTTCTCTTGATGCTAATTCCAGAGCTCTTTCCATTCCATCAATCTGTTTCTTCTTTGAACTTAAGCTCAGAGCTATAAGAAACTTCACTCAAAATTTAATTCTGTTTTCCTGATTTTAAAGATTAGATAAAAGAATCTCAGAGAGGAAATCACATAGAGAGTAGCAAAACCCATAATCACTCTCAGGCCTCCTAGGCCATGAGGAAATAAATATTCTTCCTAACTTTATTCCCCCTTAATAAGATCAGAAGAGTAAAATATATATTTTAAAGTTTTACTCTGTGGGCTCATATAAATATATGATTATAATATAATTTTATTAGTTTAATTGTGACACATTCTATAATATCATTAATGATATATTGATTCAGTGTATACTATAATAGAATATTTTATTATTCAGGATAAAATCCCTAATGATTAATTGCATTTTGAGGGGTTCCCTTTCTCCTCCATTTGAAAAAAATGAATTCTAAAATTTTATTATTCTTAAGTTTCAAATTCTAAATTTCAAGAATCAGAAAGGGGAAGATTTTTTCTTTGTCTACTTGTTAAAATACCTGCATCTTCAAGTTATAAAGGGTCATTTCATCTTTATAAAATAGCAACACATCTTACATTTCTATACTACCTTGTGGTTCACCAAATATTTCCTTTAAATAATGCTGTATGTTTCATCATTCCATTTATAAATAAGGAAAATAGTTTCAAGAGAAGTTATTTGACTGGTGTATGTTTACCCTGATAGCAAGAATTGGATTTGGGATGCAAATTTTGATCTGCATCAAATATTCCTCCTATCCTCCTACTTCTCTTTCTTCCAGGTATTAGTTAAGGGTCCTTTAATTTGTGTATGTGTCTTTTAAGTATCTTGACAATTGTTTCAACACTTACTATGTATTTTATTTTAGTTATTTAAAAACACATACATTATTCTGAGATGTATTCACCAGAATGCCAAAGCATTCAAGAAACACACACACACACACACACACACACACACATACACACACACACACACACACACACACACACACACACACACACACACACACATGAAAAATGTCTCTCTAATACTTTGGAGATCATTCTATCTCCCTCATTTTACAGATGAGGAAACTGAGTCCCAGAGAAATGAAGTGATTACTACACATCAAGTAATCAAGAACTATTTATTAAGCAATTCTGATGGGTTATGAACTGTATTAAGCCTAGGGTATGTAAATTCAAGCAGAAAGAAAAAACAGTCTCTGCCCTCTTGGAGTTTAAACTCAAATAGAGGAAGAGAAAATATAAAATGAAGTTGAAAAGAGGATTAGGGGTTAGGGAAATATGGAAAAGCATGTTTGGAGACTCAATAGTAGAACCAGTATATTATAACCTGAATAGTAGAGTAGTAAAGGAATGGAAATTTGGTTGGCATGCAATCTTTCCTTTAAAATGATAGCTTGCAGAGGAAGAAGTTGCTTGGTGAAGGGGCTTAGGAAGGTGGAAAAGTATTTCTGCGGGTTAGTAGTTCAGAAGTACATTGATATTCCCAGGAGATGAAACTATTGTGATACAGTAGAAAAAGTCTAGACACTTAAGGGCAAAGTCCAGAAAGTGAAGTCCAATAAGCTGAAGCTATCAGGGTAAGAACTAGAACCCAGCCCCTCAGATTCTAAATGCATTATTCTTTCTAACACAGTCTTAGCTTCCCCTACGCCTTACCTGGGGCTACAATAGATTCTAAGGAACTGCTGAAAGATGACCTATTCCAACCCTCCCATTTTCAGATGAGGAAACATTCAAAAAAGTCAGTTTAGGCAACTTGACTAAAAACACTCAGTTCAAAAGTCACTTAGCTATTGTTTGAATCTGAGTTCTAATAGATTGACACCAGACCATAAGCTATCACTTATATTTTGCATATTTTGGCATAGTTAGGAGAATGGGATTAGATTTGACTTTTACTCTATACAAAAATGCATAAGATTTATGAGAAATGTTATATGAAGCCAGGGTTAGATAGCCAGAGGTCAGTTTTGGAGGCATTGTAGCTTTTGCTGATACTAATGAGCTCTGTTATGATAGGATTCCATTGCATTTTAATGAGATTCTGAAATTTGACAGATTGTACTTCACCTATGAGACACTGCTCAATTTGATGAAAGAACTAAGCTAGGGAAAACTCTATTAGAAAAGGAAGTCAAAAGCATATGAATGGATAGATGTAAAACATGACGGGGGGGGGGGTGAAGTATTGATCCAAGGTACACTTACCTAACTGGGGAAAAAAGATTGTAATAAGTACCAGTGTGTCTGTGGATCATTATTCACTTTACCTCATGTCCTTTGAAGTATCTTTAAAACTAGAAAATGTACTTTACGTTGAATATTTTGAAGAAAGTATATAAAGCCCTTACTTGTATGTTCTTCAGAACTGCTACAGGGGTTAAATTGTTAATGCTTTACTTTCACTCTAGTTTTTTTTTATTTTATCAAACTTTGCTTTTCCTTTCCCAAGGGATAAACAAATGGACAGCTTTCCTCTCCAGCATTCCTCCTTCCATTACCATCACAGCAGAATGCATCTGAGACTATAATAATTCAGTGATGAAATACAAAATGTCGCAATGCCATCTCTCTTAAAGTGAACTGAGATTTTGTTATGCCATTTTAGGTGCACTAATAGCAACTAAAGTCCCATGGAGTATCTTAATGTGAATTTAATGAGCTGATAGCATATAAATGACAGTACTGTGAGGGTGAAGGTGACATAACCTTTTTCTTTCTATTTGATGTTTGTCTTTGAAAAACTACAGATCTTTTCGAAATGTACTGCATTATTACTAAGTGGTACATCACTCACCAAAGAAGCTACTATTATTTTAGTATTTAAGGCTTCTTTTCCTCCTTGGTGGCCCAAGTAGGAAGACTATTTTTAAAAAATCATTAAAGTAATAAAAATCTGAATACTCACCCTTAGAACAAGCCTATGTTATGTAGAATTCTAGTGTCTGTTTTTGTTTGAATACATCAAATAACAAGAATTCATTTTTAGTCTCTGTAATTGAGAATCATGAAAATTGTGCACGTATCATGTGCTTGTATCCATTTTGGGGAGGTGTAATTTAGGTATGCTATCAAGGATGGTATAAGGGAGAAAAGTAAAGGGAGTAAAGTGACAGCTCATCATTGCTGATCCCCAAGATAATGGTGTCATTATTGAAGCTTTGTCATTTATTATCAGTTGCCTCCCCTTCCTGACCAATTTGTTCTGCATCAGACAGTCTTACCATTTCTGAACATTCAGGTAAACCATTTAATATTGTAGGAGTGATGAAGGTTATAGCTACCACATTTAGGAAATGGGTCGGGTGAGAAAAATAATTCAAAAAGACACCATATCTCTGTTGGTAATCTGTAATCTTTAATGGCATTGGAAATTCTTTCTCTAAATGTTCATGATACTTCAGTGGATTTTTGCAGAAGTAATTTATTTTAAAGAGTAAGTATGCCTTAACATATGGGAGGAAGGAAGGAATTAAAGGATGGGCACAAAATGGAGTAATATGAAAGGCTGAGACTCTCTTATGACTATGACTTTGATAAAACCATATCTCTGCTTTCACACCTCTGAAAGGTGTGTAGCTCCTGTGGAGTTTCATCTATATTTCTTTAGCCCTCTGGGATCCTCTGTTGAATGTCATACCTAACTACATTCTGAAATATTTTATGTGTCATTTACAGTCTTAGAAATCGGAAAAATCATGAAGACAAAAGGAAGACTTGAAACTATTTAACTCAACCATTTTATTTGTAAGCTGAGTCTCAGAGAAGTTAATTAACTTCCTCAAAGAAACACAACTAAATAGTGACAAAATCTGGATTTAGAATTTGGACTTTTGACATCTAGCTTAACGTTCTTCCTCCTAGACCAATTAATTAGACTATACTCTGGTACAGTGAAAAATAATTGCTGAGATCCTGGGTTTGAATCCTTGTTTTGCTGTTAAATACTTTTGTGAACTTAAACAAATCAACAAAACTCTCAGGATCACAGCTCCTCATCTGTAAAATCAGTGGGCTAGACACTCGTGGTCTCTTTTATCACTAAATCTATGATCCCATGAAATATTTCAGAAGGTGGGTAAAAATCTTAAATGAACATAACTTAAACTCATCTTCTAGAAGGATCTTTCAATTAGTACTTGAGTTTAGATTTTTTCTCTTCATAAAGCTATACTTTGAATTATAATTTATGAATATAAAAAAAGAAAGAAAAGTAAGCAGTTTAGAAAGTTTCAAAAAGTTTGAATTTTGGCAAAGTAGGAAATTTGTTTAGAAAAACCTTTCTGTTGCCAGGTGACAAGGCAAAACATATCACATATGCTTAACAACCAGCATGTACATATTTTGTCTTTCCAAGGTTTCTAGGGCTGGTCAGGCATAATGATGCATTACTGCTGAAGGAGCTTCCAGCAGGGACAAATGTTTATCTGTTTCCAAAAGCATTTTGCTAATCCTTAACAAAAACAGCCCAATATTTCTCATTGTTTAATGATTGAGTAAAGATTAGCACTACCCCACAGACACTGTATTTCTCTTTATACTTTTAATGTCTACACTAGTGACAATGCTAGCTGAAGGTGTAGATCATGGAAAGGCTCCGCCTCAGCTTTGCTTTTACATATGTTAGAGCAGTATTCCAGAATAATTTTACTATTGACAAGGTCCTTATTATAAAATAGGATTATATCATTGTTATTTTTATTCTAAAACAATTTTTAAATAATTTTAAACAATTTTACAGTCATAAAATGATTTTATAATCTAAGCCTTTCCAGGTATTTTTCCTAGGGTTTACTCACAAGGCCAATACATTAAAAAAAAAGAAAAGAAAAAATAAGGATAAATAGAAAAAGATACAGATATGTGTTGTGCTCAACACCTGAACCACTTAATAAGATTTAAATTCTTTCTTGTTGGCTTTGCTATTTTAGAATGTGATAAGAAAGTTAATTGTTTTATCTGAGATTTTTGAAAGTATTTCTACAATTTTATCTATTATGCCAAGACATAAAGGACAGATCTCTGATTTCAGGAATTTGGAGAGGTTTTCATGTCAATAGTAAACACAGTAACATCAGTCTCTAAAAGGTGTGAGCAAGTACAAGAAGGTACATAAAATTCAAAGAATGTCAGTGTCACACTTTTTAACCAAATTTTCTCAACTCCAAATTCAATACTCACACTAGACTGCCTCTATAATTATGTAATTTATTAAACTCTATAAAATGCCACTAATATACATGATTTATTCGTAAATCATCTCAAGCCTGATAGTTTACAGATTAGGAAGATAGAATAATATCAAAATTATTTTGCTTACAAAATGCCAAAATAACCTTTGTTTCTTTGGCTACTAGTAAAGCAATTCAATAGACATTTGGCAGAGATTGAATATATTATTTAATTTTTATTAAAAAATGAAAACTCCTGTTTTTCATCGATATCAGACTTATTTATTTATACAATTGATACAATTTACACAATTTCCCTATATTATAAAGGGGAAAATGTCAGTCATTTACTAAATAGATAGAGTTCTTGGAGATACAATGCTGTTGCTACCTTTTTAACTTGAAGGAATGCCAAACAATTTTCAGAGAAGTTTAGAAATACATGGAGGATATAGACTGTTTTGAATGTTTCATGCTTGAAAGGGGCATTTAAACCAACTAGAATAAAACATTTAAATGGGAAGTCTTTCTCTGTTCTGAGATTAAAGATTTTTGATTTTATTGTTTGTTGTAATTATTATTTTCTGGAGAACTAGTAGGTAATCAATCAGAAATCTTCTGAATTTCAGTGGGATTGAAATCTCATTATAGTATGATAGCAATGTCTGTATAGAGTTCTCTAGATTAAAAAAGGCTTTCCTTACAACAGTCAAGTAAGTTAATATAAATATACAGATTGTAGATTGATCCAGTGTCATGCCATGAGTGAAAGATAGCAAAACTCTAATCCAGATTTTATGAGAAATCATCCCTAATGGCCCCTTGGATACTCTATGCCTACAGCAAAAATGTATTTCTCAACCCAGATTATGTGACTTTTTTCAGCTATTTCTGATGTTACATTATATCTTAGACATTTTATCTAGACAAAAAGAGCCAAATTTAAGATTCTTTGCTAATATATTTCCATATTTCATATCCTGAATAGTTCTGTGTACTCTCTATGCCAGTCATCTTTGTGATATTCAAAACAAGAACCTAACTTCATTTATCAGTTCCACTCTGTGACTGATTCATTTCCATTCAACTCCATTTCTACTCCATTTCTACTTTGGCTTCAACATATAAAAATAAATTCCATCAGGAACAGGTTTTATATAATAATCTATAGAACAGGGATCCTTAGTCTCACCTTTTTATGTTTCATGGAACTATTTAGCAATCTTGATGAACTCTATGTACATCATTCAAAATGTTTTTAATTATATAAATACATAATTAATAATTTATACATAAAATTATAGAGGAAATCATATTGAAATAATTATTAAACTCATAAAAAATTAAGTTAAGAATCTCTACTGTAGAATTTTGTTTCACCTAACACACATAGTAATGTCAAGCACAAAGCTCTAGAGCCCAACCCACACTCCTGAGTGCAGGCTACATGACTTAGTGGACCCTGTTTCTATGTGAGGTTTGACATCACTGGATGGCATAGTGTCCTTTATTTTTCAACTTTAAACACAGTAACATCAGTCTCTAAAAAATCCCTCAGCCTTCAATCTATAGTCAACATTCTGGCATCCTTGAAAGTCCCTCTCAACCTAATTGGAGAAATCATGTATCTATTGAAATTGGATCAAAATCAAAAGATTGAAAATAAGCAATATTCTTGGCTATGATAGCAGAGGGAATTAGTTTGACTTAGTGTACCAAAAAGAAAAAAAGGACAAAAAGAGAAAGAAGGAAAGAAGAAAAGTAAGAGAGCATAAATAAAACAAGCATCACTAATCTTGGTCTGCATGGTCCCAAATGACTGCATTTGCTTTTTTCTCTTTCTTTTTTTTTAATCTTTAACCAGCATAAGAACATACTTTTAATCACTTATTTGAGCACTACAAAGAAATGGCAAAATAAAACATTGTAATTGTCATTAAAAATGAGATTTTGGGGCTCTCTTAAACTTTTAGCATTTTTTCTTTGAAAAATCCTGTTAAAGGTTGTTACAAAAGGTGAGGACCATAGTATGTGCTTAGAGAGGTTAATACTTTAGTATTCCATTGACTAAAAGTATACCTGAAAATAGATTACCTATATATCATGGACAGCGGGCTCCTCTTTAAGAATCTGTCTTCCTATAAAATGGAGAAATAAAGAAGAGATAGAGACAGACAGAGAGAAAGAGAGACAGAGACAGAGACTGACAGAGAGAGAGAGAGAGAGAGTCAGAGACAGATGAGTCAGAGACAGAGACAGAGGAAAAAACAGAGAGATTCACTGATTTGCTCACAGTGGTGTAAATAGTAAGTTACAGGACTGAATATAAACCTAGGACCTTTGACTCTAAATCCAGGGCTTTCTCTCACTCCACTACAGCACCCTGCCTATCATAAGTAGACATTAGAGCACTGAAAATTAGAACAGGTCATGTTTGATTGATACACCCAAGAACTGATATACCTTTCCTTGAAATGGAAAGTACTCCAAAGAATACAAATGGAGTGCATGGAAAAGAGCACATCTCCTGTGGCTTCCATAGCTGAGAGACTGCTGGTAAAACAAAGGTTTCTGGATAGCAAGACTTGAGTCATAGAGGCAACTGGGTCTTGCTGGCAGAATGTAATAAATCCTAGTCTGTATATACAAGAGGATGGAGTGGCTTTGGAAGCCACACCTCTCCCAGTTTATACACATGGATCTAGCCCTGCTGTTACCAGTCAGAATGCAAGCTTTGATTTATGAAGCTTTGGGTGTTTGGAATTGAGTTTGCTTTGTGATCCAGCACATTTTTCCCTATTGGAATAATATAATTTTACCCTAGAAAACAAAATGAGTCTTCCAACAGAGTTGTTAGACCACCTAAAATTGAAAAGTCCAAAATGTTGGCTACTAGTACTCTCTTCCTAAGCATACACACACTGGATGTGATCTTAGGACCTTCAACCAAATTTGGGTAATACTGTCACAACTCCAACAATCTGGAAATTGTTTCAACAAAAAACTTACAAAGAATAGTGGCAACAATAGATGAATATGCTCTATTTCATCTAAAGAATTCTAGGTCACTGCATGAAAAACACTAAATAGGGTTCAGAATAAATGACACTGAGCTTCAGGTATTATCCATGAAAAAAATGAAACTAATTCAAATTTCACAAAGGCAAGAGTAAAAGATTATGAAAGTAGAAAGCTATAGCTCTAGGACTCCTTCCCCTACTCCCACAACTAAAAGGATAATATTAAAAAAGAAAGATTTTGTGAGATGGGCAGCAGAAAATTATTGGGGCAGCGTTATGATATAATGAAGAGGGCACTAGGCCTGAAATCAAGAAGATTTGTCTCCCTGAGTTCAAAGCTGTGTATCCCTGGGCAAGTCACTTGACTTTATTTGCCTCAGATTTCTCATCTGTAAAAAGGACTAGAAGAGGAAAACAGTAAATTGCTCCAGTTTCTTTGCAAAAAAACAAACAAAAAACAAACCCTAAATGAGGTCATGAATATTTGAATAGGAGTGAAAAAACTAACAGCAACAATGAAACAAATTTGATTAGGTACTTCAACTCAGCAGGTACTTTAAAAGACCCTATTACAAATTAGGCACTAATGATACAGAGAAAGGAAGATTAGACCTTGCCCTCTAGAAGTTTTCTGGCTACCTCAATGATTTTTGACCTTTTGAAGTTTGAGATAAAATGTGCTTTGTCTCTAAGGTATAGATATTTTTAGAGATATCATCAAGTATTTTAATGAATTTCTATTTACTTGTCCAGGATTCATAATTAGTGACTCCATTAGTCTTTAAAATAGGAATTCTTATTTTGTTTTATTTTGGGGGTCACGGTGAAGTCTATGAACATCTTTTCTGAATTACCTTTTCAATGCATAAATTAAGCTACTTTCTATTATAAAAGGCACCAATTATATTGAAATACAGTTATTTAAATATTTATAAAAAGTAAAAGCAAGATCCTGTACTCCAGGTTAAGAACTTTCCGAATTAACACAAGACAAACATTTGTAGATCTTCATAGAAAGATAAAATTGTAAGTCTTGTGGAGACTAGTTCATATGCAAAACAAATTGCAAGTCTTGTGGAGACTAGTTCATATGCAAAACAAAATAATTACAAAAGATGAAAATAATATGGAATCTACTTCAATTTCTTCTATTTGCAGAGGAAAAAAATTCATCCCAGAATATAAAAAAACATTCCAGGGAATATAAGTAATAATTAGCAAGCTAATTTTTAATAATTAGCAAGCTAAGGTTTTTAATTCAGGTTTTCAGTTCCAGATCCAACATTCTTTTCATTCAATCACCATACTTCCCCCAGATGGTTGATACAAGCAGATGACAAGTACCTACTTCATACCTAGTCATACTTCTTTGATATTTGCAACAAACTATATGTAAAAAGGTCCACATCAGATTCTTAGGAAAGGTGAATGTTACAACAGGACAATACATTGGAAATAGACCTTAGAGGAAGGAAAAAGAGGGGAAGAAATAAGCATTCATTAGCCACCTACTATGTGGTAGCATAGGAACAGTGCCCAGAACTTTATCAATATTATCTCATTTGAACATGGAAACTAACATAATCTTTTTATTGTTGGTAGTTTAGGATTATTTAGCATTACTTATTTCTATGTGTAATTCTCCAAAAAGTCATATTTTGATGTTATATCATGATGTGGAGGTGACCTTGGGTAGGCTTTGCCATTGGAACAAAGATCTGCCAGGCTTCAAATATGGACTTAGGAACGTGCTTGTCTTACATGAATTAGTTTAACAAAACAAAAGACTGGATACCCATGGATTAATCTGACCACAGAAAGTTATGAAAAATACTTGTTTACTTCCAAAGCAGGCAGAGAGAACTTTCCTGTGTGTGTGTGTGTGAGGAATAAATTCATTGATGAAATTATTAATCTTTGAGTTATTGAAGTAGCAAAGTAATATATGCCCAGTTCTTAGCACAGGATCTGGCACGCAAAAATTGTTTAATTAATGCTGGTTGCTGTTTAAATGACATGCAAACTAGCTTTTGGGGTACGAATCTGTATTGGATATGGAGTTTGATTAATTATTACCCAGGAGGGGAGAGATCAGTCAGGGCTAATCAAATAAATCAAATGGATCACAGATAGAAACTGTTGATCTAAATAAATGTAACAATTTTCCCTTGCCTCAAATCAGATTTATTGTCTCAGGACTGTCAATCAATCACAAGTATTTGTTAAGGACCTCCATGTGTTATTCACTGTAGTAAGAATTAGGGAGATCAAGGGGGAGAAATGAAATAGACTTGCCCTTGAGGAGTTTATATTCTGTTAGCTGAAATTATAGGCATACATAGAAAGTTGCAGAAAACAAGGAAATCTTGAATGAGAAAGCTACCTCTCTCAATGCCATTTGGCACCCTGTCTGTGAGACTAACTAGATTTTGTGAAAATTTCCAATAAGATCCAGAGGTTAGTCATTTCCCCAGAATCGCTCAGTCAATATTTGTCAAATGTAGTTGGGACTTGAAATGTTTCTGACTCATTTTCATATCTACCTACCCACCAAAATGAATAAGTAAAAGTTTCAGAGGAGAAGCAATAACAGGATGAGAAGCTAAATGAGGGTTACTAGAAACCTCAAGTTATGGGGCGGTTAGGTGGCGTAGTGGATAGAGCACTGGCCTTGGAGTCAGGAGTACCTGAGTTCAAATCTGGTCTCAGACACTTAATAGTTACCTAGCTGTGTGGCCCTGGGCAAGCCACTTAACCCCATTGCCTTGCAAAAAAAAAAAAAACAAACCTAAAAAAAAAATAGAAACCTCAAGTTAATACGATTGGGTAAAAAGTTTGCTGGGTATAATACAAGGAGTTGACACTTAAGCTCAGGTTAAGGAATTGTGGAAGTCTACTTTAATTGTCTTGAAGAGAGACTCAAATGGCATTCTAGGAAGCCAACCAACTTCAACTTATCTATTCTAAACAATGCTCCTCTTTTTCTATTTCCTCTAAGCCGGGGTGGGGGGAAGTGAAAATTATAGCATCAGGTAAGTGATTTGCTTCAAGCAAACTGAGGATACTAAAATAGTGAGTATTTTTCTGGTCTTTGCTTCTATATAAGGTCCAGAAGGAAAATGGGAGGTTTATCTAAGCTCATCATATCATGTAGGTGGCAATAACTGAAAATATCTCATCCTAGATTCATTGTGACTAGGGACTAGGGATTTTTAATCTAAGATCCATGAACAGAAAGAGATAGAGGGATAGACAAATAGATAGATAGATAGATGGATGTAAACATACATACATATATATATTGAAAAATGTACTTTTTATTTTTTAAAATAGTATTCTAAATCATTCATAATAATGATGTTTGCTGTTCATTTTCAAAGAAGACCATAACATCAGGGAAGTGATACCATAACAAGTACATGGATTGGATTTGAGTGGGGGGGTGCTGTGCTACATCACTAGTCTCACTTTCTTCTCTAGAGTCATCTGAATCCAGTGGCCAGATATAGATCAGGACCCTGCATGTGAAGTAATCAGAATTAAGTGACTTGCCCAAGGTCACACAGCTATTAAGAATCAAATGTCTAAGGCTGGATTTGAACTTCCATCCTCCTGGCTCCAAGAGCAGTGCTTTATCTATTGTGCCACCTAGTTTGTCCTTCATTTTCAAAAAATCATTCTTAGATTTCACCAGAATGACAAAGGGGTCTCTTACTCAAAAATAGTAAAGAACTCTTTAAATAGACTCATGTCTGAAAGTATGCTTTTCTGTAATATCCAGTAAAATATACTGTAGAATTCAAATCATCATTCCTATCCTTATGGGAGCTTATATTCTATTAGTGTATGTGAAGCATAGATTGTGCAAAAATGTAAAATATATGCAAAATAGACAAAGTAATAGAGAGAGGAGTTGGCTAAAATTTAGAGTAATAGGGGAGTATCTGGGAATTGACAATTGACATGAATATTGAAGGGCATCAAGACCTGCAAGAAGTGAAATTCTGGAAGGAGAACATTATAGTCATAGACTGTGGAATGACACATAGTCAACAAGCAGAAGAAGATGAAATATTGTTTACAACGAACTGCAAATAGGCCAATTTGGCTGGAATGGAGAATACAAGAACAAAAGTAATGAGTTGTCAGCCTAGAAATATAGGTTAGGGCTAGATTATGAAGGGCTCTAAATGTCAAACAGAGGAGTTTGAATTTTATTTCAGAAATAATAGAGAAAAAACATTACCCTGACAATTTCCATGGAGCCCTGTTCTACATGATTTTTGAAAAATCTTTTCATTTTTAAATATTTTCCTTTTTTTCTTAAATGGAACCTATTATTGGACAGGAATAAATGTTATTGTATGATAGTGAATTCAGTTCAAAACTCGTAAACTACCACTTCAAGTCAGCTTTAAACTTGACATTGTTATTGTGAGTGACTTTTAAGAGCCTATTATTTTATAGCAACTCATATAGTATTTATATTATCAGTATATACTCCATTTGACCTTTGGTTTTTCCAGAGAAGCACCTCCAATAGTGATCCATGAATTATATATTCAGAATTATCATGGTATACGATGTGCTTGATGGATTAGTCATTTCAGAGTAGTGAAAACAAAAGAATGTGTAAGCTTCATGTTGTGAAGAGGGAAGGGCATTCTTTTAACTGTAATTAAAGTGATACTATTTGACAGGTGTTAACTGCATCCCTTTGACCTTATCTTCATGGTCTGGTTCATTGCATGGTCTAAATTTCAACTCTATTGTCCTGTTGTGAATACAGTACAATAGTTGTTACTTTGAATTTTTATACCCAAGTTAAAATGTAGTAAGAATTCTGGAAGTTTTCCAAAAAAAATCAATCTTAAGTATGAAGCTAAAAATAAAAACAAAAATAAAAAAGGAATATGATGGAATGCTCTAACAATGACTTCATGATGTGCCTCTAAATACTGCCTTTTAGAAAAGAAAGCTATTGGTATTTTCATCCAACCCCATCAAAACAGAATTTTTTTTTAATTTAAAAACAATCATGGAAGTTATCTAGTTCACTACCTACATGAAAATGGTATTCCTCTTAATAATACCTAATAAGAAGTCATTCAGTGTTTACTTCAAAATTTCAAGTGGCAAGAAATTTACTAACACCTTTCACTAGATAAACAAATTTTAGATAGTTTCTTCTCTTAAGATGTGGGATTGAACAATTTGTTCAAAATGTATTTTCTATTCTGTTGTAGTATATGATAATATTATGTTTAACTTTATAATATTAGATCTGTACTAACTGTAATAATAATAATAGATCAAATAGAATTACTTGGTTTTATTGTTTATTAATGCTCTATCCTTAGTTTTTTATTGTTAGGTTTTTAAATTATTTAAATAGAATAAATGACATCTCAAACTTTATTGAGCTGATTATTTTTTGTATTGAAGCTCTGGGAAGTAAGTATATATATTTTGGTACTACAACTTATATCTTTAATTCTAATTGCTTTAATTCCAATGCTGCTTCTCCTTTTGGTTAATGGCCAGTTATTTAAGAATATGCAATAAAGACCCAAAGGATCTGTGATTTTATTAGTTTGGAGCACTAGGTCCTGTTGAGTCAAAAACAGGGAAGGGAAGTAATCTATCTGAGGTCACACAGTCAGAAACTATGAGACTAAACTTGAATTTAGATCCAGTCTGGCTCCATTCATGATTTCTTCTTTTCCGTCATCACTACCTTTACTCCTTGTGACAAAATTAAAAAAAAAAAAACACAACCTGCCAGTTTTTTTGCTCCTATGAAATCCAGGAATTTAAAAGTCATTGGAGTTTCTTTTCCATTTGCTTCATTTTGCAGTTGGAAGAATAGAAGTCAGGAGAGTAGAAATGACTTTTTCAAGCTAGCTAACTGGTAATTAATAAGTTCAAACAGAAGGAATTCTCAAATAGACTATCAGTCTTAGTGCATATGTCTCAACAAATGTATTCGTTTACATAACAAACTCTTCTCTCAGCAATTCACTGATGTTATAGTGAGACTTTGTAGCTTAAGACTTATTCCTGATAGATATGCTTAGTAGACTCCAAGGTTCAAGCCTCAAACCACAAATATATAATTTTTAACTATGGATTGAATTTTTTTGAAAAATGGGCCATAGATTTACAGAATAAAATCAAGTTGAATTGGCTTGTACCATTCATACATTATTAATAATTTGAAAGAGAAATTATTTTTGCCTCACATAAAGTTGTTAAAATTGAAATATTATTGAGTTACAGTATACATTTAAAAAATAGTAAATCTTTAAATCTGTAACAAAGTCATTACATTATTGAGAAGAGATAAATTTCATATATAATGAGATTTCATATTTTACACCATCTGATTTATAGTGAGATCACATAAATTTCTCTCAAAATCTTGTCAATTTTCACTTAAAAGTATTCTAAATCTTCCTGTATATTTCCCTACTTTTATGAAATTAGAAGTAGCTTATTATATTAGAAAGAGTGTTAGACTTGGTATTAGGAATATGTGTTAAAGTTCAAGATATTACAGTTTATTAACTACTTGTTCCTGAAAGAGAGGTTGAGGATGCCATGGCGCAGGCATTTCCCCCCACACCCCAAGGAAATCAAAGATAGTCCTGGTGTCTTCCCTTTTTCCTAGTACTTCACTCTCAACCTTATTTCACTTTTCTCTAGGAAGTTAGAGAAAAGTTTAAAAAAAAGCAAAAAGGGGGTATTTCAAAGGGCAGATGTTATCCCTTTATCACATCCTTTGACTTCTGCTCCTATTAAAAAAAGAAGAAAAAAAAAGAAAAAAGAAACTCATGATGACCCTCACTCCCTTATCTAGTAGAAAGATCACTAGGAAATGCTGTGCTGGTCTTTCTTCATATATCACTTCCTAAGCTCCATTTTCTCCTCAAAAGTCAAGAGTAGATAGCCAGCTACATATACATATACATATACATATACATATACATATACATATACATATACATATACATATACATATACATATACATATACATATACATATACATATACATATACATATACAAGGAAATTTAGGAAAAGGACAAATAAAAGGAATAGAAATAGAGAACAGAGGTTGGAAGAAAAAGAAATGAAGAATTTATTATTTTCCTCTAAGGAAAAATTGAACATGATAAATAGAAGTAATACTTGAAGATTTACAACAAGACTGGATGATGCTGGAACATCCATATCCTTTACATTGACTATTTTTCATACCTGGAATCCACTCTTCTAGCTTCACCTCTGCCTTTTAGAATATTCAAAGGTCACAAATGAATTTTCCACACTTTTGAGAAAAAAACAAACAAAAATGTGTATTTTTTGCTTATCTCTTTCTACTTATATGTATACTTATTTTCTTCCCAGGTAGAAAGGAAGTTCCTTGTAGGTATGGACCATTTCATTTTTGTCATTGTCTCCCCAAGTCCTCAGTCAGTGACTGACCTACAGTCAGTTTCCTTAATAAACTCTGTTGATTAACTAAAATTCCCTTTCTGAAGCATGCCAACTGTCTTATATTGCTTATTACCTCCTGAAGAACTATTGTTAATTGGATTAACTTATTTGAATAAACTAATCCTACTTAAGATAAATGTCATTTTCCATCTGAAAACACCTGTAAAACACCACCAACTTCTCTCCCGGAAAGTTTTCTCATTGTGTGTTGTGTTTACTTGTTCCCCAGCAGGGTCTGCTGATGCTAATGGACTCACAGCAGTACATCCTACTTCAGTTATTACAGGTCTAATTCAGTCATTAACATTTCATTAATGGACTGGCCTCCTAGCTGCCTGCCTGGCTGTCTAGATATTGATGAGCTCTCTGCTATAGGAAATGAGTATTTAAGGTGGACTGCTTGATAAGTTTATTGTCATAATGAAAGCTTTGCTATAAAATACATTGACTCCTGAGACTGGTCAGGTACTCCTATTAGAGTAATAGGTGAGAATGACGGGAAGCTTTTCAAGCACATGTCTTTTACAATATGTTTAAAATTTGTGAGTTAAACTCTATTTTACAACAGCTTATTTTCTTTTAAATTTTGCACCTTAAGAGGCCCCATTGACTTTTCGGAGCCACAAGAGTCCACGTTTTAAATAGTGCTTTAATGAATAGTGTCCTAGTGGTCTCAGGTAAATAGCTCATTCAGAATAGCCTAGGACTCAAAAAAAAATAATAATCCTTTAGTAATTCTATGAAAAGTGAGCTAGGTTTAAGGGATAGTTGGGGAAAAAAAAGGGAATTGTTAAATAAAACAACTCACATTGTCCCTGAACTGAGATATAAAAAGGAAAGTATTTTCCTTTAACTATTACTTCTACAAGAAATTAATCTTTCCTTTTTTCAAATAAGGTATCTTTCAGGCATATATAAAATTATACAAAAATCTTTGATAGAACAGCAGAGATATCTTTTTGTTCAACAAACCAATAAATATGGATATTCTATTTGAAGAAATTTTTTGAGCACCCGAAGAGGAATGTGATACAGTTCCACAGATGAAGGTACTTTGTAAAGTCAATGCAAAAGAAGGATTCCCTGTTGATAGTAGGGTCCTCCTAGGCTTCCTATTTACAGATGCCATTGAGTAAATTCTGCCCATGGAACATGAAAAAATCCCACTGGAGGAAGCCATAAACTGATATGTTAGTCATCCACTGTGGGAAAACAAAGCATATTTGAAGTGCATATTGTGAGCTACAACCCAGTGTGCAACCCATGGAATTATTTTATTGAGGATTACAATTTGAACAGGAAGTGAAGATGGACTATGAACTGGTCACAGGGCTAAATAAAATGACAAAATTAAATAAGATCACAGTTGGGAATGCTTATCAATGCTTTCAATAATCCAAAAATTATTGCTACCAAAAACTATCTCTTTAATACTAATAGTTTTCTCTTATTGCTATTTGACTTTCAATCATGAACTACTACATTCTCTGAAGATTCTAAATTGCAAATGACCTAAATGGCAATGGAAAGATTCACGGTGGCCTCTAACTTCCAAATAATGATGTCTTGCCCATGAGAAATGGGTTAAAGGACATTATCAGAGACAATTATGGTTGAGAAAGTTGACAGATGAAGGACAAAAGAGGTACACAGCCCAAGTGCTATATCAACACCTTTGAAATGTTAAAAACAATTTTAATTATATTATTAAATTTAAAATTTAAATTTCTATGAAAATTTAAATTTAATTATTAATTTAACAGAATTAAAAAGAATATTTTTGATTATGCTAAATGTTCTTGTAAATCTATGTATGATTCACAGAAGGACATGGGATTATAATCACATTGGACATAAGGGTATAGGTGGATCTGCTGCTGGTGAAAGAGTATGCTTAATGATGAACTATCAAGAGTCCATTTGAGTATCTAAACATCTTAGTCCAAAGGCAGAACTTCTAGTCAAAGAGGTTGCAACAACTTTGCCCTGAGGTTGTTGTTTAATTGTTTTCTAGTCATTTCAACTTGTCATGATACCATTTGAAGTTTTCTTAACAAAAATACTGGAATTCTTTGTCAATTCTTTCTCCAATTTATTTTACTCATTAGGGTCTGAGACAAATAGAGTTTTTACTTGTCCTAGATAACACAATAAGTTTCTGAGGCTGGATTTGAACTTATGAGTGCAGGAATTCTGTAATAGAACCCATACATTTAAAGACCAGATGGAAGGTGCCCTATAAATGTGTATGAGCTGATATTATAGAGATAAAATAATTAAGAAGTAAAAAGTATGCTTTATTGTAAATCACATGGATTATATATTAGCCTTTCATATACTATCTCTGACAAATTTTATAGAATAAAATACTTAAACAGTACAATTTGCTTCATCATCTCCATTTAGCCATATCACATATTCATGGACATAGAAATTAGGATCAAACAAGGGACAGAGAATAGAACTGTGATCTCATTGGTATGCATTGTGAATTATGGCAGCATGGTGATATAGGGGAAATATGTTTTCAATACCACTAATGCCTACTTTCTGTTAATAATTCTATATTTTTCCCTCCAAACTAAGACATAGTCCCTACCTCCATCCTTTTTCATTCATTCCACTATCAAGAATATTTTTAAAACTTGAATAAATTCATTGGTATAAAGGTATGAACACTTAAACTCTAGTAGAAATTTACTTATGGAACTTTTCCTCAATTCATGAAATCTTATTATTTTTCTTAATCCACCTCTTGGTTAGGCCTAATTCTCCCTAGTGAAAAAAGATGATAAGATAATATGTAAAAGCATATAAGGGAAGAATTTCAAATTTTCACAACCACTGTATATCAAGTAATATAACAATCTATTTAAATGCCTAGTTAAGTTTTATATGTGTTAACAAGATGGTCAACCTTTTGTGATCTCCTTATGAGATGTGAATAACTTTCTATCAAGAGAAAAACAGTGGACTCTATAACCAAATGAGCTAATCATGCCTTTGGGGTCTTTTAAATAACCAGAAGAATTTCAATAGTGACTCAACTCTAGCAGGGGAATAAACTCATGGTAGAAAACCTCCTATTTGGAAGGTCACAGATTCAAACTCTTTTGAGCAAATCACTCCTTCATTCCATGGTCATCCCAGTTCCTTCACCTCTCCCCATCCCTGCATTGTCCATATAAGAGAACATTCTAGACTTATAGTATACAATGCATCTATTCATGAGCAGAGAAGGATAAAATGAGGTTGTATATAGCCAAAACTACAGAAAGGGAGTCTGAGGAAGAAAGGAGTTTTAATGAGCATGGTCCCTTGCACCAAATAAAAATACCAGCTATGGAATCAGCAGAGGCACACAGAGGGCTCAGCAGAATGACCTACCAAGCAGAAAGCTACATCTAAGAGAAACTTAATAAAGATTCTATGTAGAAAGAAAAGCTCTTAGATTAAATAGGAATGGTGATTTTTGTCTTTTGGTGTAAGTTTTCTACAAGTAGCCTTAGCATTCTTGTATCCTAAGTTTAAGTTTATTCTTCCCCACTGTTCTATGTGTATTTATAGATTACCTAAACGTCTAGGAGACTTTGTACCAGCATTTTTAACTATACAATCTTAGTAAATGTTTTTCTAAAAGTTAATTGAAATTTGACTGAATGATATTAATGTGAAGCATACTAGTGGGCTTCATGAAAAACAATCTAAGGACCCAGTCCCTCAAGATTGTCCTAGAAAACTCTGAGAGTAGTAGTGACCACCTTCAAGGGACCCCAATCCACAGATGCCCAATTGAAGGGAGTAGCTTCTAAGGAGTACTATAATAGATTTAAAGGAAGAACTAGACATTTATCTATTCAACCCTCTCATAGAAGAATATAACAGATTAGGGATTTATACCCAGGTCCTCTGACTACAAATTCAGTATCCCATGATACTTTACAAAGACAGCTAGCTGGTAAACAGTTACAGGGTCATGAAGATTGAAAAGATTTTTCAGAAATTCATTGATTCATAAAGTTTCCTACATAAGTAAGGACTTTTAGGCTTGACTTTGCTGCTAAATAAATATGTGACCTCTGGGCTTCAGTTTAGTTTTCTGTAAATGAAGGGGTCTAACTAGAGAATCTCCAAGGCCTCTTCCAGATTGAAAATTCTATGGTGCTAAGCTTTGCTTAAAGTGGGACAATCAGATCCTACAGTATGAACTGTATCCCCAGTTCTCCTATTAAACAAATTGCTATCTTCCTGTGCCATAGAGAATTGAAATATACTGTATCATATCATACAAATTTCTAATGTAAGTACTTCGTGAAAATTACTAATTTGATACTATAATTATGCTTGTAATGTAAAAAAATTAAGTATAGTCATATTGCCTATAACTGTACATAGAACTTATATTGATACAATAAAATGTATTTTAAATCCATTACAATAACTTTATTGTATTCTTTAATGACATCTACAATTTAAAAAGAGGGAAAAAAAGCAGTCAGAAGGAACTTGGTTGGGGGACTGACTATAAATTCTCTACAAGAGCATAATAAGGATAATTAGAGTTTTCTGTTAAGAGTCCAGTGAATACCTCTATTTTCCTCACTGTGGAAGGTATATTCAAAGCACACTCACTACAAGAAGTAAGATTTAGATTGAGTCTATGTAAGAACCCTAAAAAGAAAGATGCCTTAATATTTGCTACCCTTTTACCAGACAGATTTCTATTTTGTAAAAGAGAATCATTTCATATTCCAGTCTATATTTGCAGTTTAAACACCTTGAAGTCTTAATCACTTGATTCTGTTTCGCACATAAAGACCTACTCACATTAGGATTATTAGTGTGTATTTTCTTCCTAATTTATTGACTTTATAATTGGTGATAGATACTTTTTAAAAGCCAAAATAATAGGCGGCAAGGAGAGACAAAGGATAAAGTATGAACTTGTTCGGGTTTTCTCAAGACAACTAATTTTAGATAGAGACTTCAGCATGTAGAGAACACAAATCAAACAGGGGAAAGAAAAAAAAATATGAATTACTGGACAGTTGACCAGAGCATCATTTAACCACATGGACCTGAGCTCCTCTTGTCTGTCAGAGTAAATAGAATGAAAAGGGAACCTTAACTCTCAATAGGTTAGGAAAAGGAGGGAGAGGAGCAAACAGCTGAAATGTCATGACTTACTTCTCTGTGGGTATCAGCTTGACTTCACGGAAATGGCAGACTGCTTTGATTTTCTCATCAGGACAAATATTTTGTTCCTTTACAACAGAGCAGAGTCCAAATTGGATGGCCTAACAGATGAGTGTGGCATACTGTATTTGGATGACACTCAATTCTGAGTTACATACTTTTTTAGAAGAGAATATATAAAGAATATGAATTATGGGTATTTGGAATTTAAATAGCATTGCTAATCTGCAGCATACCAGGCTACCCAGTCAGCACTTACAATATCGACACATCAGATTTCTCTCTGCTCTCTCTACGTAATCTGAAGTCTTTTTTTACATGGGAATTACTGTAACTGCCCTTGTTATTGACTTATAATCTTCAAATGAAGATTATATTATATTATATTATATTATATTATTATATTACATTACTTCATTTAAGCACCTACAATAACATTTATCTATTAATCATTTATTGCTTTCCACTTGTTTACACATCACTGTGATAAATACTGGAGGAAGTATAAGACACAGCAGCTTCCCTCAGATAGCTTATATTCTAATAAGTTAAAAAAAGGCATAGACTCAGGAAATGTTATAAAAAATATATAAAGGCTGTAAAACAAAGTGCTTTTTAAGGTCAAAGCGAGAAGACTTTTATAAACCACATGACAGGGTTCATATGAGGTTTTGTGAAAGAGGTAGCATTCTTGTTGACCTTTAAAAGCTGAATATGAGGAAAGGGAAAAAAATGAAACCAATAATGTTTAATTATAATGATCAACCTTACCCCCTGAGGAAAAATGAGAAAATTGACCTCCTTTTTTCTTTACAGAAGTGGGGTACTACAGATATAAAATAGTGCAGATACTGTGAGATTTGATTGAAATGTTGTTTAGTTTTACTGAAGCACATTTTTTCCCCTCTGTGTTTAAAAAACATTCTTGTAAAGTATGGTTCTTTGGGTCAGAAAAAAAAAAATTAAGGAAAAAAAAGATAGGAAGCATTCACATATGAAAGAGGAAATCATTTAACAAATGCATGATACAAAAACAGCCTAGGGAATATCTTGAGAATAGAACATCCTCTCCATTCTTTTGGGTTCAGACTACTTTGGTTTTAATTTACTATTTACTGGTTAAACAGGAAGGACTGTTTTGTATTTTTTTTATTTTTGTGAGTATGTTTTACCCCTATTGCTTAGTACAGTAACTTGACCAATTGAAAATAATACAGTTTGGCAGTGGATGCATGGAGAGAAGGTCTATGAGTAACATCAAATTTGGTGGACTTTGAATGCCTTACAAAGGTTTGAAATTTCTTCAGCAAGCAATAGGGAGCAATAGGGGCAGGAAATTTAACATCATTAGATCAGTATGTAAGAAAGATTGTCCTGGCAATGGTAAGATTATGAAAAACAGGGTAAGTGGGGGGGGGAGGAAAGGAAAATGTAATAAAAATACAGAAGAATATTACAATAGTCCAAGACAGTAGTAATGAAAAATTTTAATTAATTTGTAACAGAAGGAAGAGAAGAGACTGACTGTAGAAAATATTTCAGAGACCACCAAATTATAATTTTAGATTTGGAAGGCACTTTAAAAAACATCTAATCTAATCATCTCATTTTACAGATGAAGAAACTGAGATCCAGAGAATTTAAGCAATTTGTCCAAGGTTATAGATGGAATAAGCAGCAGAGTTATGATTTTAAGCCAGATCAACACTTGACATTGTACCAGATTTTAGAAATTAATGAATATGAAGAGGGGAAAAAAGCAAAAATCAAAGAAAACCAAAAATTTTAAATGGGCAATGGTAAACAATGGTTAAAACAACTAAAGAAGGAAAAAAAGGTCAAAAGTAAAAGTGATTCTAGGGGGCAAGGGGAAGAGAGCAACCTTGATTTCATATCTGTTGGAGACAAATTCTAGGGAAGATCAAGATACAGTTATTCTGAAGTCAATTAAAGATAGTAATAGTAGCCATTATATATTTTTTAATCAGGTTGTTAAAGTACTTACAAATACTGTCTCATTTTATCATCATAAAACCCTAGCAGGTAGATGTCAATTATTATTATCACATTTTACAGACAAGTAAATTAAGGTAGGCAGTGATTGAGACTTGCCAAGGTCACATATAAGTATCTGAAATTAGATTTGAACTTAGATCTCCCTGACCAAAGATCTAGCTCCCTAGTTATGGTGGAACCTAACTAGTTCTAGATAAGTCTTAGAGCAAAGAAAAGAGGTTAGTGTAGTAAGAGATTTTAATGTCATTTGCATTTAGGTTTCAAATATGTATTTGAAGCTATGAGGAAGAATTAAATTAAAAAGGTGAGAGGAGATAAGAGATTTTAGATTTGACTTTCAGGATATACTTTCAAGACAGAGTCTGGAAGAGGATAAGGAATTAATAAGGACTTGAAGAAGAAAAGATTGGAGAGGAATAAGATAAAGAAGGATAATACATTTCTTAAACTAAAGGAGTTGCAATCATTAAATGAGTGGTGACAAACTCTTCAGAGAGTTCAAGAAAGATGAGAATGGTAAAAGGAAAGTGTATGACTTTAGAATAATCATTTTAAGCTAATCAACAGATAGTGAAAAAAGGTAAAAGTGAGGAGGATTGAGGCAGAGAAGTAGAATAATATTGTAGAAAAGGGGGAACAGAGTAAAAGATGCACTGGGGCAGGGGAGGTATAAATTCTTATAAGAATAAAAACACCTGAGCTTGTAAATATATGGAGAGAGAGAGAGAGAGAGAGAGACAGAGACAGAGACACAGACACAGACACAGACACACACACAGAGAGAGAGAGAGAGAGAGAGAGAGAGAAAATTAGGAAGAAATGTTTTCGAGGGAATAGGTAGAAATATTAACCTCTAGCTTAGACTGGAGTCAGGAGGAGTTAATGGTACCAATGAAGTTTTGAGAAATGAATGGAAGAAAGGAACGGAGGAGCTCATGTTGAATGGATTTGAATTTCTTAATGAAACAATATCAGGATATAAGTGTGTAAGGCAGATAATGATGGTGTTTCCCCTTCATTCTCAAAGAAGAACATGACATCAAGGAGGTGAAGCCATGACAAGTACATGATTGGATTTGAGTGAGGGGTGAATGTGCTAAATCACCAGTTTTACTTTCTCCTCCAGAATCATCTGGGTCCAGTGGCCAGATATGAATCAGGATGACTGAAGATGGCCCTGGATAATGATAATGGAATCAGGGTTAAGGGACTTCTTCAAGATCACGCAGCTAGTAAGTGTCAGGTGTCTGAGACCAGGTTCAAACTCCTGTCCTCCTGACTCCAATGCCAGTACTCTATCCATTGTACCACCTGGATACACGCCAGATAAGTGACCCAATGGATAGAGCACTGGTGATGTCAGGAGGATTGAATTCAAACGTGACCTCAGATACCATATAATCCTGGGCAGGACACATGACTCTGTTTGCCCCAGTTTCTTCATTTATCAAATGAGCTGGAAAAGAAAATGACAAATAATTCCAGTATCTTTGCCAAGAAAATCTTGAATGGTGTCACAATATATTAGACACAAATGAAAAAGATCTAATCAATAAGAAAAAAATGAATGTGTACCTGAAGATTGGATAAGGGTTAAAATAAATGTAGAGCAAATATGGAAAGCTCAGCAAGAAATGACTCACCATTAATTTGTTATAGGTGAAATGATCTCTGTTTTTTTTTTATTTTCTCCAATGATGGGTAAGCCCATAGAGCAGAAGCAGAGAAATGTGATCTTAGGGGAAGGGGGAGTATTAAAAAAGTGAGGACCCTTTGATAAGAAAAGATAAGAAGTCAGGAGAGCAAAGAACATGGTTGACCCCATGAAATCAAGATGGTTTTGTAATCAAGAGAAGACAGAAGAACAGAGGTCAATCAAGTATCCCTCTACCTATACTTACTTCCCAGAGAGTGATTCCATTTAACAAAACACATTTTTCTTTAGGAGGAAAAAATTAAAAAAAAAACTGATTAGTAGATAAAGCACAGGTCCTGAAGTCAGGAGGACCCGAGTTCAAATGCAGACTCAGACACTTAATAATTCCCTAGCTGTGTGACCTTAGGCAACTGACTTAACTCCACTGCCCTGCAAAAATCAAAGACAAACAAACAAGCAAACAAATAAAACTGACCAGTAAACTGAAAAAGTATGAAAACATATCCAATATCTAATAGCAGATGTCTTATCTTCATAAGGGGATGATTTAGGAGTATCCACTCATGTTTCTTCATTTTACTTCAACTTAAGCTTTATAATTTTGATACATTTGATTTTATTTTATTTTATTGATATTTATAATTATTCTTTCCATTTACATTGCTGCAGTTTCCATGTAAATTGTTTTCTTGGCCCTGTTCATTTCAATACATCAGTTCAAATAAATTATTTTCTGTTTCTGCATATTCAATGCACATAATTTCTAACAATGCAATAATGCTGAATTATATTCAAGCACCACAATTTGTATACTTATTCACCATTTGATAGGCACCTACTCTTCCCCCCCCAATTATTTGCTTTCACAAAAACTGTTGGTACAAATATTTTGGTGAATATGGGGTCTTTCTTTTTATCTATGATTTCCTTGGGGTATAACCCCATAATGAAGTCTCTTTTTCAAAGACTATGGAATTTTACTCACATTATTGAATAATTCCAAATTGCTTTTCAAAACATTTGTACTATTTCAAAGTTTCTCAAACAATATATTTGCCTATCATTCTACATCACCTTCAACATCAACAGTCACTATATATTGTAGTATGAGAAGTGAAACCTCAGGATTTTTTTTTAATTTGACATTTTGAACCCCTTTTATAATGTGGATATGAATCCTTTGCAATTTTTCTTTTGAGTTCTATTTATTCATATATAATTAGCCACTTATCTTTTGGAGAATGGGTATTAGTCACACAGCAGTGTCATTTTTTTTTAGGTTTTTACAAGACAATGGGGTTAAGTGGCTTCCCCAAGGTCACACAGCTAGGTAATTATTGTCTGAGGCTGGATTTGAACTCAGGTCCTCCTGACTCCAGGGCTGGTATTCCATCCACTGGTGCCACCTAGCCACCCCAGCATTGTCATTTTTAATAGATTAGCATGACCTAGACATGAACATTGAATATCCCTCCAGATGTTTAAATTATTCTTCATGTCTTTATGGGGTACTTTATAATTGATTCTATATAACTTATGTGCTTTTTATAGCCTAATCCCCAAGTCATTTATTAATTTTCTAGTAATTTGGAATGGGAGTTCTCCTATTATTGTGTCTTGAATTTTTTAATATATGGAAATGATGTTGATTTTTGAGGATATATTTTGCAACCTAAAATTGGGTGATGCTGTTAATTGTCTCAATTAGTATCTTTGATAATCCCCTGGGGTTTTCCAAATAAGCCATTATATCATCAGCAAACACAAATAGCTTTATTTCCATTTAACCTATTTTCTGCCTTTAGTTTCTTTTCTTTTGAAAGTTAATTTAGTATTTTTAAATTTTTCCCTAGTTACATGTAAAATCAATTTTTACCATTGATTTTTAACACTAAGAACCAAATCTCTCCTTTTCTCTCTCCCCAATTCCTATAGTCATGTAAAACATTTTTATAATAGTCTTGATTTGAAAAAAAAGAAAATGAATAACAACCCAAAAAAGGAACATTGGAAAAATGTGCTTCGTTCTGTATTCAGAAATCATCAGTTCTTTCTCTGGGGATGGAGAGCTTTTCATCATAAAACCTTTAGAGATATCTTAGATCATTTTATTGCTGAGAATAGCTAAGTCATTCACAGTCAATCATCATACAATGTTGCTATTACTTGCACACAGTACATTTCACTTTGCATCTATTTATCTAAGTACAGGTTTTTTTGAGAGCATTCTCATCATTTCTTAAAGCAAAATAGTATTCATCATAATCACATACAACAATTTTTTCATTCATTCTCCCATTGGTTGGCAACCCCTCAATTTCCAATTCTTTAACATAAGAAAAGAGAGTTGCTTTAAATATTTATGTACATATAATCATTTTCAATTTTGCTTTTTATCTCTTTTGGTATATAGACCTAATAGTGGTAATGCGAGGTCAAAGTACATAAATGACTTTACAATTCTTAGGGTTTCACATTGTTCTACAGAATGGTTGAATCACTTTACTTCACCAATAATGCATTTCCTCATTTCTCATATTCCCTCCAAGATATGTCACTTTCCTTTTCTTTCCTCTGAGTCAATCTAGTAGATATTAAGATAGTACCTCAGAATTGTTTTAATTAGTATTTCTCCAATCAATAGTGAGAGCATTTATTTTCATTTGACTAAAGATAATGTTTGATTAATTCATCTGAAAACTGTTCATAGCTTTTGGTCATTTATCATTTGGAGAAGGACTTATATTTTTATAAATTTGACTCAGTTCTCTATATGTTTGAGAAAGGAAGAATTTTCTTTAATTTGTTTTTATAGTATTTTCCTCCATTCTATTTCTCCACCTAATTATTCTATTCTCTTTCTCCTTTTATTCTGTTACTCCTCAAAATATTTTTCATTTGACTTTTCCATCTCCCAATCTTCTATCACCCCCTTCCTTCTCTTACATCCTTCCCTTCCTACTTTCATGTAAGGTAAGAGGGATTTCTATACCCAATAGAGTGCATATGTAATTAGCTACTCCAGCCAATTCTAAGGAGAATATGGTTCATTCACTCTCCTTCAAATCACTCTTCTCCCCTTCCACTGAAAAAGTTTTTTCTTGCCTCTTTTATGACAGATATTTTACTTTATTATGCCTTTCCCTTTTCCCTAGTACATTCCTTTCTCAACTCTTAATTTTACTTTTTAGATATTGAACCTTAATATTCAGCTCACATGTGTTCCTCTGTCCATATATACTCCTTCTAACTATCCTAATGAGAAAGTCATTATGAGTTGCCAGTATCATTTCCCCATGTAGGATTGTAAACAGTTTAACCTTATTTAGTCCCTAATAATTTCCTTTTCTTGGTTACCATTTTATGTTTCTCTTGATTCTAATATTTTCTATTCAGTTCTGATCTTTTCATCAGGAAAGTGTGAAAGTCCTCTATTTCATTGAATTCCTATCTTTTCCCTTGAAAGATTATGCCCAATTTTGTTGAGTAGTTGATTCTTGATTTTTATCTGAACTCTTTTACCTTCTGGATTATCATATTACAGCCTTCCAATCCCTTAAGATAGAATCTGCTATATCTTGCATTATCCTGATTTTAGTTCCATGATGCTCGACTTGTTTCTTTTTGGCTGCCTGCAATATTTTCTCCTTGATCTGGAAGATTGGAATTTGGCTATAATATTCCTGGGGGTTTTCATTTCTCATGCAGGAGTTGATTGGTGGATTCTTTCAAATTCTATCTTAACCTCTGGTTGTTCTAGGCCTTTTTTTTTTTTTGATCATGGCTTTCAGGTCCAGTACTTTTTGAATTATCTTCCTGGATCACTATTCTAGCTTGGCTGTTTTTCAATGAGATCTTTTACTTTGTTTTATAATTTCTCATTCTTTTGATTTTGTTTCATTATTTCTTGATTTTTCATCAAGTCATCAGTTTCCATTTTACTCAATTATAGTTTTAAGGGAGCTTTTTCCTTCATCAAACTTTTTTTCCCTCCTTTTTCACTTGAACAAGTCAAATTTTTAGCAGTTTTTTTAGTGCCTCTTTTTTCTATTTGACCAATTCTGTTTTTCAAGCTATTCTTCTCCTTGTTGACTCCTCCCCTTTTGCTGATAGATTTTTATAGTCTATTTTTTAAGGTGCTATTTTCTTCTTTTTTGTGCCTCCTTTATGAAGATGCTGGCTGGTTTTTCATGATTTTCTTGCATCGCTCTCATTTTTCTTCCAAATTTTTCTTTTCTCTCTCTTACTTGATTTCTTCCATAGGTTATAGGAGCTTTGAAGTCATCTCCTTATATGTGTTTGATCTTCCTTATTACCATAGTGATTTTCAATTGTCAGAGTTTTTTCTATTTTTTGTGTATTTTCCTAACTTATTTGATTTTTAATGCCTTAAGTAGGTCTCTGATTCCAAGGTGGGGGGAATATTGTCCTAAGCTTTTGGGGTGTTATGTAACTGTTTTTATAGATATTTCTAGGGATCTTTAAGTTTTAATTCTTCCAACTTAGTATGATTTAAGGAGAGGTATTGTTACTTATTTTCTGGCACGTGTTCTAGTCTGTGAGTGACCACAAGCACTCTTTTCTGCCCAGGATCTATAAGGAGAGTCCCTTCTTGCCTGTGACCACAAACTCTGGCGCTAGTACTCCTTTTCCTCCTGTGACTGGCATCTAGTATTCTTGGACTGTACCTGGATCGGAGTATTTGCAGGGCACCAGAGTCCTGCTTCAATGCTAGCAAAGTGCCTCTTTATCCTCCTTCTGATCAGATGTTTGAACCCCTTATTGTCTGTGTGCTGAGAGTTCTAGAAGCAGCTGCTACTGCTACAACTTATTTGGTGGCTTTCAAGATTTTCTCCTGGTTTGCTGCAGCTGAGTCTGCTCTGACAGTGGATTGCACTCCACTCTCCCCCTGGTGAAATAGATCTTTTTTGCTAACTTTCTAAGATGTCTTGGACTGGAAAATTGTTTCACTATTTTTTTTTATGGGTTCTGTCATTCTTGAATTTCTTTTTGATAATTTAAAGATATTTGGATAGGTTTTGGGGAAATCACCAACAAATACTTGCCATGGGACGGCTAGGTGGTGTAGTAGATAAAGCACTGGCCTTGGAGTCAGGAGTACCTGGGTTCAAATCCAGTCTCAAACACTTAATAATTACCTAGCTGTGTGGCCTTGCAAAAACCTAAAAAAAAATACTTGCCTTTACTCTGCCATCTTGGCTCTGCCTCCCTTTATTTTTTTTTTAATAGTGACTTATTGCTGTTGTTAGAATTTCCAGAACCATATTAAATATTAATGGGGAAAGAGAGTGCATCTTTGATTCACTTTCATATTCATTTGAAAAAGAGTTTTAGGATTCCCAAATTTATATTTTTGATTCTTGTTTTAGGTAGGTACTTTTTTTGATCAAAGTTACAAAAGATCTTTCTATGACTAGATTTTAATAAAAGTCTGGTATTTTTTCAAAGATTTTACTTGCATCTATTGAAATGGTCGCATGGTTTTGGATATTTCAGTTTTAATGTAATTAATTATATTGATTGTTTTCCTAACATTGAGCCATACTTGCATCTCTGGTATAAATCCTATTTAGTCATAATGAACAATTTTTTGAATGCATCACCAGGGTCTGCTTGACAGGATTTTCTGTAAAAAAATTTAATCAATGTTCATTAATGATGTTGGCCTAGGTTTTCCTTCTGTGTTTTCTCTTTTTTTTTCCTAGTTTAGATTTTAGAACTATTTTTGTCTCATAAAAGGATTGTGGAAAGGTGATTTCTTTCTCAAATTTTTGAGAACAATTTGTGAAATTAGGCTTCTAGTTTTTCCTATAAAAGTTTGATAGAATTTTCCATTGATTTTTTCTTTCTATCTACTTGCTTACTCCCTACCCCACCTGTCCCCAACTTTGGTAGATCCTTAAGAGCTAAGACTATTTCCTTTTCTGAGATTGGATTATTTAAAATCTCTGCTTGGTCTTCTGATAGGATGTTTATTTTATATTTTTTGAAAGTATTGCTCTGGGTCTTGTTTTTTTGTTTTAAGCTATTAGCAGGTAACTGCATAATATATTCTGAATAAGAGAATAATAATAAATAACTCAAATAAAATAAAAAGGATAATTTATTTTTTATTTCTTTTGATTTTCATGTGATTTCACTTTGCTCATTTGCTATTTTATTGATTTGATTTTCTACTCTGACCTTTTTATTCAGATTAATTGAATTTATAAATTTTATTAGTCTTTTCAAAGAACCAGTTTTTAGTTTAGTGTGCTTTCTACTTTATCTTTTTCTCCTTCACATTTTAATCTCTCTTCTTCTATGTTTATTTTATACTTATTTGTTGACTCTAGTTTTTCTAATTTTTATTAATTTTAAATGAATATTTTGCCAATTAATTCTCTCCTTGTCTGTATGGTTAAGGTATGTTTGTATGAATATACAAAGGAATGCCTTAGCAGCATACCAGAAATTATATTATTTTGTTTCATCATCATTATTTTTCTTTTACACAGCTATTATTTCTATGATTTGCTTTTTGACCTACTCATTAGGATTATATGGTTAAATCTCCATTTGGATCTATACCATTTGTTTGTAATATCTTAAGGAAATACTATTTTTATTGCATTATGATCTGAAAAGGATATGTTAACTATTACTGCCTTTTAAATTATTTTGCTATTTCTCTGAGATCTAGAACATGGTCTGTTTTTATAAAAGTTCCATGTTGAGTTAAGAAATGTTATTTTGTTGTCCTATTTAAAAGATCTTATAAGTCTTTTAATTCTGGTTTCTTTACTATTTGTTCAATTATGTATTTTCCCTTTTGTTTATCTTTCTGTGCACTTATTTCAGAACTGAGAGAAAGCTATTGAAATTTCTTATCACTATTGTATTCATGTCCACATCATGTTCTATTATTTTTTTCAGTCATATCTGACTCTGTGATCCCAATGAACTTTTCTTGACAAAAATACCAGATTGGTTTGCCATCACCTTCTCTAACTCATTTTATGAATGTGGAAACTGAGATAAACACTTACTAGTTGTGTAACCCTGGGCAAGTGACATTGCTAGTTAAGTATCATTATTAAGTATTTGAATTCAGATAGATGAATCTTCCAGAGTTCTACCTCCACTTTATTCACTGTGCCACTCAACTGCCTAATAAGAGCATTTCTAATCATGAGTCCTGTGGTTAGGTGGTGGGTCATTGTATTGATCATAAAAAAAAAAGAAAGAAAGAACAACAGATTTGTTTCTTTAGTGAGACTTACTATTGTAGATTCCATTCTATGCATTTCTTCTCTTCTCTTTTCTTTTTTCATTTTTGTACAGGACATAAATACTGCTTGCATAGTTCTCATTTCTCTATGGAAACACTCAGGAACAGTGATATGTTGTTCCATGTTCGCCCTACATTCCAGAATCTTCTTTTTCATTGCATGTTGAGTCATTTTCCTTCATTTTACAATATTTATTCATAAATGTCTGGACTCATTTACCAGATCTAGAGGTCATATTGACTTCTGTTTTTAATGTCTCCCTGTTGATTTATCCACTTATGTTCAAGTTCTTTGACTTTCCTTCTCCTTTGATTTTTGGTCATTTTAACCTTGAATTTCCCAGTTGAAACTGAATTTCTGTGATTTTCCCCAGTTTATATTTTAATCTAGAATTTCCCAATTGAAATTGAGTTTCCCTGATTTTTCCAGTTTACATTTCTGACTTGGTCTCCTCTGATGCTAGTTTCCTTGGAGGTTGTATCTCAAAACATTTTATCCTCCTCCCAACCTGTGCAATTTATAGTTCAACAATTTTGATCTGTTTTTCTCCTACCCACATCCCACATCTCCCACATGTGTTGACCTGGTATCCTACCTTATTCCCTCTTTTCTTCAGTTCTCTGGTCTGGAATTGGCAATTCAGAGATCTATTGTGCTGGTTGTTATAACGTTTGCTTCCCAGCCATTCATAGTTTTGCATCCCTGCAGATGAGGCTTCCAGAGATGTCTGGGGTAGTTTCTGAGTGGCCATCACTCCCCATCCCTAGCATATTCTAGTGTCAAAGTCCTTCTGCATCACTGGTTGCCAAGAAGTAAACTTCAGCAATCTGGAACTAGGGTCTTCAGGACTCTGAAAAGAAGGAGAGAGGACCAGAAGGTATGAGGTTGAATTATGTTTCAAATCTTTGGGTCTGCTAGTGTGACTTCAATACTTGATTGTGTGGGAGATTGGGGAAAGAGTGTTGAGGGAGAAAAGGGTCATGACATTTGTTCCTGAGTTTTTCTTTTTTTTATGATTTGTGACCTTCTTTTGGTGAACTAGACCATGGAAACCAATAAATTTCCTTTATCTTCAGCATGCAATTTCTGTTTTGGAGAACTTTAAGAGGTTGTGAGGTTCTGAGAAAATGTTTAGTCCTCCATCTGGTTGCTCTTATGACCCTTTATTTGCCTACAATGCCTTTTAAATGGTCTATTGTAATAACCTTCTAATGACCCAGTATCTAGTCTCACTTGCTTCTTTCCAATACATTCTTCTGAGAGTAACCATGTATAACCTTTTTTGCTCAGAAAACTTTAGGTTCTTGCCACTGTCTGTAGAATAAAACATAAGTTCCAATAAGACCTGAACTTTATGGTCATCTGTGCTCTGGCTCCAAACTATTCTTTTAGCTTCATTTTATCCAACCATCTTTCATTTACTCTAAGTCAAAGTGAACTTCTAAAGGGGAGTGGGATAATGATAGAGTACTACATTTGGAGTTAGGAATAGCTCTGAATCAGATATCTTCTGGAATTATGAACTGGGCAAGACCCTTAACTTCTCTGGACCTTAGAGATTCCTCTGTATAAAAGAGTCGAACTTGGTGCCTTTTTAACCTCATAGTATCTGATCGTTTGATTCTATGATCTGGTTTGATCTGTTCTGCCTCAGTTCATTCCTACAGGTTCTGCTCTGGGCTACTTCATATTGTCATTTAAAACCTTTTTTTCGTTTTTTTTATTTAGGGACCAGTTTTGGTGTCTGCTTTCAGGAAGCCTTTCCCTAATGCCATCAGTTAAAATTTTCTTAGCCTCTTCAGAATGTTTATAACATTTTGTTAAGAGCTTTCCTCCACATATTACCTTTTACCTTTGTAGCATTTCTTACCTGAATATTATGTCTTAATTCTCCCATTAGATTGGAGGTTCCTTGACCACAACACCATTTCCATTATTGAATTGCCTAGCATTAGGCACATGGCCCTTGGAATGGTAATTGTTCATCAGTTGTGATTGACTCTTCATAGTCCCTTCTGGGTTTTATTGGCAAAGATACTGGAGGGATTTGCCATTTCCTTCACTAGCTCATTTTATAAATGGAGAAACTGAGGCAAATAGGGTTAAATGATTTGCCTAAGGTTACATAGCTAGTTAGTGTCTGAGGTCAAATTTGAACTCAAGGAGTCTTCTTGACACCAGGTCCAACATTCTATCCACTGAACCATCTAGCTGCACATGGAAATAGTACTTCTATATTAATTTTTTAAATTGAATCTCCTATTTTTTTTATTTTTCTGAAAAGAATTTTTAGGCTTATTATCAGTTCTAACATAGAACATGAAATCCCCACCACACCTAGAATTCTTAAGACATTTTGAGTTTCATTTAGGAGACTATAGCCTCAGCGTTTAATATAAACATTAGATAGCTTAGATAACTTGGTCAGGTAGGAGAAATAGGTGAGGGGGTCCTACAGGGCATTATGTCTGGAGACATTATTTAGTGCTAAGTAACCATGACCACAGATTTAACATGCTAGTCCATGCCAGAACAGTCTGAACCACATTGCATGTGGGTTCTGGTTGGTTCCACTCAACTCTGCAGAGGATTATTGAATTTGTCACACTCAAAGCAATCAGCCTGGGATTCTAGTAACCCTGCTCAAGTGTTTATTTAGCACAGAGAGTGAGTGAAGAATTCATGATCTTATACTCAGGACCCTCTGCCCTAGTGTGGATATTTATGCTCTTTCCACACTCCAGGGGCTGAGAAAGGGACAGTATTTGGGATGTTTGGGCATTAATGCTTCATTTCTAGGCAGGAAAAGTTGGAGAAATGGTCTTGGCATTGGATAAATATGTGTCCTTTTTACTGAGAAGCTTTGTTATCAACTCCTTCAGGTCAGCAATGTGACATTTTTATGTCCCACACAGAATTTGGTACTCTTTGAATATGCCCTGAATATTTAATACATTGAGGTCTTGACATCCAAGCTATCCATGTCACTGGCCCATTATAATGAGGCCCTTCTGTTCTTTTCAGTGACTTGTGCCTGATGAAGGAATCACCTGACAAACAAAATTTCATATTAGTGTGGATTGTGGCCGAGAAAAAATTCACTATACTTCAATTATTAAGTTCATCAAATTAGAAGGAGTTTCTACTCTTAGTTCTCCAGTTTATTTTCTATTCCAGGCTCATAGTTTTCTGCTATAAATATTCACCATGAGATATTGGAGATACTGGCTTTGCCCAGCCAAGTTCTGCCATTTAGATCTTCTGGAATCAATGTCCCCTTGCAAGGAGAGGTCATGTACCTAATGAGGAAACTCAAAAGGTCTTTCAAGCTGCTCCCCTGCTGCTTTGGAGGAAACTCATTCAAAGGCAATGAGTAATGTAACACCCTGCATGAGCTGGGGAAAAGAAATCCTTCCCAGCTTCTGACAATCAGTTTCTGCCCTTAAATCTGAGGCTTAATTCACCTTTACCATACCCCCCATCTTTTTCAAAATGTTATTAGTAGTCATAAAAATTACCCACTTCCATCTTATACCTAGCCAGGGTATTTAATTAAATGACCTCCCTAAGCCAGGAATTCTGCAGGTTAACTATTTGCGGGAAAGTTATTTCCTTTTATTTGTTCTAAATTTATTGCAGTTTAATACCTCTGAGCGTCCCTTTGCTCTCATATTCAACACTGTGGCAAACAGGAGGGATTGATTGGTTATACATGGACCCTTCACTGTCCTGACTCAGTTTTCTACATATGCATAAACTTCTTCCCAAGGTCAGGAGATCAATGATTTATTCATTTTAAAGTACAGAATCATTGTTTTTTCTCTATCTCATCTACCATTTTTATGCTCCCTTCAGTGTACTATTATGACTCTGTAGGGCTTTAGTCCTTTTATTCCTAACCTACATTATAGGATGAACACAGCAGGACTTAGATACAAATTCATCCCAGTATTCACCTCAACTGATAGGAGAGCAAGTCATAGTCTAAAAGTGCTCATTACATTGCAGGCATTGTACTTAGTATTGGCATGCAAAGAAAGAAAAAACATGATCCCTCCCTTCAAGGAACTCACTCTGTAATAAGTAAGACCACATCTAAATAACTATGTATATACAATATAGATTCAAATAGATGTTATTGGTGGAGGCAACTGACAGTGATATGGATAGAGCACTGGAGTTGGAAAGACCTGAGTTTAAAACCAGTCTTGGACAGTCACTATCTGTATGATCCTGGGCAAGCTATTTAACCTCTGCTTACCCCAGTTACCTCAGCTATTAAATGGGAATAATAATAGTCCTTATTTTTTAGGGCTGCAATGAGGATCAAATGAAATAATATTTGTTAAAGTGTCTAACATGTAGTAGGTGCTAAATAAGTGCTTATTCTCTTCCCTTGCTATCCAAGAGATAAAAAGGGATTGAGCAGTATAGAAAGAAGAATTTTACTTTATTCTTAAAAGAAGTATTAGGGAAATTTCTGTGGATAGAGCACTAATCCTGGAGTCAGGAGGACTGAGTTCAAATCCAGCCTCTGACATCTTCTATGTGACCCTGGACAAGTCACTTAACCTAATTGTCTCAAAAACAAAGAAGAAGAAGGAAGAAAAAGAAGAAAAGAATGAAGATAAATAGGAAGTTATTTCCTGGAAAATATATATTTTATGTAAATATCACATTTTTAAAATACAAATTTTCATCTAATTTCCTTTAAATTTTATTTTTTCCATATGTTAAAACATCTTTTCTGGATAACATTTAGAAAAGAAAACATGTAATAATATATATAGAAACAGATAAATTGATTGAGATATCCTGCTGAGTTTAGTGGAAAGAATAATGATTTGGCATCTGAAGAACTGGATTCAAATCTTTGCTCTTCTCCCTACTATCTATGTGAAGAACCTGAGCACCAGATTTATCATCTGTGAAAAGAGAATTATGTACTAACTAACCTCTAAATTATTTTCTATTGATGATTCTAAGCAGAGTACATTCAAAAGAATAAAGAAAACAATAACCCTAGTCTATCCTTGGTCTTCCCAACATTTGGAATATACCTTTACTTTGTACCTCGACCTAAATTTTGATAGAAACTAGGATTTCTAAAGGTAAAGACAGGGTGTATTCCAGGGAATGAAAGTACATATAAATATATAAAATTCTTACACAAGATGTTATGCGTAAAGTAATTTGGTCAGAACACAGATCATGTGACAGAATATTGTGAAAGCAATCTAGAACAATAGTTTGGAACCAGAGTTTAAGGACTTTAAATGTTATGGGAATTTATACTTCAACATCAAGGCAATAGGGAGCTATTACAATTTCTTGAAGAGATAAGAGACATGATCAGTCCCATGTTTTAGGAATATCAATTTCTTATCCATGTGGAGGCTAGAGGAAAGAGGGTAGAAATGGGAATCAAGTAGACTGATTAGAAGTCTACTGCAATAGTACAAGGAAAAGTGATGAGGTTCTTAACTAAGGTGATGCCTATGTGAATAGGGTGGAGGAGAAGGATGTAAGTGATATAATAGAGGTTGCTGGTGACTGTGAGAACAGAAATATCAAACCCCTGTACATGTGCAAAGATTAAGACTGTTCAATATCATATAAATAAAAACATGGTAGTTTCTTCTATTAATAGAGACAACAATTTGAGGTTTTGGAAAGTCAGGATCTAATCTCTATAAACCAGGGCTGGGGGGTGAAGACTGAGAATCAAGATGAGTCACTACCATACCCCAACTACATTTCCCATTATTCACCCACCCCCCCAGAAAAGTAACAACTATCTGTTCAACATTTCTTGGACAATGGGGCATGAATTTAAAGACAGTATAAGGGAGAGGAGGAAGATGAAAGCACACACTGGGGACATTATCGGGGAACAATAATGAATCATTTTAATTAATTCAGGGGCTAAAGAATAAATAGGAGCAGCCAAAAGAAACTAAGTGATGATTTCTCTTTTGGCACCCTTACCTTCCCAAGAACACCCATATAGATTTGTATAGGGGAAAATATTGCACTGACTTAAACCAGACTGTTGTGCAATCATTTCAATCTCATCTGACTTGTTATAACCCCGTTTGAGATTTACCTGGCAAGAATATTAAAGCAGTTTCCCATTTCCTTCTCCAGATCATTTTACAGGTGAGGAAACTGAAGCAAATAGGGTTAACGACTTGCTGAGGGTCACATAACTATTAAATACCTGAGGCAAGATTTGAACTGAGGAGGATGGAATCTTCCTGACTTCAGACTGGGTACTCAGCTGCCCCTAATCCAGGTAGACTATCTATATTATCCTATCTTAAGAAATCACTCCCAGACTTCATTTTTGGTAATATCACCTATAGCCTCTTGATTTTAAATGCCAATTCCTAGGCTCTCACATCCCCAGAGGGCCCTTGGTTCCAATTCTGGCTCATAGATTGGATAAATGGTTGCATAGGAACCTGGGCAGGTTATTTAAGCACTTTGTAATTGAGTTTATTCAGCTGTAAAATGGGGGATATTATCTCAGATATAACCCTTTGGGACCATAAAACATGTACACAGGACTGAATTTGCCTCTCATCTCCTCCACCTTAACCAAAAAGTTTTTTGTCTGTCACTAATATCTAGTCTTCTTCCTTTTCTTAATGTTATAGTTCCTCTATTCTCTGGACCCACTCTAATTACACTTTCCCCTCTCCAACTGTACTCAAGTTAATGTTCTACTTTGCCCTCTCCCTTTGAATCTGTCACACTCTACCATATTAACTGTGAGGCATCACCTCCTTACACTGAAACAGGTAGCAATTGCTTTGGATACCCTTTGAGTTACACCTACAAACATATTGAGCACCGCCGTTTAGCAGCAGGTCTCAGCCTTTAATTCTCCCATTCAGAAGCAATAATACCACATTCTGAAGATAAAGGGTTTAATTTTCAAAGCAACTTGCACAACTCCCAGGCTTCTTTTCTGAGGATTTGCATGAAATCTCACGTACAACTTTGAATGTGTGCCTTCAGCAAATCTGCAGTGTTCAAAAAGGAAATATTTTGAGTAAATAGACAAGGTGATACATGTATACAGCTGCATATATATATATATATATATATATATATATATATATATATATATATATACACACATATATGGATAGTATATACATGTATAATGAATTTATAGAACTAAATAGTAATATATATGTATACAAAAATCTTCTTTTATTCCATAACAGCTAGCCAGAGAAGAGAATCCTTGCCTTTGTAATGTAAATATTGCTTTAAGGGATAGTTACTCAGGTTAAAATGAAAGCAGGGATTATTGAAGCCTTCATCTGAGGTTGGACCTGAAAACCTGTTTGAAATTTTAAGCATTTTTACTACCTTTCTTACTAAGGCTTCTATTTCTGACCCTTTCTACTTTAGCTATTTGTGACAAAGTGCAGAAGCTGTTATTCATTATTTATAACACAGAAATACAAGAATACCCTAAAGGAAACTCCATTTACAGTATTTCCTTCCTGTTGGGAAGGACAGGAAATTCAGAGAGGAAGACTCTATGAGAAGTCATGATCTGATTTGCTCCCCAACCTAATTTCTAATGTAGAGCAATGTAGACCATAAAGAGATCTAGACTCTGAACTACAGAGTCAACTTAAATCTCCTCTCTCCATGTGAGAATGTCTATCTTAACACTTTGAGTTATAGGGTGATAACCACATGGAGCTTGCAATATGGCACCCCCTCTATGTAAACAAAGGGAAAATATCATCCTTTTCAGGTCTGTGAGTCCCATCTGACCAAAAGAATTGGGTTTACTGGGTCTGAAATCTAGCACACATTTTGCACTTCATCTCCTTTTCTCATCAGCACTCTCCTGGAAATAGAGTCAAGTGGCAGTGGATATAGCAGCAGTTATAACTAATGGATGTAGTGCAGCCAGGCACCCACATTAGCAAGGACTCCCTCAAGAAGAATCAAAGCATCCTAGAATCTGGAATCTGTCCTATCTCAAGGGCAAAATAATTAGAAAGAGTATGGGCATTCCTTATTTATGGAAAATTAACAATTATATTTAATGAAGCAAAATCAAGATTTGAGCATTTAAATTATAAACAAATAAGATAGGGGGATAGTGTGTTTTCAACTTTTAAAACAAGATTCTTTGAATAATTAGCTCCACTAGAAAATGCCAAATATAAATTAATTTTATATAAATAATTATTATATAATGTTATAATAAAAATATATAATAAAATAATTTGAATATAAAATAGTTTCATTATTTATATTTTATATAAAAATAAATTAATCACAATATATTACTTGTCACAGAACAAGGGCTTAACACATTTTTTAAAAAAATTATTAATCTATTATTAAACATCAGGCACTATACTTTATAAAGATTATCTCATTTAAAATATTAGTTGATTGGCAGTTATTTGATTAAGGAATGAATATTTTTAAATAAATATAGTCAATGATAATAACTAATGTGTAAATAGAACTTACTATGTGCCAGTCCCTGTCCTAAGCACTTTCCAATTATTATCTCTCTTGATCCCCACAATAACTCTGAGAGCTATCCTTGCCTCTAATTTTACAGAAGAGGACACTGAAGCAAAAAGAGGTTCAAGTGACTCATTCAAGTAGGACAGAAGACATAAAAAAGCACATTTACAATAAAAAAAAAAACAGAAAAATTTTTCACATGACAGCATTTACTTTATAAGGGGCAACAATAATTAGTGGGTAAAATGCTAGAAGCTCTTTAATCAGGAAAATCAGAAAGGAAGACCCCAAGTTAAACTCTTGCTACTTACCCTAGCTATTTGAATACAGATAGACAAATCATTTTACTTCTTCAAAACTTGCTTTGTCATCTGTAAAATAGGGAGTTGTTGTGAGTCTTAAATGAGTCCAAATTTGCCTTCTTTCTATTCTTCACATGCTTCCCTCTCTTATTACATTCCTTTATACTGACTCTGTGGGATACACTAAGTCATTGTCATCTTAGCTTGCACCAACACCTTTTACATGAAATCTTTTCTGAACCAGTCCCCTTGCCTCTTTCCCTTGTAGTTTGCTTTTCCTGTACTTGTATCATTAAAATAGTAACTCTCAGGGTAGGGAGTGTTTGTTTTATTTTTGTCTTTGAATTCCTAGAATCTAGCAATTTTTCTCATTATTTCAAAAGGATCCCTTGAAAGTAAACTTAATTACTATAAAATATCACTTTATTTCTAAATCAATTTGCACGCAACTTTTGGAAAAGCTCCCTGAGATAAATGGAAGCTATTGTAACCTATGCCTCAGGTGTTTGCTCATTTCATAAGTTGAAAGTTTCAATGCCAATAATTTCATTTCCCTGGAGCCTATCAAGTATTGCTACTATGTGTTTGCATTTACCATTATTGAAAATAATAGTTTTCTGATTTTTTTTCTAACTACTATAATGCATTTTCTTGCTAGAAGACAAAACAAAAAAGACTTTCTAAGCCTTTCCAAGTTTCTATTCACAAGGGCTACAGAACAGGCACCATAGTCCCCACAAGTCCATTAAGAAATTAATTATAAAATTAAATATTAAATTCATGATTGATACTTATTTGCAGATAGCTACTTTTAAAATATTTTTTCAATAATAATGTAATAAAAGACATTATGAATTCTACCAAGAATTGGTTGAATACTGGTAACTCTAACAGTGAAATAGGAGGGAATTCAGTAATTATTAGGAAGTAACAGGAGGAAAATTAACAGGACCCCTGCCCCAAAAGTAATAAAACTAGGAAAAGATTGTGTTTTTTCTGTCCCCTAAGACATATAATACAAAGGTGGTTTCCAGAAAACTAGGACAGAAGAATCTCTTGGAGGTCCTTTAAATGAACAAGTTTTTGTTTTGTTTTGTTTTGTTTTGTTTTTTGATGCCAGAAACCAGTATTCTAAGATAACGTTTTAGGAAAACCAGATTTCAAATCAAATACTAAATTTCCATATTTGCCTAGAAAAGCTATCACTGGAATATAGGTTATCAAATAAAGCTATTTCCTTGTTATTGTAAATTTCCAGATTGATTTTACTTTGATTTTACTTTTCTCTAGTTCATACTCAGACATTGAAAGGAGCTTCTTTACAACATAAATGAACAAACATGATTCAGGAAATAAGCTTCACATTTGGAATAAGAGCATTTGGGTACAAGTCATGCAACTCTCTCTGTGGGACCATGGGTGAGCCAATTAACCTCCTCAGGCCTCAGTTTTCTCACATGAAGAATGCAAGAGGAGGAAGGGATTATTCTAGATAGACTCTAGGGTCTCATCCAACTCTTTGATTTGTTCAATATCATACTGCTCTGATGAATGGCAACTCTGTTCTGCTGCCAATGTCTTCCTGACTTTTCATGTATAATTTCAGTTACTTCCACATGTCTAGAGTTAATTCTGTTAATATACAATATGATGATAGTTTTAGAGCTGGAAGGCACTCAAACAGCATCTAGTCCAAGTCATTCACTATATATTTCAAAAAATAAGACCCAGCTTAGTTAATTAATTTGCCAAAGGTGAAAAGTCAGATCCCACCTTCCCATTTCAGAATTTCTAACTCCCTTTAGGGCTCAACCTGTGTGACTTGCCCAAATTAGGCTTTTTCTAATCCCACCTCCCTCACCCTCATTCTACTTTGCTGTCTCTCGCCCTCTCCCAAAGAATTTGTATTAGCTTAATATAAGCTCACTTGGTTACACAATCCTCCACCTCCAGTAACTCCATAGGACAGGATGTAAACTCTTGGAGAGCTGGGACTAATTTGATTTACATACTTTTAACCCAGTGTCTAGCCTAGGGTTTCAAAAAGATAATAGCAGATACTTCGAATAATGTTTATGGAAATAGAATGAATTGAACCTCTTTCTCCCAGGGAGATGGGATTGTTTTATCATCACTAAAGTCATAGAAGTTATTGTCAAAAACAAAAGAAGATAATCTTTTTTTTTACATATAAGATTTAGTTGAGTTTTCTTTTTGAACCAAAAATAGATAATTATTTTATTTCATTTTATTTCATATAATGTTTACTTCTGAATTGGTGTTGCATTTTATCTTCAGATTTCAGGAAAGGGAAAGAAAGGAAATAATTTTTCTTTCTTAAGGGAAACACAGATGTTTTCAAGTTAAAAAAAAAACAGAAAACACTCAAACATATCTAGTCTTTTTCACAACACCTTTCTTCCAACTACTACTCTTCTCCACCCTTACTCACTTTCTCCAGAACCAACAAAGTCAATAGGGCAGTAGTCTAGAGATAGATCTTGGCTTCAAATTAAAGGTCGATTTTTTTCCCCCAAAAATTTAGGAACAATAGAGATCTCAGAAGGTAAAAACTGGCAAATTTAGCAAAGTCAGAGGGGCAATTGCCTTACCTAAAGATTTTGTGGTTGCTTTTGCTTTTTTTTTTTAGCAGAACCAAAATTTCACTGGAGTGGGGTGCTCAAGTTAAAGGAATTTCTTCTGCAACTTGGAGGCTTAGTACTTCAGGCCAGTCTTTCCCTTTCTTCTACCTCCATTGTCTCTCTGATTTAATAATGACAATACTTATATAGATTTATGTAGCACATTTGAAACTGATGACAAATCAAGTAATAAACATTTATTAAGAACATACTATGTTCCAGACATTGTGCTTAGGGCAGAAGATACAAAAAGAGTAAAAAAATTGTCTGTCTCTGTCCTAAACAAGCTTGTTGTCACCCTTCCTTTCTTGAAGAGGACCAAAGACATCATGAAGGTGATTCCTAATTTTCCAGTGAATTGGATTTAAATGGGACAGAGTTGTGCAAAGTCATCAATCATACTCCCTACTCCAGAGTCAACAGAGTTCAGTGGCAAGACAAGAGCCAAGATGACTTAAATTAAGAATTTTCCTAGTTCTCAGTTTACCTTGTTTACCTTCACAATATTATCATTCTGGGAGGGGAAGAAACTCAGAGTTTAAGGGTCAGAACAGAAAACAATTTCTATTTGTGCTCGCTCTAAGCCATCAAACCTCAAAACATGAGCAATGGAGGCTTGGACTGGGGCTAATTACTGGTCATTCAATGAAAAGCCTGAGTGATGTAAATAGATATCTACAGAGCAAGCTATAGAGAGGATAAACAGGAAATAGTTAACAGAGAGAAGTAACTTGAATTAAGAGGGGTCAGAAGAGGCTTCCTATATAGGATGGGATTTTAGTTGGAACTTAAAGGAAACCAGGAAAAGCAGTAGGTACAGTTAATGAGGTTAAGCATTTCAGGAATGGAAGATAGAGAAATGCCCAGAGTTGAGAGATGAAATATCTTGTTCATGAAAGAGTCAAGAGGCCAGCACATAGTGAGGACTAAGATGTAAGGATATTGGAATGGTAGGAGGGGGCTAGCTTACAACAGGACTTTGTATAACAAATTAAGCATTTTGAATTTGATCTTGGAAGCAATAGGAAACCATGTAAATGAATTGAGTGGTGGTGGGGGTAGAGTAGTATGTGTGATATGATTGGACCTGTAATTTAGGAAAATCACTTTGGTGGTTCAGTGGGCTGGAGTGGGGAGTGGATATAAGTGAGACAGCTGTGCAAAGTGATCCATAGGACTCTTTCCTCCAGAGTCAACAGAGTTCAGTGGGAGTTTGTATCCAGCCTCAGTCACTTGCTACTTACTAGCTGTGTGACCTTGGGCAAGTCATTTTAACCCTGATTGTCTCACATCCAGGGCCATCTCCAGTTTTCCCAATTCATATCTGGCCACTAGACCCAGATGCCTGCCAGAGGATAAAGTGAGGTAAGTGCCTTAAGCACAGCCCCCTGTCACTCAAATCTGATTCACATGCTTGTCATGGTGTCACCTCCCTGATGTCATGGTCTTCGAGAATGAAGGACAAACATCAAATTATTTATATAGCTATATAAATATGTATATTTAAAAATATGCATACACATATTTATTTTGGATAGATATAAATATACATACATCTTATTGAAACTTAAAAAAACTGTGAGATAAACACTCGAGTGATCATTATTTGTCTTCAAGTAAGGAAACTGAAGCTGATTTGAAACTTGATTTGCCTAATGAAAAATCCAATACTATTTATTTTCTTACCTCATTCTAAGCAAATGCTACTTGTGAGATAGGAAATATAAATATTTTGTTCCCATTTTATATGTGTAGAGAGATATATTTACTTGCTCAAAGTTATAGAGCTACTAAGTTATTTGGGATACAAACATAAACAGCCTTAATCCAAGGCTAACTTTCAGAATACTGTCAAATGTCACTTAAATACTTGTAATGGCAACAGTGAAGGAAGAGAGTTTAGTGATTATTAGTAATTAACAAGAGAAAAATTAACAGGACCCCTACCCAGAAAGTAATAAAACTGAGAAAGGAATGTGTTTTGCCTCCCATGAGACATATAATATAGAAGCAATGTGTAGTAAACCAGGATAGAAGAATCTTGTGAAAGTCATTTAAATGAGCTACTAATTTTCTTATAGTAATCATTCCCTGTGATATAGGAATAAAGGAAGAGAAGAGAAAGGTAGGCAACAAGCATTTATTTAGCACCTACTATGGCATTGTGGTAAACACTTCATAAATATCTTCTCTTACATTCACCACAACCCTGAGAGATAGGGACTGTCATTATCCTATATATCTATCAGATAAGGAAACTGAGGTATAGAGAGGTTAAGTGACTGGGACTCAGGCCTCAGGAATTCCAAGTCCCTAAATAGTGTTCTCTAATGGCTAAAAATAAGAGCTGGAACTGCCATTTCACTAGGATAGGAAACTATTTGGAGAGGCTATCTACTCTACAGATGCTAGCTGGCAGTAGTTCTGCAGTTCTTCCTTGCCTAGAGCACTAAGATATCGAATAACTTGCCTAGAGTTACGCAGTTTATATGTGTCAAAAGAATGACCCCAAACTCAGTTCACTATCTGCTATAACACACTGACTCTAAGGTGGGACAAAATTCTTGCCTCCACTCTTTCTGCTAGTCAAATCCAATTTAAACATTGGTTTTCATGAGACAGGTTAGTGTTCACACATTTGAAAAGGTTTCAATTACAATCTCCCTTTTCCAAACCTTATGAAAGAAATGAACAAAATTTACCAAAATATAATTTCTCTTATATCTTCAAGAAAAACAAAATAATTAGAACTTTTAAAAAAGGGAGTTTAAATAATTGGATGCTCTGGGGAAAAGATCCATTTAAAAGAAACTGATATTATAATAAAAGTAAGGCTTCTTTAAAAAAAAGTAACCTTAAAAAAATCACTTGTGACATGTTTGGTTTTTCTCTCAGCTGTGATTTTTTTTAAAGTATGTAATATCACTTGTGTCAGGTTCGCATGAAAGAAATTTCTCTAATTTACTGTCTACATGTTCAAGTATATCAGATGATGTTGATTTATTTATGTAAAAAACAGGATAATAACAAGTGGCACTGGGGAATTATTTCTCCCTTGGCCAGTGCATTTGAATCATAGGCTGTTACCCTGCTCAGCTGTTTACACTGGACAGGGTCCAGAAGAGCATAGCACTGTGGGAGATGCCAGAAAGATACATTGCTATGTAGCAAGTGAAACAAGAGTTATTTTCCATACAAACTCAAGAGGATGGCAAAATGATTTGTTTGACAATTGATTGCTGGAATATTCATTTTTAATTTCTGCTTTCAGTTGAGGGCAATTTTTGTTCAAAGATGGCATATTGCTCTTTGAAGAAGGTGAAATGAGTGATGGTTTTTGGATATGACTCATACAGCAGCTTTGCTGGCTGGGCCACTTGGATGTTAAAGCGCAAATTAGAGATTGCCTTGATTAGTAATAATCTTTATTGGCTCAGGCATGAGTGCATCAAAATGAGCCGGGAGGGGGAGAGAACCCTAAAGGTACAATCCAAGGTAAGTTGGGTTTCTGTAATAAAGCTGCATACTGATCATCCATTTAGTGCCATCTTGCTAGTTAAAACTCCACAGGTAATAAAACAGCCATTTTTTTTTCTATTCTATGTGGTGAAAGCAGCAGTATGCTGCCATTCCCAGAACTTGCTCACAGCTTTGACAGCCAGCATCATTGTTGTTTGGTTTATTAGCTTCCCAGGGCTAATGAGGTTGCCAGGTATTGCAGCTGTGCAGAAGTATAGAGTTTCATTCTACAGGAGTGACTTTGCATGGAATTTTGTGAAAATTTCATAACAGAGAAATTCTTGGCACTTTGGGGTGAGTACAAAGTTTTCATTCTCTTTGCCAGGATCTCTCCTTGGTAAAGAAGTAGCCAAGAGTCTTTGCTTTTGTGAACTGAAGTCATTCTGAAGTCCAGTCTTCTGAGGTCCAGTACACAACACATTAAGTGTTGTGATAGACCTTTTCTTAGTGAGATTCATCTATTAAGATATGGGAGGTAAAGATCACTATAACATTTCGTTCCCTTTTGGGGAATGAAAAGAAGGAAAATTCTGTCATTGCATCACCAAGCAAACCTTGAGAGCCAAGTATGTCTGAGGCATCCTTGAAGAGATTTTGGAAGATGAGCTGTAGCATTTAAATTAAAGTAAAAATGCAATTGAGAACAGAATCAAATAAAAAAAACAAGAAATGAGTCAGGAGGTGATTATCAGTAATCTATATCAGAAATATCTAATACAGAAAAGACCATTCAGGAAAAATAGAGTAGCAATATGGCATAAAGGAAACAGGATTTTATCCTAGGTCTGCTCTCTTGTTCTGCTTCCTTGTGATGTTGAGCAAGTCATCAACCCTCTTGGACTTTAATTTCTTCATCTGTAAAATGTGGGGTTAGATTCATTCAATTCTAAGCTTCCTTTTAGTTCAAATGTTTTGTGTTATCTTGCCTATCTAATAATTATTGCCAGTGGTTATCAAGTTATTTGAAAAGAATTTTCAAACTTGCTAAAAAGCATCTTTTTGTGACCTTAGAATATCTTTGATATAGAAGTTTAATTTTAGTCATCAAATATACAAATTTTTTCCTTACCTCACTATATATTGCCACAACTTAATCTCTTTTTGTCTCAGTTTCTTTGAATTTAAAAGAAGCAGATTGGATAGGTAGTCATTAACAAATTTTGAATTTTAAAATCTATGATTCATATAATTTGATATGGAAGAAGAAAAGAAATTAATTGCAAGCTTTCTGATGGCAGTGACAAAGTTCTCTGCAACACATAACACAGAAAGATATATGATTAGGCATTTTGATACTAATCTCCATTAGTAAATATAAATGCAATTAAAGCTATTGTGGACCAACTGTTTATGACCAAATTCATTACTCAGTAGTTGTCTAGAAATTATTGATCTAATAAAAATATGATTAAATAGTTCCATTAAAGATAAGAAAATTGAATTCATGTCATGCCACCTAAAGAAAGCAAAGGTTGACATCACTTTTCAGCATATTAACTGTAATGGGAATACTCCTTGTCTTTGTGTGAATTAACTTTAGAGCAAGCAGGGAACTATAGGAGAATCAATTGGCAAATAAGGTGCTATGAGAATGTACAAAATAATGACATGGAATAACTAGATGAGATGAGGAAGATTATATAAGAGCAGAAATCAAATATTATGTTCCCCTTCCTACCTATTTTCACTGCATTCATTCCAACCTTAATTCCCATGCTTTGGGTTATAGCTGAAGAGCCAATAGATGCTTTCCTGCACTTTAATTTAGTGGAAAGAAAACTAGAGTAAGCAGTTAGAGATATTCAGAAGTAATAGTACAAACAAAAGAAGTCACAACCTTACGAGAGCAATGTGTTGGTTCTAGGGAACTTCGGGAGTTGAAAGATTTGGGTTCAAATCCTGACTCTGAGATTTTCTTCCTCCCTGACTTTATCAAGTTATTTGAAATGAAGGACTTGGACAAGAAGATCTATAAAGTTATTTCTAGCCCTGTTATAATACATTGAGACAAGGAGAGAGGGAGAGAGGGAGAAAGGGAGAGAGAGTGAGAGAGTGGGGGAGAGAGAGAGAGGCACAGAGGGGGAGGGAGGGAGAAGGAGGGAGATGGAAGGAGATTGTGGGAGAGGGGAAGAGAGAAAGTGTGAGAGAGGTCTTTCAAAGGAAAATCATTAATAAATATGCAAAATATCTCTTAATATTCTTTAGCTTTGAAAAAATTAGATGAACATGTTCTCCCCCATATTCTTCAGTTCTAGTGACCCTATGCAAGAGAGACCATAAGTAAAATTTGCTATTTAATAGCTTATTCCTTTCTTATGGTCCATCTTCCCTAGATGCCCAGTTTCCTTAAATGACAGTTACACAAATGGGCAGGATGGAAAAGCATAGTAGGACTTTCCAAAAATCATAGCACAGAGGTTGTTGCCTCCCCTGCTTTATATAAGATTGGCTATGTCCTAATATACAGCACTCTAGAGAGGTCCATTAAAAAATACAAACCTACCCAGAAAACAAGAGAATGCATTCCTATAATTAGCAAAAGTTTTCCTTAAATAATAATCAAACTGATACACCAATATTTAAAAATTGCCCTATCGATCCTCCTATATTCTCCTGCCAACATCTGAGATCAGTCTTCTGCCTTCCTTTGGTGAGGTGATGAAATCATTAACATCAGCAGCAATGAAGGCTTGTGCTCCCTTCACTGCTGAGGTGTTAGTGACATCATTTACTGAAAGAGTAGAATTAAAAGGCCCTGAACTCAGTTCTTGGCAAATGGTGAGATTGTCAACTCTCTTTGGAGCCAAGAAAGCAAAGAAGATTAAATTGGTAATTCATATACACCCTAAAGTCAGTATTCATTTTCCACTCATCCAATTTTTAATAAGTGGTTTTTGATGTTGTTTGTTTCAGCATCCATCTTGTGATCATCACCACCACAACCTCCAACTACATGGGAATATCCAGGTCAATTGCTTTTTTTTTTTTGGTTTGTTTGTTTTTACCCAAGGCTTTTTCAAATTTATAGTTCCTCTCATAGGATGGGGATATCCTTCCAGATCAGGTGAGTTAGTGAGATGTAGTGTCAAAAACAAGAACTGCTACAACATCAATGATGACAACAATAAATAGAATCAAATTATTATTCCTAGCTAGATATATGGGTAGGAGTGCACATAGCTAGCTGACTCACTTGTATAAAGCCCAATAGAAATGAGACCATGGCAGAACCCTAAGCTCCATAACTGCCAGGTAACTTTATAAAGGAGGAAAAACATTTTCTAAGTCTGCTTTGGCCCTTAAGTCCAGCAAGATATCTTGGTAATGTGTATTATAGTTGGCAAAGAACATCTGATGTAAAAGTATGGGTGGTTTCATGCAACTTGTCCACTGATCACAGGAAACCTTCAAAAGAGCAACTTTTTTACTGAGACCTCATTAAGATTGAATCAGGATAAAGGCATTTAAGACAACTTGAAATTCTGCAACAATTTTAGGTTTACAAAGTGTTTTTTTTTTCCTTTTTCAATCTATTTTAGTGATGAGGAGATAGTTGCAGGCTTAGAAAGTTCCTGTGAATTTCCAAGGTAACTCAGTTAATATGAATCTGAACTTATATAAGAACCCAGAACTTTTCTGATTACATACCTAGTTCTTTTCGCACTATCCCTTTTTGCTTCTCTTTGAAACAGTAATAGAAAGTCACTGTGAGAAATGATAATTAATAACGAATATCTTGAGGAGATTCAGTTACTCTCCCCTTCCTCTAAATTCCCTATTTTAAAAAGTTCAGTTTCTTCTAAAATATTCTGATAATGAGATCACTTTTAACTCTGTATCTTGGTCAAACTCCACCCATTCTTACAAGGAATTTAACCTAAGATAGGGAAGTCCACTGTATTTTAATCAAGTGAAGACAGATCCTTTTGTCTAGATAGTTCAAGGATAGGAGTGGTCTGGTATAGAGCTACTTCCTCTGCTTCAGGGTGACTTGATAATGGGTGACATCAGCACCTATTTGAAAGTATAGATAAACCATGAGTCCACTACCATGATTGTCTTTGGTCTAAGGGAGTTCTAATGACCATCTTTTTATTTATAAACTCATTAATGGCCTTATTAATAAAATGATTCAAATACTCAGAAACTATGTCTCTTGCTAGCCTTTTTAATCATCACATCACCAAATAAAGCATAACCTGAAATAGAAAGAATAGAGATGAGCTATGGTATAATGTTTACATTAAACATATATTCTGGGGCAGCTAGGTGGCACAGTGGATAAAGCAAGAGCCCTGGAGTCAGGAGTACCTGGGTTCAAATCCAATCTCAGATGCTTAATATAATTACCTAGCTGTGTGGCCTTGGGCAAGCCACTTAACCCCATTTGCCTTGCATATATATATATATATATATATATATATATATATATATATATATATATATATATATTCACAAAAGGATTGCTTCCTAGGGAGATATGCCTGGGTAATAGATAAAGATCCAGGAAAAAATAAAATATTGTTGAGGGTGTGTCTGAAATAATTGACAAAATGGTGAAAGTCCTTCATCACCTATTCACTCAATTCAATTATATTTGATAGACATTTATTACCCCCCCTCTTCCTATTCAGTGTACAGTGATGTGCACTCAAGATACATGAGGGAAAAGCAACCTAGACTCTATTCTCTAACTGCATCAGAGACTGGGGACAGTTGCTCCAACCACTGTGATAGGGCAGGAGTAATTTTAAGCAAAGAACAGAGGTGACTTTCCTAGTATTCCATCTTGAGATAATTTTAGAACTTAGGAGCTTCTATTTTTGAGGCAATGTAATCTGGTTTATAAGACCCAGTCACAGAACCAATTAGATTAGTTCATCTGATTTACAAATTAATGGGAGAGTGGGAAGAAAACTATTAAAGATCTGTTAATTCCACTAATAGAGGAAGAATTTTGTTACTTTCCACTACCAGAATTTTTAAACTGAGCTCATAATAATTATTGGACACCCTCATAGAAAATGGGACTCTGGAAAAAAATAGATTATTACTCACAGACAAAAGTAGATTCTTCCAGCTGAGAGACATCTGAGGCTGGGAAGAGAGTGTTGGACAGAGTGGACCTGAGAGGGGCTAGGGATAGATACAGGTGTGCCTGGTCATAAAGAGTTTCCTTCCCATCTTCCATCATTGAAAGGGAGGATTCAGTGAAAAGCAGGTGTTTGTAATTCCATGGGGAAATTTAGGAGTACCAGGAAGTAGCCTCAGGGCTGGTGTATGTCAGTTGGTACAATGAGAGAAAAGCTTGGGAACTGGGAGCAAAATCACATGGAATGAGAGGATGTTTTGGATGCATATAATCCAGGGAGAGGAGCTCACTAGCAGTAACCCTGTTTGCCAAACAAGGAGAAGCCTGTGGAGGTACTAACCACCTTTTCCTATACTCCTCTCTACTTCTGAGAGAAAGATGAAAGATCATTTCCATTTCCCTTCCCCTTCTTATGGGAGGGGGGAAGGATAGGCAGATCTTAGAGAGGGGATATCATCACCCCATTAAGAAAATTAGGGCAATTGAACTGTGCTGGGTGATGAAAAGCCAGCTATAAGCAGGCATTCTGAGCATTCACTGCTAGCCTGTGTTAAAGCAAAAAGAGGCAGGATCTTTAGGTTGGCATTAATAGACCGAGGTGCAAAGTTAACTGTCAGAAGAAAAAGACAGAGCCAAATGAAATTTCTTTATGGGAGAATGATGTGGTTGCAGGGATCTAGTATTTCTAAATGGTTTTCCATGTATCTCTTCACTGAATTAATCATGTGTGTTGGACTGTGCCTGGGATACTAGTCATAGACAACACCAAAAGATTAGAACAATGCTGACTATGGGTCATAAGAGCAATCTGCATCCAAGATAACATCTTCTGAATCTTTTCTAATCTTCTAAACCAAATTATATTAACTCAAAAATAGAAGTTCCTGAAATTTGGAACTAGGGGGTGGGGTAGGGAGAACAATAGACTCTTAAGTTCTAAAATTATCTCAAGATGGAATCCTGGGAAACCCACCTCTGCCATTTGCTTAGAATTACTCCTGCCATATCACAGCTTGAACAATTGTCTCCAAACTCTGTTGTACTATTTTTCAAGCTCTTATAATGTGTCAGTCACTTTGCTAGGCACTGAGGCTACAAAGACCACATGAAGACACCCATGCTTTATGGGACCTGATATAAGTCATGCAATACTTTGTAAACAAATGCACAGACAGGAAAAGGCAAGTTGAGGTGAATAAACATTTAAACATTCAATTTGACTAGAACAATGTATATGAAAGGGAGTAATTGTATGAAATATGTAGGAACTAATTACAGCCACCATATTGTAGAGTCAGACAGTTTTCATGCCACAGACTTCTTTGACAGTTTGATGAAAATAACTGTCCTCTTCTAAAAATAATGTTTTCTCAAAAACTTTCATAATTAAAGGAGATAACCAAGTTTCAGCTAGAGGTTAACAAAAGAAAGATGAAATTTTCCCACCCCGGCACCCTCATATATGTTCATTGATCCACTGAAACCTATCCATAGAACTCTTGGGGGGTCCAAATTAAGAAACTGTGTCAAGGACCTTGAATGTTAAGATTCATGCAGTCTATATAGATGGGCATGGTATAGGCAATAATCAGAAAAAGAAATTTCATGTTGGATTCCTCAGTTTTTCTAGTTCCTGAGAAAGCAGTAAGTTTAAATGAACCCATGAGACCAAAGAGGAGAAGTTCCAGGTACTGAATGCCTCTGATAAAGGTGTGAGAAGACACATGATAAACTGAAGATAACAAGAAGTGTCTTGAGATAGGGAAATGTACACAAGACAAATTTTAACTTCTTAGAATTTTGTCTTCGATCATAGATGATCTTAGACAAAGTCCATTCTTGAAAAAAAATAAGTAAAATAATGAGTTGAAGTAAATAACCTCTAAAATCTCTCCAAGTTGTAAAATTGTTATATTACCTAATAAGAAAAATATAAAAACCTTTAGCACTTTTTGAAATTAAATTTAGAACTATCTTTGCTTTTATATATCCCTCCATTGCTGCAAATTGTGTTGTCTTTTCATATTTGACTAGATTAGAATTTCTAACAATTAGAAAGCAATAAAAGAAATGAAATGACATGGAATGTTACCTGAAAGTGATCTTGGAGATCATTTATTACAAACTTTCTAATTTCTATAGACGCATATGATACAGCCCAAAGAAATAAAGTAACTTATTCAAAGTTACCTAGTTCCTTATAATCAAAATCCAGAGGAATAAAGTAAACTTATCCAAAGTCACCTAGTTAGTTACAATCAGAGCTAAAACACCTGATTCTCTGGGCAGGTTTCTTTCTACCACTATACATTTTCCAATATTGGGTAGAATGGCAAAGTTGTTACAGAAAAACTAAAGGGAAGTAAGTAAATGTTTTCATTTCTTCTTTGGGGCCAAACTTTATCATTATAGCATTATAGCCTTGTTTCTTTCTTTTAGGTTGCTATTCTTTCAATATACATTGGCATAGTTATTTGTGTATATTGTTGTCTTTGTTGGTTCCCCATGCTAAATTCAATTTAATTTTTTAGTTTTCTGATTTTGATTTTTAGCTCTTAATTCTTAGATAAGGCCATCAGTATATTAAATAAATGTAAATGTAATTATAAAAATTAAGGGGACAAAAATGTTTTTATTATGGAAATTATAATTGGAAGAGTGCAAAAGTGGTAAGAATACTAGACCTATTATCAAAGTCTTTTAATCTCTGTCTCAGTTTCCTTTTCAGTAAAATGAGGAGAATAACAGAACCTGCCTAACAGGTTTGTTGTGAGGATAAAATATGTAAAGTATGTCATATTAAAATATGACATAAATGATAGCTATTATTATTCATAAAATAAGACTGAAACAGGTATAAAATTTTCTGATTAATGAAATGCTCTTTCAGGCTGATAAACATAAGCTTATAGAACCACAATAATTATCTTTTCTATTTCACTATCTATTCCAAAAGCCTGGAAATTTTGATCCTGTAAAAGAATATGTGAATGTATTTAAAATCTAGAGTAGTTGAACTCTGTAAGCTAGGCAATTTTTATCCAGGTCACAGGGCAAGATCTTTCATGTCCTTGGTATTCACTGTGTACAATATCTTCTGTGTATCTGAAGACACTCCTATAATGCCTAAAAAGTCCCCTTTACTTTGATTTAGGGGCTTGCTTTAAGATACTTTTTATACTTTAATGAATTTTCATTTCCTCATTAATTAACTTAGACTGATTATCCTTTGACTCTGGATTATTCTTTGTGAAGTTTATATAGATAGATAAATAGACAGATATAGATAGATAGATAATTCTTCTTCCCAAAAGAAAAATAAGAGAAGAAAAAAGTGTCTAGAGCTCAGAGTTCATAAACTTTGCAGGGAAGGAGAAGGCAAATTGACTGTAGTCCCTTAATTGTATTTATCACTTATAAAATAAGATTTATGTCATAGTTGTGAAGGAAGATACAGAATGCAGTTTTTTAATTCCAAATGGCAAATAGCTAACAATAAAAAAGTTCATGGAATAAAATGCCAAGGTAAATTGATGAGATCACAGGAGTCATAGTAATTGCCAAGGGCATAAACCCTTCACTAGGGAAAATTCATAATAAAGCAAAGATTTTAAAAAAATCAGTTATATCTGTGATGGAAAATAGGTTTTAAAAAAACATAAAAAACAAGAAAAGAAAATAGGCATTACTAGATCAGAAACCCTACCTGCAAGGTCTTTAAAAGTGAAGTTGCATTGAAGCCCAGAAAGCAAATAAAATATTCCGTGGTAACTCTTAATGCCACTGAATTTGTGGTGACTTGGGAATATATTCCAGGAAGGAAATAGTTTTAAATTCCATAATAATCTATAATACAAATTAATAAAAAGGATAATTATATTCAGGTATTTATTATTTTAATTCTCTACCTTATTCACATCAAATTATAGACCATAGTTTTTAGTTATTTGAATGCTGAATCTTGCTGTTATAGTAGAAAACAACAAAATCATTATATGAAGAAGTATATGTCTTTTTTTTTAATATCTCAGTCAACTATACTTATGGGAAGTGTGGCTGTTTAGCTCACAAAATCATAAATAAAGCACTACTAGTCACCTGATGATGGTGTATCTCAATTGCTAAAAAAAGTACCTATGAGAAAGTAAAATACAGGCCTACCTTTGCCCTAAAGCAAACCCAAACCCAGAAAGTCAAAATCTATTAATCACAATAATAGATTTTGAAAATGACTTGAAATCATGGTTGCTATTTTTCATGTCTTACAATTGGATAGCCAGAAGAGTCTGTGTGGCCTTACTCTTTTAGGCCTGTCTCTTGTTACACAACTCTCATATATTTAAGGTTTAAACTGCATCTAGTTCTCTTTGGCTTTGGCTGTGGATACTCTCCTGCACATTTGCTGATACATTAGTTATAATTCTCTTGCCTTTATCCTGAATAAGCCTTCCTAGTTAATTTTTAGAGACCTCCATACTTTTTTTCTATTTGTCCATTACTCATACTATTTCCCTTCACTGATGACTATTTCCCTTCACTGATGACATATCAGCTACCAAGAAGACCCTTTGCCTAAAAACCTTAAGTAAATTCTGAAAGTCAGAGTTGCTGAGCCTTGGACTAGACTGCATTGTTCACTGCTTATCATGGTCACCACTCTAGCACGAAACTGTGGGGGAGGGGAGACCATACAATTCTATCCCTAATTGGACTATCTTTCATCTGTCCATACAAACTATTTTCTACTTGGTTCTGGATATCATGATCCATCCTGATATTATATATCTTTCAAATGAACTCTGACTTAAAATTACATGAATTTTTGTTTTGTTTTGTTTTTCAGAGATCAGAGGTAGATCACAATTGAAAAATTACCACCCTCCAATTTACATCTACCTGCTTAATAGGATTGATTTTGGGATATTTAGTGGGATGAGAATAATTCACATTGTAGCGCTTTAAAGCTTAGGTAGATCTTTATAATGATGCTTTGAGGAAAAGTGTAGAACACACAATTAAATGCATTTTCCAGGAAACTAATGAGTTGGTTCAATATGAATAATTGTATACAGTATCAAATAAAATATGCCTCAAACAAGCCAGTGATACTAGGAGGAGTTCAAGATCTCTCATTGGCTGGTTGTATAAAATTGAACAAATCATCTTTATCTTTCTGGGTTTCAATTTACTGTTCTGGAAAGGGAAGCCTTAGATTATATGATTTCAAGTTCCAGCTCAAATAGGTCAAACAGATATAATAATCTCTGAGTTTCTTGTCTTTATTTCATGAAATAGGAAACTACTACTCAAAAAAATCCCTTCTTCATTTTTGTTGTTATTTAAAAATTGTGTCAATTTTTTTTTGTTTTTATAATCTTTTTTTCTCACTTTCCCCCTTCTCAAACCCTTGTATTGAGCCATGCCTTCAAAATCAAGAATAAAAAAGAAAGGGAGTAGTGTAGTAGTAATTAGGACATAGTTCCCTTGGATGTGGGAGACCCAAGTTAAGTTTCAGTGTGAGAATTTACACTGCAGAAATTGGCAAAAATTACAAATCAGGATTTAATGTATTGTTTTGTTGATTTCTAGGCATAAATAAATTAATTTCTAGGCATAAATAAATTAGAGACCTCCATACTTTTTTTTCCCAGAGATACAGTTGTTACACATTACCATCACATTCTGGAGTTGGAATGGGGCAACTCAGCAAATGATAATGGATATTTGAGCTATCAAACATTAAATGCAGAAACATAGTGTACAATATCCATAATTCTCTGTCTCTAGAATGAAAAGAGGGAGATGTGTTCTTTTATATTTCTTTTGTAATGAAGATTGATAGTTATGATTTTCTAGCAATATTTCTAATATTCTATATTCTTGCTGTTTATATTATTGTAGTTACTATATGTATTGTTATCTTAATTTCATTTAGTTCACTTTGAATCACCTCATGTCTTTCCATGCTTTCTGTCCTATTTATATTGATCTTTTTTTGCAATGAAGTTATAGTTCAGCAGAATCATGTATTTGCAATGGATGTACACTTTTCATTGTATCTACTTTGCCTTTAAAAAAGATATTGCCATAATTTATATATTTTTGTACCATGTGGACTCTTTCTATTTTTTTTTATCACTTTTGAGTATGTGGCTAGCAATGGGAGATTTGAATACAAGAGTATAAACGTCTAAGAATCATAGTTCCAAATTGCTGTACAGATTATTTGGACCAATTCAAAATTTTGCATTCTGTACATTAGTGTTGCCTATCTTTGCCCAGAACCTCCAAGTTTTACAGTATATTTTTTGTCATCTTTCACAAATTGTTGAGAATAATGTGACAGGACAGAATTGTCATTATTTGCAAATTTTATTAATAATTTGAAACAATCTTTCAAATGGTTGATTCTTTTATTGAAAATTATTTCCTTATATCTTTGTTAGCATGTATCCATTGCAAAATTTTTGCGTTATATTTTTGTTAGTTCATTATTCATCTTAGGTCTTAGGCCTTTATTAAATACATTTTATGCAATAAGTTTCTTGACTTTTTTATCCTTTGATTTTGATTCTTTTATCCTTTCATTTTTGTTTAGTGAAAATTCTTTCTGATTTTCTACTATCAAAGGCATCTATTTTATTTTCTCTGACACTTCATCTTGCCAGGAGGTGAGCACATATTCTTGAAGATATCATCCTGGAAAGTCTCTAAGTCTGGTTAAAGCTATAAAGTGCCTCTGAGAATCAGTAAATACATATAGACTTATTACGACTTGGGTATTATAAGTGTTATTATCATTATCATTATTATTATTATTATTGATGACAAAGCATTAAAAAAAAGCAAAATAGAAAATTACTTACAAGTCTGTTTGACCCCTTCAACTTTTTTTTTTGCAAGGCAAATGGGGTTAAGTGGCTTGCCCAAGGCCACACAACTAGGTAATTATTAAGTGTCTGAAGTCAGATTTGAACTCAAGTACTCCTGACTCCAGGGCCAGTTATCCCACTGTGCCACCTAGCTGCCACCCCTTCAACTTCTGTTGAGTGTCATGCAAAGGGGAAAAAAGATGCTAGGAATCAGAGTATTTGCACCAGCTAGAAACTTTAATTTGAATATTGGTTTCCTAAATATAAGAACCTTGCTTAATGTCCCATATGTTGGAAAGTACTGTTGGAGGAACCAAATCATATTAATCTGGATATTCTTATTATAAATGAAAATACAAGAAGAAGATAGTTTCATTTAATGAAAGCATAAGTCACTGATATTCCTCTAAGAAGCCAAAAGTTTAGCAGAAGGTGAAATATTATAAATAGGAAAAAAAATTAACAATTACTACACTAAATGCCTACTCTCCCACCTATTCTTTTTTTTGAGTCATCTATAATTGAGGGCATCTTCATTGAGGCTATTAGTAGGGAATAAGCATTATTCAATAAGGATCCACATCTTTGCCATTTCATAACTGACTGGAACATGTAGAGATTGTAAGATCTCATTGTATTATTTGTTAAAAAAAATATTTGATTTGTAGGCTTAATGGCTTATTTGCTTCTATGTCTCCTTATGATCACTGTCTATGTCAAGCCCACTAACTGGCTATATCTGTACACTCACATGTTAACTTCATCAAATCTCCTGGGTTTCTTTGTCATTTCAGTTCAGATGACTCAAAGAACTATATATATAAAATTTCTTTCCTAAGTTCCAAGTCACACATCACCAATGGCTTATTGAGATTTCAGAAGTCATTATTTATCGACTTTTCAAATTCAACATGTCTAAAAAGAACTTGTCAGCTTTCCTCTCTAATCCAATCACTTTTCAAACTTCCTTATTACTGTTTTACTATTGACATGTAACCATCCTTCTGTCTTTCAGGTATGCAACCTTGGTGTTACACCCAATCCCTTACTCTTACACACTCTGCATATCCATTTCATTGTCATATCCCAGTTCTGTCACTATAACTTCTCTCAAATACATTCTCTTCTTCCACACATAAAATCACTTGCCCTTTTCAGGCCCTCATCATATCTGGAGTATTGCAATAATTTCCTAGTTAATTTCATAAACTCAAGTCTGCCCCATTCTGTTTTATTCTCTAAACAGTTACCAGAATGAATTTTTCTAAAGTGAATTTAACTTCATGATGAACCCTCTCAATAAACTTGAGTAGTCTCCCAGTTAGCTCCATGATCAAATATCAACACCTCTGTCCTTAAAAGACTTCAAAATCTGTCCCAATCTAACCTTTCCATGAAACATATTTTTCCCTTTTCATTCATTCTGTCACAGCCATATTATCTTACTTACATCTTACATCATCTCCCATTTCTGTGTATTTGCACTGATTCCACCATACCTGGCACTCTTTCACTTTTCACCTCCAAATCCTGGAATCCCCTCATTTCTTTCAAAAAATTAATCAAAATATTTACTTTCTCAAGAGGTTTTTCTGGTTCCTCAGGTGCTAGTGCCTTCCTTTATAAGCTTACTTTGTAAATGCTTTTATAACCATTCATACTCAAAGATATATACTTATATACATATATGTATATATTTATGCATAAATTCATGTATATATTTATATACATGCATGCATATGATTTCATGATTTCTCCTAGTTAGAATGAAGGTGTGCACTATTTTAGTTTTGCTTTTGTATTTATATTTCCAGCACTGGTATGTTTCCTAAAACATAGAGAAGATGCTTATTTGATTAATTGACATGTGAATTTCTTTTTTTTAATTGATATTTTATTTTTCCAAATACATGTTATGGAAGTTTTTCAATATTCATCCATAAGCATACATAGATTTTTAGGTTGCAAAATTTCCTTCCACCCTCCCTTCTCACCCCCCTTCCCTCAGCCGTGGTCAGGTTAATATTGTACATACATGTTTTGTGTTTAACATGTTTACAGATTATTCATTTTTGGTAAGAAGAATTAGGATTAAAGTAAAGAAATACATGAGATTTTTTTTTTAAAAAATGAATGCAGTGTTCATCAGATTCTGAAGGGGTTTTTTGTTTTGTTTTGGTTTTCTTCCCCTGGATGGGCATAGCATTGTCCATAGCTGTTCTAATAGATTTGTCCTAGTTCTCTGAATTGCTGAGAGCAGCTGCATCCATCAGAGTTGACCATCTCACAACTATTGTTAATGTGTACATTGTTCTGGTGGTTGTAAATTTCTTTAGAACAAGACCTGCAGGGGTAATAAAATGATATTTTATAAAATATTTAACAAATCAATGACTAACAATGAGGTACCAGGCATTCTTCTAGAAGATAGACAAACAAAAGAATAAAAGAAAAATTCCTCCCTCTCAATGAGTTTACATTCAGAACCACAAATATACAGTTAAGTAAATACAAACTATTTACAAAGTCATTCCTTAGGGTATGTGAGGGGGATGTTGGGATAGAGCACTAACAATTTGGATGGGAAACAGGAAAAATACCTCTCCTAAGACTCTTTAAAAATAAATTTAAAGGAATATTCTTCAAAACATTGTTCTGAAAACAAATGTCTAAAATTTCTGATCATTTAAATGCATGACTAAAAAAGATTTCTATCAAGACATCATGATACTATCCAGGTCTCCAGGATCATCTCCTGAGGGAAGTCATAAGAAACTTACTTTATATTTTTTCTGAGTCTGATAATTAGACAGAGGAGCAGAAGACATTGTAGTCAATAGCCCTCTGTCTTCAGGCTGTCGGAAGAAACAAAAGATCTCCTGAGGTCTAGTTTTAATGTTTTCATATCTGGAGCCCTTTATTTACTGTTTCTCTAGTCTTTAGTCCATGGGAGTTGTAGTCATTTGATGAATGAACAATATTCACATATTGGATATATAAAGAGGAAATTTCTATCAGTACTTTGTGCTCACATTCATAATGTGAGAGTTTATTTTCTAGGAAATCCTTTGGAAGTGTTCTATTAACATTGAGAATGTTTCTGTTAATTAAGATCAATATAGATTTGATTCAATCCCTTGAAAGGTTCTCTTTTATGATAGTACTATAAATCCATGACACTAGGAATTGTAAGAGACTTAGAATGTTTTTCTTAAACATTTTCTCAGGCAAGCTGGCAAACAGAATAAGGAACTCTCCTAGCAGACACTCCTGGAAATTAAGAATTGTTATGCACAAAGGTATATCCCATGATAGTACTCCTTCAAATTGACATCATTATGGTTATCTAGAATTTGTTATTTTTGTGTTCTTGGATAAAGATTTTAAAGAAATTACTTTCCATTACTTTCTCAATGTTTTCTTCTCCAAAAGCTGCTATTTCTTATTGTAAGACTCAATGAAACAGAATGCTTGGAGAATGGAGTATTCTAGCTAATTGAATTTCCTGGTGAATTTGCTGTTAACCAGAAAACATTTATTGTTCCAACTTTGCTTTTGGAAATCATTTGAAAACCTGGAAGATTATTTTCTGACTGACTAACCCTGAAATGTTAACTAAAACAAATGATTTTTTATATAAAAACCTTGCTTTATATCAGAGTGATAATTCTGAACATGAATTAAAATTTTGTTGTTGAACTATAAACAAAGAAGAAATTGTAACAAATCTTCACTAATCCCAATACATATTCAGAAATTTTTTCCCCTAAAAACAAGACTCTGATATTATCCTATTTGTCATTTTTTTCCTTCCCAAATACATAGGAAGATAAAATTTTCATCTTATATAATTTTGTTCTTTTCCCTCTACCCCCAATAGCTGTAATATGATTTCAATGATAAAGGAAACTCTACTGAAGTTCAAAAGCTATTCTGCAGTGTATCAACGTACAGAATTACCCAGATCATTCTAATATACTTCCTCAAGGTTATATTAAAGGTATGACATTTTACCACTCCTACTGATTTCTTACTATATTCTGTTTCTAATTTTGTTACTGACTTTCTACCCTATCTAGTAGGAAAACAAATGATTGACCCAAAAATTCATGAATAACAGTTCTGAATACAGTTGATCTATAGTTTGAAATGTTCAGACTCAAACTATGGGCTTCTTCTAGGCCAGGGCTGTCCAACCTTACTTTTAAAAGTGTTTATTGAAACAATAGATAATATTTTGATTTGTCATTCTTGTGAGAGCTCTGAGGTAGCTCAGCTTCATTTACTAAAACATTTAGTAAATTCAAAGGGGGCCATATAAAATTGCACAATGGGCTGCAGTGACATTTTGGTCAGCCCTGTTCAAGGTAATTCTATTAATAGCCTGACAACGAACCCCTTCATTTTGGCATGGAATGTCTTGGATAATATAAAAAAGAACTTTTATGTTATCACCAACAATGTTTTTAATATAAATTATTAGTAATAAAATAAGCAGTTTGTATTATATTATTTTATGATCTATTATATATATATTAGTAAGAAGAAGAATAAAATAAATTTTATTATAATATTCTGGTAGAATTTTAGTCTCTCTAAGACTTGTTCTCTTTTTTCATATTTATTTTACTATATCACATACCTAGCATGGCACATTATTTGCATATGTCAAATGTTTAATAAATGCTTGCTGTATGGAATTGTTTGTCTTTTCTTTAGCATAGATAATAAGAAGCAAATGGATGATGACAGAAAAAAATTGAAATAAGGAATGAAATCATACTACAAATCAACACAGAATGAGAATGTGCATGTGAAAAAATTTTTAAATAATAATTCTTAAAGTTAAATTTTAATAGAAAAAATTTCAATCCAATTGAAATGTTTTGATGAGGAACAATCAAGTCTAGACTTTCAACTATGGAGAGGGCCATGTATACAGAGAGAGCTATCTGACACCTGAATGAAGGTAAAGGAAATCTAACCACCTTTCTGCTTAGCTTTATTAATTAATTCTAGATATTGAACTTATAAAAAGTATCAACTCCCTTTGCCTCAGAGTAAAGTCAAGAGTCCATGAATAGCAGTAGGACATTTACTAACACAGTAGAAAGTTATAAAGATGCAGGAATTTTGATAAGGATAAGGAATTTGGATAATCCAGACTTTGGATAAGTATTTACCAACTCTACTACCACAATTAGGTTTTGTAGAAGGTCAAAGGGTTATCAAAATGGTACTTGGAGATAAATTCTCATCTGCTCCATATATAATTCCACACAGCATTTCTCCACTGTCTCCTGAGGAAAATTAATAAAATGCTACATAATTTGCTTATTACTATTAATTTATGATACCCTCTCTTTGTCAAAAGGTCATCTCTTATACCAGCTTAAAGAGAATCCCCCTTCCAGGGAATGTCTTCTCAAGACAACTGCTTTTGACTAGGTTGAATTGGGCTCCACTCACTGGGAACAGAGTTCTATTTACTCTATAAATTTGCTTTATAAACAGGACCAAACGAGTTAGATACTGGGGGCATTAGGAAGGAAGGGTGCTGAGCATGTATCCTTCATGAGATTTTTGGAGTAGCCTAACTCATAAAGGAGAAATAAAAACAGGGAATCCAATCAGGTGTCTGGATTACTGGAGAGACCTCAAAACTCATGACCAAATCTCAGCTGAGACAATAAGAAGGATCTGAGAGATTGTAGCCTACTTTCTCATTTAATCTTCCATCAATTCCATCAAAAGGATTACCTTATTCTGATCAGAAGAGAAGATGTTGTCAAGAAACTGAGGACATTATCCAAGACTCTTCATTTTTGTCTTTGGTTACTCAAAGAAAACATTGATCAATAATTTATTGATTTTTGGCTGACCTAGTTAATAGATTGATTTTTATTACCTAGAACTTTGTCCCTCAGAATATTACCCTGATGGCCCAGGGTATAGTGGTTGACCCTGATGTCTTTGATGCCTGACTAATCTCTGGTCTACTTTAGCTTACCTCCATGGTCATTTGAACAGATTGTTCTCATCAACCAATTCTTCAGGGAGAAGACTTCACATGCTTGGGTTGGATGACTCCTTAACTCACTGACAGATTTGTGATTTCTTGGAAAAGGCAAGACATTGTGGCATGTAGAAAGTTTGCTTCATTTAGAGATTGGGGGACCTGGGTACAAAGCTGCCTCTTAACCTTACAATGAGACCCTGCAAGGACATAATTTCCATAATTTCTTTTATCTTTAATTTCATCAGCTATAAAATGAAATTTTTTATAGATAGATAGACTCACAGATCTTTTAGGATCAAATAAGATAATGTATTTTAAGTAATTTGTATTCAAAATAAAATATCTGCTATTATTTTTTTCTTTTGTCTATTGTCCATTTTATTTTCCAAATTATTTTATTGTCCAAATTATTTTTTAGATATCTTAGCTGTAAAATTCTGACAATTAGTAACAGTTGAAGAATCTAAAAGTTGTCTTCTTACAGAAGGTCATGAGCTCTTGGTAAATTTTCCCCAGATTTCAGATAATTTAGTGAAGTAGTGCATTGGAATTAGCAGTCTTCTGATTTTTATGTATATAGTGTTTGTGCCATTTTCTGTTTATAGTTAGACAATGGCTTATAAAGTTAAAAATCTTGTTTCTAATTAAAAAAACATTTTGTATATCAGATAGAATATATTAACTAGCCTCTTTCCCTACAACTTTGCTATTTCCCTTTCTCATATTAAAAAAAAGTCTTCATAAACTTTCAGAGGGAATAGATTTAAATGTTAATTGGTTCAAGAAGTTAAAATTAGCTAAATTCATAAATAGTAGTGATATTCAATCTAAACCTTTGTAATTGTTCTACTTCAGAAATTCAGCCTAATCCTTAAACAAAAATGCATCTCTTATGTTATGCAAATACTTAAATATTTCAAAGGATTTACCTTTGAATAACCTGGTGAATAAGAGAAAGCCATGACTTTTCCTATTTTCCTCACATAGTAATTTTCTTGTTCTTCTTTCCTCCATATAGGCTTCTTCTTAAATATATCTTTTTTCCAAGTCTCTTATAAATATCTAGAAAAGCCAAATTTCTCAAAGGCTCCTTCTGAGTGAGTGTGTGTGTGTGTGTGTGTGTGTGTGTATGAGTGAGTGTGTGTGTAAGAGTGAGTGTATATGAGTGAGTATGAGTGTGAATGTGAGTGAGTGTGAATGTGAGTGAGTGTGAATGTGAGTGTGAGTGTGAGTGAGTATATGAATGTATGTGAGTGGTGTGTGTGAGTGTGCATGAGTGTGTGTGAGCGAGTGTGTGTGAGCAAGTGTGTGTGAGCGAGTGTGTGTGAGCGAGTGTGTGTGAGTGAGTGTGTGAGCGAGTGTGTGTGAGTGAGTGTGTGAGAGTGTGTGTGTGAGCGAGTGTGTGTGTGAGTGAGTGTGTGAGCAAATGTGTGTGAATGTGTGTGAGAGTGTGTGTGTGAGCGAGTGTGTGTGAGCGAGTATGTGTGAGCGAGTGTGTGTGAGTGAGTGTGTGAGCAAGTGTGTGTGAGTGAGTGTGTGAGAGTGTGTGTGTGAGCGAGTGTGTGAGCGAGTGTGTGTGAGTGAGTGTGTGAGTGTGTGTGTGAGCGAGTGTGTGTGAGTGAGTGTGTGAGTGTGTGTGTGAGCGAGTGTGTGTGAGTGAGTGTGTGAGCAAGTGTGTGTGAGTGTGTGTGAGTGAGTGTGTGAGCAAGTGTGTGAATGTGTGTGAGAGTGTGTGTGAGCGAGTGTGTGAGTGAGTGTGTGTGAGCGTGTGTGTGTGAGTGAGTGTGTGAGCAAGTGTGTGTGAGAGTGTGTGTGTGAGCGAGTGTATGTGAGCGAGTGTGTGTGAGCGAGTGTGTGTGAGCGAGTGTGTGTGAGTGAGTGTGTGTGAGTGAGTGTGTGTGAGCGAGTGTGTGTGTGAGAGTGTGTGTGAGTGAGTGTGTGAGTGAGTGTGTGAGTGTGTGAGTGTGTGTGAGTGAGTGTGAGAGTGTGTGTGTCAGTGAGTGAATGGGTGAGTGTGTGAGTGAGTGAATGAGTGGGTGAGTTTGTAAGTGAATGAGTGTGTGTGTGTGTGTGTGTGTGTGTGTGTGTATGTTGAAGCATATGCTCTTAAAAATTAATAGCTATCAAAATTTTGACTCTCAAATGTTAATGGCATTTTTTTAGTGACATTTTTGTTTTAGTAATGAGGTTGACCAGCCTAATGTAGAGGAATCTATATTTCCCAGTATATATAAATATATATATATATATATATATATATATATATATATATATATATATGAAAAAAATGTTTGAAGTTATCTATTTGGAAGATTATTTTATTTCTAACCAGTAGCATAGCCTATCTGAGAATATTAACATGGGTAATTCATGATACATTTTGTCTCCACCTAGGTGACTCTGCTAGGTCTGAAAAATAGCATTGCATATAGCATTTAAAAATGTCTACATTGTCAGAGTTAAGAGTTAAATAGAATCTTCTTCCAAAATTCCTACTTTGTGAGAATGAGTTTGTGAGATTTCAAGGACCTAGGAAAGGGGTATTGTATTTGAGCAATATTGAAATTTTGATTTAGAATTCTCTGTAAGTAAAATGAAGTGTGTTTGACTCTTCAGGTGTGAGAATTGGCAGCTATAGCTTTTGCAGTATATTATCACAACACTGTCAGAAAGAGCTTGCAGATGCCAACTCTGACTAAACTGGGTGTGTTATAAATCCAGCATGAGCAGTGGATTTCTTATGCCAACGATTCATTTCAACCCTTACCTTATTACCACATTTCTTGGCTGCTACAGGATAAAAATCTTTTAAGCCTTTTACTGCTTGTGTGTGAAATCTCAGATAATATAGCCAAATGCAGTGAAAGTTCAGGACTGTTTTATGACATTGGTTTATCGAAAATTTTGATCTACAAAAGCTTGAAAGCACAAATCCATTGTTATCAGATGAGGTCAATGACACCACACCCATTCCCCTGATGGACTATCCTTTTCATTAGTAAATCACTGAGGAGGGCTAAAGAAATATGCAATGTCAGACAAAAAATACTTTGCACTCAAAACGAAGAAAGAGTAAATGTACACCACATTGGTAAGTACCATATAGCAAAAAGACATATTACATACATTACATATGAATTTTTGAGGCACAATTCCCTGTAATGAAATTTGTCTGAATAAGAATCAGCAATGGAATGCTGAGATCTAATGACAGAACATGTCTGGAACAGGAGCCTGGGAGAGAAACAAAATAACCACACTGAAGATGTCTAGAAGGGGGAGGGAAAGTAATTGTCCTCAAACAAGGAAAGTGTGTGATATGAGTAACAGGAAGTAATAGCAAACATATGTCAAAAGTATACTTTATTTACCTTTCATTAGAGTGTCTTCCTATGAGAAGGTTAAATACTCCAGGAGAGAGGGATGGGATTTTTCTCATGTTAACTAATCCAGGCAAAAGTGAATAGAGATTTGCTTTCTTCAGCATTTATTGATATTAATTGCTTTATTGAACTAGCTGTGGGAATAGGGATTTCCCAATGCCAGCATAAGGGATCATTATTTATAAGCTAACTGATCCCACAAATTCTACACTTGGCTCAACATTTCCGTTGGAAATCCTGAAAGAGTAGTTTTCAAAATAATGTTATATTTAAAACTTTGTAACTAATATTGTATGCTAAATAATCTAAGCAAATTTTTTTAAATCCAAGAAAAGACAGTTTTAATGTCTTACATAAGATGCTTCAAATTGACTCTGAAATACAGCTTATTATTGTGTTTTTCTTCCATTTATTTTTAATTCTTCCCCTTTGGCCCTGACTTACAGGTGTCCCTAGTTACAGCCATCAGTAAAAACAAAACACATATGTAGGCTATAAATCTGTATTTGTACTAATTCATAGGAGTAAAATATCTTCAGTTCCTTCTTCGAATTTCCTTTCCCTTCACCCTTCAGAATCTTACTGCAGTGCATTGGGCTTATGATTTCAGAAACAAAATTATGTCCCAGGTGAGAGGTTAACAAGAAAGTCTCAATGTGTCTGTTCTGATTCTAAGGAAAGTAGTTAAGGGGAGCTCTCCAAGTAGATTATTTGAACGAAAGGACAAAAGAAAGGAGTTTTGAAGGAAGGTGCTGACACTTTACTCCTATTATAGAAACTATACAAGATTCAGTCTACAGAACTGATATTACAGAATTATGCAGCTACATTTCATATTGAGAAATCTTAATCCAGAGCATCAACAAGTTAATCAACTTCAGGGGACAGAAATCAGGGAAGCTAAAGTAATTTTGTTCATATATTTACTATTATAGTGGCGCCAGAAGCAAGGCCATAGCCAAGGTAGAACTGCCTGTTCTCTCAAAAAAGGCTAATTTTGGATGGTTTTTAATATATCAGCTGTTTTAAATCACATAAATTGAAACTTGGTATGCAAATTGTCAGCTTGGATATGGCTTTCCTTCTCCCTCTCTTTCACTTCCATTTTGATAAAAATAATTGTTGAATTTCACTCACTGTCTTTGGTCATGAAACAGCCAGAGAAACATAGCTATTACAGGATCAATTTTGATAAATCATTTTATTTTTTTTGTATTCTGTTGTTTTTTTAAATGACTCCAGTGAAATACATTTTGTGTGTGTGTGTGTGGGGGGGAGATATGGGGAAGTCTTTTGACTTGGAAGAGTTACACTGAAACTTATTTCACTAGTCATACAAAAATTGAGAGACATAAATTTATATGGTGCTTGCCGGGTGTCTCAGATTTGATTATGAAGTTATTCTATGAGTAGGTTTTGCCAAGACTATCACAGAATCAATGGACTGAACTTATTAGGTCATCATCCCCCACTAACTGTATAGCTTTCTCAGAAGCTTTATTAGGTGCCATTGCAAAGTGGCTCAAGCAAGGGGTTTCAATCACTTCTTCTTAAAGATGATTCTGCAGCTTCATAGATTTCATTGTCAGGAAATGATTCCCAAGCTCCTATCCTGATTTGTCTTTGCCCAAATTCACATAATTACTCTTTTGTCATTGCCCTCTTGGGCTTCTTGTGATAAATCCTTTCTTCCATCAACCCCCATCCTCCCCCTTTATTCTCTTAGTTTCAATAGTTTCTAAGAACTAAATTTTCCCCTGTGACCCACCAGACACCTACATAACACTGAGAATCAAAACTGGGCAGGTTTACCCAGACTAAGAAAGATCCAGAATGAATTCATGAAAACTGAAGGAAAAGAATATTTAAGTTGGCCTAAACTGCTGCTGTAATCATTTAAATATGAACAATGCCCCATTCGGAAAAATCTCAGGGACTGTTTTATATCACAGACATATCATTAGGCTCCATAATATTCCAGTTCCTCTTGGCCTCACCCTACCCCCATTTCATAGTCTGCTTATTTCTCTAACATTTCTTGGTATAATCATATTGTACTGAGTTGTTTTCTAGTCAACAGAGGTGGAGGAAAACTATTATCCTATACCCTGAACTTCTGGTCTCTCTGCCTCTGGTAATAGAGGCTTTAAGATTAAGGAGACCCTCCACATTATTCAGGGGAAAAAAACAACAAACCTGTGTCTTCACAACAGTCCCTCACTGCCTATAAACCATAAGGACCATGGGTTTTGTTGGGAGAAACAGCAGGCTGAAAATCTGAAGCTTCTGAGTTCTAATTCCAGAACTTTCTAATTCCTGGCTTTGCTATGAGGAAATATATCATCAAGCATTCTAGCTCAGCTTACTGGTATGTAAATCTCCCCATTTCTTAACCTAGTACCCTATAAATAATAATAACAAAGGAAGCAGAGCCAAGATGGCAACAAGAGAGGATCTTCTCTTAGGTGCTCTCTCTCTTAAGACATAAGCTAAGGACTCTAACTACATTTTCGAGAGATGATATCCACAGAGGGACCCAGTGAGGCAGTTCTCCAACCTAAGGTAACCTGGAAAAGAATGGAAAGGCTCCTCTCCACAGGGTCAGAGGGGTGGCCCACCAGAAGGGTGGCCCACCAGAGTGAAGGAACTTCAGCCTCCCAGAGGCAGCCCCAGGGTGCTGGGAGCTGGGGCTCACAGCAGCAGGGGAGTCTCCTGATGTACATCCTGGGTAGCACTGGGCATAACTTGGGGGTTCAGTGGGGGACCTCTGCCAGAATGAGCACATGAAGCCCAGCCCTCAGGACACACAGCCAGCAGTGTGGTCAGGCAGCCCAGATCCAGAAACCTGAAGCAGAAGCTGGTAAGCAGGAGCCCACAGGGCATGAGCGCTGAGCCTAGGGAGGGGAGTGGAGAGAGACTGCTGAGCTCTGTCCCTGGAACAAGACTCTGTGGTTCTGACCACATTCAGATCCTGATCACAGTCTAGGCGCCCCCCATAGAACAGCAGCCCCCCCCACCTCAGCCCCATGGCAGAGGGGTGCACTTGTGGTCACTCACAGACCAGGAGGGAAGGCAACCTCACACATTGAGATCCTTGTGTGTGGGGGTGTCCCACAAATACTCAAAAGCTCAGGAAGCACCCCAAAACCAGGCACAAGCTATAGAAATGAGTAAGCAGAGAAAAAAGAGGAACACCATTGATAAATACTTTGAATGTGATCCCAAGAAGGATCAAAACACTCAATCTGAAGATGAGGAAATACAAGCTCCTACATCTAAAGACTCCAAGAAAAACAGAAATTGGGCTCAGGCTATGACAGAGCTCAAAAAGGACTTTGAAAATCAAGTGAGGGAGATAGAAGAAAAATTGGGAAAAGAAATGAGAGAGATGCAGGAAAGACATGAAAATGAAGTCAGCCACTTAGTCAAGGAGATCCAAAAAAAAAACTGCTGAAGAAAATAACATGCTAAAAACCAGCATAAGTCAAATGGATAAAACAGTTCAAAAAGTTATTGAGGAGAAGAATACTTTAAAAAGCAGAATTGGCCAGATGGAAAAGGAGATAAGAAAGCTCTCTGAGGAAAACAAATCCTTCAGACAAAGAATAGAACTGAGGGTGATTGCTGATTTTACAAGAAATCAGGACTAAATACTTCAAAACCAAAAGAATGAAAAATTAGAAGAAAATGTGAAACATCTCATTGAAAAAAACAACTGATATGGAAAACAGATTTAGGAAATATAATTTAAAAATTATTGGAATACCTGAAAGTCATGATCAGGAAAAGAGCCTTGACATCATTTTCAAAGAATTACTACAGGAAAATTGTCCTGATATCTTAGAAGCAGAGGGCAAAATAGAAATGGAGAGAATCCACCAATCTCCCTGAGAAAGAGATCCAAAAAAAAAAACCCACCAGGAATATTATAGCCAAGTTCCAGAACTCCCAAGTCAAAGAGAAAATATTACAAGCATCCAGAAGGACACAATTCAGATATCATGGAGCTGCAGTCAGGATCACACAGGACTTAGCAGCAACTACATTAAAAGCTAGTAGGACTTGGCATATCATATTCCAGAAGGCAAAAGAGCTTAGAATACAACCGAGAATCAACTACCCAGCAAAACTGAATGTCCTCTTCCAGAGAAAAAGATGGACTTTCAATGAACCAGGGGAATTTCAAATGTTCCTGCTGGAATGGCCAGAGCTGAACAGAAGGCTTGACCTTCAAATAAAGGACTCAGGTGAAGCATAGAGAGTGGAAGAGAAGGGGAAAATATGAGGGACTTGATGATGAACTGCATGTATTCCTGCATAGAAAAATGATACTTATAATGCTTATATGAACCTTCTCATTTAATAGAGCAGGTAGAAGGACCTTTTATAGATGAAGCACAGGAGAGTGCTGAGTTTGAAGACATAATGTAGTATAAAAATGGAGTCAATAGATAAAAAGGAAATGTAATGAGAGAAAGAAAAAGGAGAGGGGGGTAGGCTAAGATATTTCATATAATAAGATTTTTCTTTATTACAATGAGTTATTGCAATGATATGGAAGGGGGAACGTGAGGGGGAATGAGGGAATCTTCGCTGTCATCAGAGGTGGCTAGGAGAGGAAACAGCATAAATACTCAATGGGGTATAGACATCTGGACTAAGAAGGAGAGAAGGGGGACAAGGGGAAGGGGGGGGATGTGAGTGATGGAGGAGAGGATGGACCATGGGGGGAGAGTAGTCAAATATAACACATATTCTTTTTTACTTCTTGCAAGGGGCTGGGATTGGATGGCCTCTCCGGGACCATAGGGCCATCTGGATGCTGGCCTAAGGGGTAGTATGTGGGCTCAGGGCCAGGGATCTGTCTGCTTCACCACTCTGTTACCCTACAGCAGAGACAGAGTGAAAGGAGAGAGAAAATATAGTATATGGTAGTGGAGAAGTACAAATGGAAGGAGTTGCGATTAGTAATGGCAACGGTGGAAAAATATGGAAGTAACTTTTGTGACAGACTTATAAAAATTGTGACACATCCTCAACAGAGCTGGTGTTGTTGGAACATAGACTGAAGCACATTTTTATTATTATTATTATTATTATTATTATTATTATTATTATTATTATTGGGGGGGTTGCAGGGCAAATGGGGCTGGGTGGCCTGCCTGGGGACACATAGCTGGGTGATTGTTAGGTGTCTGAGGCCGGATTTGGACCTGGGTGCTCCTGGCTCAAGGGCCAGTGCTCTGGCCACCCCTACTATTATTATTATTATTACTATTTTATTTTATTTTGGGTCTCTTTTTTTTTTTTAGTTTTTGCAGGGCAATAGGGGTGGGGTGGCTTGCATGGGGTCACACAGCTGGGTTATTGTTGGGTGTATGGAGCCATATTTGGGCTCAGGTGCTCCTGGCTCCAGGGCCAGTGCTCCATCTACTGTGCCACCTGGCCATACCTAAAATTATTACTATTTTTTTTTTAGTTTAATTTAAATTTTTTTCTCTCCCCTTTATCGCTCATGTGGGTCTTTATTTTTTTGGGGGGGGTATTATGTTTACTCTTAAACAAGAATATTTTATTAATGTATAAAAACATCATTTGTACAAAATAAGAATAAATAAATAATTAAAAAAATAATAACAAAAGTTTTATGGATTATTTGTTGAGTTGAAAGAGAATGTTATCTGAAATTGAGAGGTTGATAGCCTAGAATCAGGAAATCTTTTAGAGAACAAAAGAAACTTTTTTATTTCCTAGAAACTAATAAAATATCTTACATGCAGTAGGTGCTTAATAAGTACACCAATTGCCTGAAAGTCATTTCTCTGCCACATATCTTGTGTGTGACCCTAGACAGGTAATTTACAGAGAGTTCTCCTAGACTATCTGCATTAGGGGAAGGAATTTAACATAGCAGGATGTCCCTACAATCATGAAATCTTATTTCTGAACTAGGTAACTGTCTTCAAGTATGTTTTCAAGGATATTGAAATGAGATTCTTAGGAATATATGAACACCAAGCAGTGTTACAAAAGGTCTTCTTTAAATATAAAAGCAATAGGCAATATGATTACATACAAACTTGCTTTTCAAATTAGATAGGATCATAGACTCATATGGCAGGATTAGAAGTAGTAGTGTGTTCTGATTCTCTCGCCTTACAGATTATTTTACTGTGGTTCAAAGAATTAAGTACATTAACCATCTAGAGTTACATAAAGAGTTAAAGAAGAGCTGAATACAAACCCATATCCTCCAACTCCCAATTTAGTGCTCAACTAAACCTTTAGAACTAGGTTTAGATCAATGGACCTTGACCTTTTTGTATGTCAACCCCATGGATACTGGTGAAATTTGTGAATCCCTTCTTGAGTCATCCTTTAAAATGCATGAAAAAAGACAGAATTTGTTGGAGACAAAATGATAAAGTTGAAATATTAAGCTAGACTTCTTTCTATATACTTCTCCATACAGAACTAGAATATGCACCAGACTAAATTCGGATGGAAAATTCAGAAAATTTCACAGTATTTCTTTTTTTTCTTCTATTATTTAAGGCAGTGGAGTTGAGTGACTTTCCCAAGATCACACAGCTAGGCAATTATTAAGTGTCTGAAACTGGATTTGAACTCAAGTCCTCCTGACTCCAGGGCTGATGCTCTATCCACTATACCACCTAACTGCCCCCCACAGTGAGTTTTTCTTTAAGCACACATCAGCATGGGAAGAGAGATGGAAATCTATGAATGTTAGAGTCAGGGGTCAGGTAAAAGTATTCCCTGCAGAACACTCTAGCACCCAGAAAGAAACTGTCACCAGTGCATAAATATAGACTATGTTTAGGTTCCATCAGTCCTATCCTGAGACACTACTAATGGAACAGATGACAACTGGAAATTTTGATGCTCATTATCCAGTTCCAGGTCACAGATCCTCTTTGTTCCCCAATAAATTTTGTACATGGTTTACAATTTTTCTTTCTTCTGACTCCTACTCTTATAATAGGGGATTTCAGCAAACATATTGACTCACCTTCAAACAAGGTAACCACTCAGTTCTATTTATTTACTTCCCATGAACTATTCCTCTCCTACTTGAGCCATACACAAGGATGATCAAAACTTTGATCTTGCTATAACACACAAATGCACCACATCTCTGTTCAAGAAGATTGAAATTTCCTCATTCAGCCACATATCTATTGATTTTTCATCTCTCCATAATTTCCATCTACATCATGACCTCTAGTCCCTTGACCCCTCAGAGGTCTGCAGGTTATCTTTCCTAAACTAACCATTCTCATGTCTTCTCTTCAACTTGACCCCTTGGTGAACCAAATCAGCTTTATATTGTTTTTGAGTTTTTTTGGATGCCTAGTCCCCTCATTATAATGCCAATTACTACTAGCCAAGACTTACTCTTGGGTCACTCATATCATTTGTCACCTTTGTTCCTTTGCTGATGAAAAAAAAAAAGTATCACACAAATGTTCTGTCTAGGCTCACTGCACATTTACATTATGTAACTTTAACTGGACCCTCACTACTGCTAGATAATTCTATTATCCTTCCTTTAAAAATCCACTATCCTGCCCTCCACAGTGACTCTCCCAAAACTTTTCATCCCCTTTTGACTTCCTAGTCCTTTCCTCTCCTTACTTTCTCAACTGAGAGCCTTGTGTCACATTTTATAAAAAAAAAATTGAGGTCATTCCCTTTGATCTCTCCTCTCTTCTTTTGCACAAATACCTCAGATTGCCTTATGCTACAATTTTCTCCTTCACTACTCCCATTTCAGATATGAAGTGGCCTTACTCATTGCCAGCGCTAACTAACCCTTTATAACCTAAATGTCAACTTTATTACTCTACTGAAACTGCTCTCTCCAAAGTTACTAATAATCTCTTAGTTATTACATCCAATGACCTTTTCTTAACTTCCATTCTCCTTGACCTCTGCAGTATTTAATACTATTGATCACTCTCTCCTCTATAAAATTCTCTTTCCTCTGAGTTTTCAAGACATCACTCTCTTCTGTTTTTCCTTCTGCCTCTCTGACTGCTGATTCTCATTTCCTTTACCAGATCCTTGTCCAAATCATGCCTTCTAACTGGAGGTACCCCTCATGATTCTAACCTGGGTCAGCCATACTATGTCACCTGGTAACCTCATCAACTTTTATGGATTTAACTGTCTGATTTTCAAGTCTACTGATCTTGTGTCAAACTTTCTTGATCTCTAGTCTGATATCTCCAAGTGCCTTTCAGACATCTCAAACTGAATGTCCAGTAGAATCTTAACCTCAACAAATCCAAAACTGAAATCAAAGACTTTCCCAACCTTTCTCAATTCTAAAGTCTTTTATCAATTAAATATTTCCTATATAGATTGCTTTGTATATCTATATGCATGTTTCTTCCCCCAATAGATTGTAAGCTCCTTGAGGGCAGGAACTATTTTATGCTTCTTTTTGTATCCCTAGCACTTAGTATATAGTACCTGACACATAGTAGGCATTCAGTAAATGTTTTTTGATTATTAATTTAATCCAAGTATCTATGAGCAACGCTTCAGGGAGGGAAACATAGCATGGGTACAAACTCAACTAGAATTTGTAGAATAAATAGAGTAAGAATTAAACAAGAATTTTTAAAAATTAATTAAAAGAATGAGTATTTAGGGGGAGGATAGAAGATAAATGAAAGCAGTGAAATTATGAATTGAAAATACAATCAACAGCTTAGTATATCAACTAGAATCCTGAGGACTATTTATGAAACATGCTATCTAGCTCCTGATAGAGGTAAGGACTTCAAAATGTGAATTGTGATATTTATTTTTTTGATAGGGCCAATGTGGAAATCTGCTTTGATAGACTATCCCTGTTTATATGAGTCTTTTTTTCTTGTGTTTTTAACTGGTATAGGGAAAGGGATAAAAGGTTAAGAAGATACATCATGACTGATTAAAGCAAATAAAAAATGAAAAAAGCAAGATTATAATGGAAGCCAATTAAATTAAATATAGTTATCAAACTATTTTTTTAAAAAGTTCATGGGACTCACAGCAAATACCTTTGTTTTAGATATTGTAAAGCACTTACATGAAGAATGTGGTCAAATTAGGTGCATTTCCTAGACTCATATCAGAATATTTTGCCCCTTGGAAATGATCCATAGTTTTGTTGTCTTGTCACACATTAGCCTGAAGACATTCCATTATTAGGCAACAGTCAGGGAGAATTTGGCAGACAGTTAATTAGTAAAATAATGCCCTGGATCAGGAATCAGGAGGAACACTTATCTTCCTGAGTTCAAATTCAGTCTCAGGTATTTACTAGCTGTGTGACCCTGGAAAAGTCATTTAACCTCAGTTGTTCATTTGCAAAATAAGTTAGGGAAGGAAATGGCAAAGCACTTCAGTATCTTTGCCAAGAAATCCCCAAAAGGCTTCATGAAGAATCAGACATTACTAAAAAAAAAAATGATAAAACAGAAGTCACAGCAAGAAAGAATTTCACAGCTTAAGAGAGTGGATATGCCTTCTGAGCATCATGTCTTTTTTAGATTCATGGATACCCTTCAAAATGTGCATTATCTTTTAATATATTCTCTTCTTTCTGTGATAGGCTTGAGTGCCTTCTTGTTCTGATTTCATGTTTGCCTTCAGCATGGATTCTTAACCTGGGATTTGTGAACTTTATTTGTTTTTATTTGATAGAATATTTATGAAGAAATTACTATGTGCTAAGTTCTGAGATACAAATACAATTGAATTTGGCAGTTCTTTCTCTCAAACAACTTACTTGTAATAGGGAAAGATAACACCTAAAGGGGAGATGAAATGACAAGTGTTGAGAAGGGAGAAAGTGGGGCAAGGTTGCTAATGAGGAGGTGGAGGAGTCTAAGAGTGAGTTCATCTGAGAGTGAAGTGAACACAATTGGGGAACCTCATGAAATGCTTATCAGCCTCCTCAATCAAGAGATCAAGGTCAACACATGGAAACATCTCCAGATAAGCAAGGTTGCTGGGGGGAGGGCAGCCTGAAGATTGAACAGTTGAACTGTGAGTGAAATGAGAAAAACTGGGTCCTCTTTTGAAGTGGCATTTCAGTCCAGGGCAGTGCTGATAAGTGTACTTCATTGTAACTGGTTTCCTTTGTAATCCTATGCATTCTATTTTATGAAGTTAAAACAGAACAAGCTTTCCCAGACTGCCAAGGGTCCATCTCACACACACACATTAAGAATTTATATTTTAGACTGATTAAACAAAATTTTGAAAAATACATAGGATTACAAATGAAACCAATTATGTTTAAATAAAGTTACCGAAGTAGTTAAAAAAAATAGTTCATGGAACCCCAACTAAACTTTGAAAGAAAAGATGGGAGACACAGACGAAGACTGATATAGAATAACAGTCTTTAGGAGGATTTAGTTAATTAGCAAATCATTTTTCCACAATACCATATTTTTCCTCACAGTCAAAGAAGCTGAGGCAGTTCAGGATGGGAACCAAGCTATCAGGGAATGAGGTATCAATACTACAGAAAATGAAAAGCAGGAAAAACTGCTGAAACACCCCCAGGCTCCAAACTCCCCATGACTTAGTTGGTATGTTAGCAGCAGCTTTACATTTGGTCCTTGACCAGCAAGAGAAAGGGACTCTTTCTCTCCTTCACCCACGCAATTTACTGCACATACGCCCAATTCTATGACTTTATTGTTTCCTGTACAAGGACTATTCAAAATCTCATGATTCCACCCCCAGCCTTCCTCCACTTCCTTTGGGAACACCAATTTCTTCTCATAAGAGCTGGGACATAACTCGGGAGGCATTCTCTGAGTCATTTAACCCAGGACAGAGGCACCTAGGGCTGGTTGGAGGCACCCAGTTCACTTCCTTAGAAATAAAAATTAAGGAGGAAAGAGCAAGTTTGAAGTTTTAGTAGTCTCCAAACATTTCAATTTAACTCAAGACAAAGCTTCTTAGAGGGCATATAAATTTGGGGTGTTTAGAAGCAGGATGATTAAGATAAAGGGAACAGGATTGAGTCAGGAGGCCAGAATGATAATCTCCTTGCCACTAAATGTCAGTATGACTTTGGTCAAATGGTTTAATCTCATGGGGCCTCATTTCCCTTCTTTGTAAAGTAAGAGTTGGATTCAATGATCTCTAGGAGATTTTCCTTATTTTCCCTAGTATTTTATGATTGTGTGACAGATAACATTTCTCTTTTGCTTACATTTACTTTTCCACATGGCCTTCTCTAATCTTTCCTGGTTATTCCAGCCAAGCTATTCCTCAAATATTACTTTCATTTAGATATCATCTAATTCCTACTAACATATCTATAAGTTTTGAAACCTTCCTAGAGGTTGCATCTTAAAATAACAATTGTTATTCCAAGAACTTGGGGGTGGGGGAAGAGATAAAAAGCTTAGATAAGAAATAGCCCAAATCTTTCTAGAGCATTTATTAAAAGCTGATTATGTACAAAAATGAAAAAAGTTTTGTCTTTGATAGACATTCAACTGGGAGACATTACAAACAAAGGGATAAACTGGACTTCTGATTTCATTAGCACAGGAAAATCTTTTGGGAACAAATTCCTTCTACCACTTCAGGTCATTACTTTCTCTGTAAATTTTAGTTTTAAAAAATAACCTAGATAGAACACAGGAAGGTTAAGTGATTGCCCAATGTCATATAGCAATTACCAGGTCAGAGGTGAAACCTGAACCCAGGTCTTTTAAATACAAGATCATCTATTGTACCTTATTGCTGCCACTCACAGGAAAATTTGAGAAGAGAACACTATCAACTATTTCAATCAGGAAAGACAGTAGTAGAGGACAAATGTGAAAAATAGAATGCTGAGTAAAGGGAAGTCCACTTTGGATGGAACACAAAGTCAAGGGGAATTAATGTGAAATAAAACTGAAAAAAAAAACTGGCTAGAACCAGATTATAAAAAGCTTTAGATACCAAGTTGGGAAGGTTTTTTTTTTTCCATAGGGGAAATAGGGAATCACAGAATATTCTTGAGCAGGTAAGTGACATGGTCACTCTTAGGATTTGGGAATATGATTTCTGCAGTAAAGGGAAAGACTAGAAGTCAGGAGACTAATTAAGGTGATTGTAACAGTAGTCTAGGGAAGAGATATGGAGGGCCTGAACTAAGGTGGTAGCCTTATGAAAGGAAAAGATTAGAACAGATGCGAATATGACAAAAAATTTCAGATAATGAGGATATAAAATATTACAAAAGAAATACCTCTTATAATTTGAAACAAAGTGTAATATGACATCTGAGAGGCAGCACTGATAATAATATATTTAGAACTTTGAAAAACATTTATTGTCTTGTCTAACCCCCTTCTTTCTAACCAAATTTCAAATGAAACAGAGGTCCATAATTTTTGTACAGGTTGTGCCATATATCTAGATTTCCTTCCCTTCTTTTCTCAGACTCTCAGACTTCTTATATTCAGATCACATATTACTTTCTGTTGTAAACCTTTTCCTCATTTCCCTCCAGTGTCTAGAGCAATGCACTTGGAATCAGGAAGACCTGAATTGGAATTTTGCTTCTCTGATCCTAGGCAAGTGACTATACCCTTTCTGTCTCAGTTTTCTCACATAAAGTAGGGATTAAAAATATTATTGACATGATAAGATTATTGTGAAGATCAGGTATCCTTAAATTTTCCTTACTATTATTGCTGTTATTAATCTCTTAAATGATCATATCTGTAAATATTGTCATATATTCTATATTGTTAAATTATCATTATATATTTACATATATAATATATACACAAGGTTGTGTGTATATGTGTGTATTTCCCTTTATGTTTACATGTTATATTTTCCCAGTAAAATTAAAACTCCTTGATTGAATTGTTTCTTTGACTTTTCCTTTTTTACAGTACCTTGAGTATGTGATAAATTTGTTGGCTTCTATTAGATCAAGCAATTTGCCAATGGCTACATGGGAAGAAAGTAGAAGAGATATTCATTCATTCATCTAGCACATATTAAGTACTTATTATATACCAACCACCATGATATTGACAGTCATGGCTTCCTTTGCATTAGTGGCTCAAATGGTTTTATCGGTATAGAAATCTGAGTAGGACCACCCCTCAGAGAGATGAGGCATAAGTAGACATAGTCTAATGTTCCCAGGGTCTGTGCCCCAGACTTGGAGATGTGGCAGAAAGGAGAGTTTACTGAAAGGACAATAAACTTTGTTCATGTTTCTAAAGGATAGATGCTTTATGTAGATTATTCTTCTATTATAGTTTTATCAAAAGTTGTTATGTGGAACTTTCAGAGGATAGAATCTGAATAAAGTAAAAGCAGATATGATAAATGTTTTTGTATCCTCATTAACCTCATACATCTAATGTGTAGATAGATAAGTGAATTTGTATATAAATATGCAATCAATTTACAACATGTGTATTTAACTTTCATAACTTCAAGTATTTCAGTGATTTTATTAGTAAACTTATTTTCACTTTCACCTTGGTAACCATATACATTCATGACTATGCTCATGAAAAGCCCAATGTGAGCAAATTTGTGGAGTATCTGGTCTTCCATGAAGACTGTTGTAAAGAACTATCCATGTATTGCTGTGTATTTTCACTGTTTGCCTGTAAAACTCAAGTTTTGTATTGAAATTATGCCTCCAAATCATGTGTGCAAATTCAGTGTTGTGACTTAGGAAGAAAATAAAGGTGTTAGTTGTACTAGAATATATGCATCCATTGTTGGGTGAGAAAAGATTTTCTTTCAATAATTATTTTTGATGATCTAAGGAACCTAATTCCTTATTTTCCCATAGGTTTAATGTATCAACATTAACATTTTTTATTTTAATGCCATTTTCTAGGAGTGTCACCTCTACCAAAGTTGATAATTGACTGTACAGTACAGTTATCCATTCCACATTGTGTGGTTTTGAGGTGTGGCACCCCCATGATCTTGAAAATCCACATAAAAATTTCTGACTTTCCCTTCTTATTAGAGTAGATGTCTTGAATCATTGTGGTATTAAAAGATAAGATATATTGATATTATACTATATATATATATATATATATATATATATATATATATATATATTTTATACATTTGGAATTTCTGTGTCATCTGCTGGCCTTTGTGTGTTGTCTATGGATTCTGCAAAACTATCCCCCCCAAAAAAATTAACATTTAATTTCTTATGTCAACCTGCAATATATCAAAACCATGATGGGGAAAGAGGCAATGTGAAAGGCATAATTGTATATTTATATAAGGTTATTTCTACATTCACTTAAAAAATATTAGCAATGTAACACAAAGTAAAGACTTAAATGTGCTTAGCTCTATGAGCAATCATTAAGCTAAATTTAAGGAGGCATTAAAAAAAAGGAGTCCATTCCTCTTTGCAAGATGATACCCGGGTCTATATAGTTGAAGAAGAATGACTCTTTTCTCGATGCTAGGTCAACTCTAGTATAGAAAATCATTAAAAGATCCCTAAAGGACAATGATCACATTGGTTCTAGAGTGATCCTTGAGTAAAGGTTCAAATTCGGTATTAATGTACCATAATCTTAATAATGGTGGTGCCACTTGATGACTATTTGATCCTATGCAAGTTATATCCCTTTTCTGACCATTAGTGTCTTTATTTTAAATATGTGTTGGTGGAGGAAGAAGAAAAGGGATAATAGGAAAAAAGGTATTGAATTTAGAGTCAGAAATCTCAGGTATGGATCTAGCACTACCACTTATTAGTTTATTACTACCACAAAATGATATTGAAAAAAATCACAGATTCTCTCCAGGCTTCAGGTTTTTTTTCATCTGTAAAATGAGTTGCATTATTAGGCTTTATATCTCTTAAACCAATACTGGATATAATATCCAAGGTTACTATAGTTAGATGATCTCTAAGAGTCTTCTTTCTTTGTTTTTAAAATTTGTGAATACATGAATCACTATCTAACAGTGTCTATATTGAGTCCTCTAAACTGAGCATTGTTTGCACTCCCTTGTCGTCTGGTCCTGTATTTTCTTGAGATTCATCTAGGGTGGGGAGGATGGAGATCCTGTGATGGCACAGTTCATCACAGTTCATCTCAGTTCATCACTCCCCCCCAAAATATAAAAATAAGGACGATCTCTCCTCATTGACAATATGATATTTCTTTCTCTGAAAGTTTCTTAGTTGAACCCAGTTCTAGATACAACACATAGTCTTCCTTTCAATTTCTTTATACTCTGCTATAGAAGGTATGGGCCAGCTTGCAGAGTCCCTTTCACTCTACTACATAGCTTATTCAACATCATCAACACCCTAGAGTGGGTAAGATAGCTTTGGGCACCTAGTGGAAGAGGAAGAAGAACTTAAAAAGGAAAGGTTATTATGATAAGAACCATGTCATACATATGGTGCTGGGGGAAAAAATAGTGCTACCCTATTTGTTCCTTGCTTGTACCCTAGGAAAAAAACATGACTCTACTATGTGACACATGAAAAATAGTACCCAATTCCTAGTGAATATGTCTTTTTGGGTTCTTGTCATTTGTTTCATATTCACAGATTTTCAAAATTGGAAAATACCTTAGAGGTCATCTAGTCTAACTCCTACATAAAAACAAATACTTTTCATACAATCAGCAAACTTTTTTTGGTCTTACTCAAAATTACCATATATTGAGGAATACTCTTTTTTCATATAATAGATATTTCTAAATAATGATGCTTGGAAAAGTGCTAGGTAAATGAATCACTGAATGAATATTCTAAGAGGACCATTGGTTTCTTTGGCAATAACAGTTTCATTTGAATAGTGAGTTCTTAAGGCAAGATTCCAATGCACTGAAAATGGAGTAAGAGAGAATGTGGAAGCAATAAGCATAGACAGCTTTTTCTAGATTAGATGTGAAAGGGAGGAGAAGTACAGGTTGGATAGCTGGAGGACATGGCAAGAGTCTTGTCGTTTTAGGAAATGATCCTTGTATTATTGAGTGTTCCTTCTTCTACAGTATGTTGGCACCTCCTCATGAATGTCTCACATTGAGGCTGTATTCAAGTTGTCTTTTTTCCTATCCTCACTGTATTTGGGAATTATAGTTGTGCTGGAACCTAGCATTAAAAGCTAGGGGACAGATGGCCAAAAAGACTTAATAGACTTCTAAATAACAGTTAATTAAATTTAACAATTGAAGAAGAGAAGCAAACATTTATCTAGCTATCTATCTAAATTTACACACACACAGACTCTCTCACACCCAAGGTATTTGTTGTTGTTCAGTCATTTTAGTCATGTTGGACTCTTTGTCCAACTTGTCCATTTGGGATTTTCTTGGCAAAGATACTAGAGTGATTTATCATTTCCTTCTCTAGTTCTTTTTTATGGATTAGAAACTGAGGCAAGTAGAGTTAAATAGTTTTCCCAAGGTCACATGGTTAGTAAGTATCTGAGGTAAGATTTGATGTCAAAGAGGTGTTCCTGACTTCTGACACACTATCTATTGTACTATCTGGCTGCCCACTAAGATATATATGGTGATTATTAATTAAAGTATTCCACAAGTCTTAAAAAATATTTTCATTTAAGTTTAATTTGAGATTTGTGTATTTTAAAAGGCTACAAAGGAGTTAAATTCTCCATTTTTGAAGTGATGCCTATTTTCTAAGAAACTTGAGAATCTTTGAATTATATACAATAAATGTATATTGAAAATGAGCAGTATTACCTTTTTAAAAATCATTTTAAAAATGAGAGAGGACACAACAGAAAATATAATGGACTCCCTTGTCCCCTCTACTTTTAAGAAAAGACTGGGTTGTTTTACTAATTTAAAAATTATAAATTCTTTTGTTAGATTTTTTCTACTTTTAATTTTTTTATTCAATTAATAAGATTTTTTCTTTCTGTCCTCTATTCATTATTTTTTTGTTCCTTTCCCCAAAAGAAATTTTTAAAATAACACAAAATAAAGCCACAACAACATCAAAAACTTTATGTTTGATTTTGAGCTCATATCTAGACTCACTGTTAACTCTAAACTCTGAAGAACCTCTGTAAAGTGAAAGAAGCTAGAAGCTTATGTTGCTTATATTTTTACTACTGAAATTACATTTCCAAAACTTTTGGTGCTTAATCTTATACTGGATGGTTCACTTTCAGCCGCAAAATCACTTCAACAGTTTTTGTGTGTGTCAGTTGAGTTCCAGGACACTTGAGTCACCAAGTCCTGATGGAAGCATTATACATAAGGACATTGCCACTGGCTGCCCATAGAAGGGAACAGAGAAACTAAATGATCTTTAAGATTCAGTCATCTCTAAAATTAGCACCCTCCTGATTTTTTTTTTGTTTGGTGTTTTTTGGCCATCTGTCCCCTATCTTTTAATGTCAGGTTCCAGCACAACTAGAATTCCCAAATACAGTGAAGATTAAAAAAAATGACAACTTGGATTCATCCTCAATGTGAGACATTCATGAAGAGGTACCAGCATACTATAGAAGAAGGAACACTCAATAATACAAGGATCATTTCCCCTCCAGCTATCAACCTATACTTTTCCTCCCTTTCACATCTAACCTAGGAAAAAGCTATCTGCTTCAATGCCTCCACATTCTCTCTTACTCCATTTTCTTTTTCTTTTTTTTTTAAGTTTTTTTGCAAGGCAAATGGGGTTAAGTGGCTTGTGCAAGGCCACACAGCTAGGTAATTACTAAGTGTCTGAGAGTGGATTTGAACCCAGGTACTCCTGACTCCAGAGCCAGTTACCCCTTCTTACTCCATTTTCCATGTATTGCAATCTAGCCTAAGAATTCATCATTCAACTGAAATCATTATTTATTTTTATTTACTTATTTTATATTATTACAATAATCTTATGGGAGTAATCATAAATCCCCCTCCCCCCCCAAAAAAAGATGAGAAATCTCAAGAATAGAGAGAAAATACAAGTGTACTTTCAGTCTGTGTTCAGATTCCAATGGCTCTGTCTCTGGGATGAGTTGCCTTCCCCATCATAGCCACTAGAGAAGTTGCTTCAATATTTTTCCCACAGTTGCTATCACTAGCTGTATTTCTCTCTACTCTATTCCTCCCCACTCTCATCTCTACCATTCTCTCTCTCTCCTTTCGTCCTATCCCTATTCAGAAGTGTGCTGTATCTGAGTACCATCTCCTATGATCTCCCTTCTCTTCTATCACCTATTCCCCCCTCGCCCCTTCCCCCCTTATCCCATCCCTTCCCTCTCATTTTTCTCCACGGTAAGATAGATTTCTATACCCTATTAAGTGTATGTTATTTCCTCTCTTAGCCATTTCTGATAAGAATGAAGGTTCACTCATTCCTCCTCCTCTTCCCCTGTTCCACTCCATTGCAAAAGCTTTTTCTTGACTCTTATGTGAAATATCTTAGCCCCTTCTTTCTCTCCTTTCTCTTCCTCCCAGTACTTTCCTTTATCATCCATTAACTCCATTTTTTTTTACTATATTATACCATTATATTCAGTTCCTTCCTGTTCCTTGTCTATATGTGTGCTCCTTCTAACAGCTCTTATGAATGGGAAAGGTCATATGAGTTATCAGTATCTTCTTCCCATGCAGGAATGCAAACAGTTCAATATCATTAAGTTCCTCATAATTAGTTCTTCTCATCCACCCCCTCTATGGTTTATCTAAGTCCTCTACTTGGAGATCAGACTTTCTGTTCAGCTCTGGTTCTTTCAATAGGAAAGTTTGAAAGTTCCCTGTTTCATTGAAAGTCCATCTTTTCCCATGAAAGAGGATGTTCAGTTTTGCTGGGTAGTTGATTCTTGGTTGTAAATCAAAACCTTTTGCCTTCCAGAATAACATATTCCAAGTTCTACAAGCCTTTAATATAGATGCTGCCAGATACTGTATAATCCTAACTATAGAGCCAGGGTAGTTGAATTGTTTGTTTCTGGTAGCTTTTAATATTTTCTCTTTGACTCGGGAGTTTTGGAATTTGACTATAATAATCCTGGAAGTTTTGCTTTTGGGATCTCTGAAATTGTTATTGTAAAAGAAACCAAGAATCTCTTAATGTCTAAATCCAATTACCTTTTTTTATTCTTCATCCTTCTTAACCTCACTATAACATTTGAGATTATTGACTACTTTTCATGATACCGTTTTCCCTGAGTTCTCTATTTTCTCTCTTTAGTCTCTTTTTTCCATGTAGCATTATCATTCTTATCCTATCCCTTATCTGTGAGTCATCCCTCTCTCTTTATAACACATTCCATTTCCTAACTTCCCCAATTCTTTTGAGGACCCTACCATTTTGTCTTTCTCCTTAGTTTGAAACCTCAGTGTCACCCTTGACCCTGCCTCATTCTAATCAATAGGCAATCCAGGTTTCAAGCCTTAACAATCTATAACACCCATTCCCTTTTTTCCACTCACATAGAAACAGCCCTGGTTGGGGCCCTCAAAACTTCTCTTGTTACAATGTTCTCCTAAATAATCTTTCTGACTAGCTAGTCCATCCTCTTAGCAACATATGTTCACATAGAAGCAGCAGTGAAATTTCTAATGCATGGGTCTGATGATTTTATTCTCTACGGTTCAAAAAGCTTCAGTAGTTCTTTAATTGTCTTGTGAATAAAATATAAATTACTTGGACATTTAAAGTTCTTTACAATCTGACTCCAGTCTCCCTCTTCAGGTTTCTTTTTCACTGGTTTTCTTCACATACACGAGGTTCCAAATCAAAATGACTCACTTGCTATTTCTTATCTATGATGTTTCATTCTCCACCTCCAAGCTTCTGAACAGGCTGCCTTGCATTCTTGAAATGTACATCTTCCTCTCTCCCACCGTATGGAATCACTTCAAATGTTCTCTTCTTCATTCATGATGACTTTCCCCATGCCCTTGAATGACTATCACTTTTAAGTGCAAAGTATTTTCTTCAAAACAATCATGTGAGATAGAGTTCTCTTCCTTTTTTTCAAATGAGAAAACTGAGGCTTTGGGAGAAGTATGATCATATAGCAAGTTAACACCCAAGGTGATTTTTAGAACTCCAGTTTTCAGTAAGATCAAATGTTTGTTTCCTCAAAATGAAAAGAGAAATGAATTATGTCTCCTTGCATAAGTAATCATTCTAAATAATTATTGTTAATTTATTTCATTAGTATTTATAAATAATTCTATATTATTTATTTTCCCAACTTTAAAGTCAAACTTTTAAAACACCTTGGCATTCTGATAAGATATAGCTTTTTGAAATGTCTTTTAGCTACTGATATGCTCACTATAGACATTAAACTGTTGTTGACTTTTGAAGATTCCCTAAAGTCTTATTAAATTAGAGAAGCAAATATCCTTTTGTCAGAAGACCCTAAACATCAGATCTAACTCAAGTCAAAACTGAAATCACTTCTAGGAAACCTTCTGAAATGCCCCTATATTCATTATTCCTCCCCCTCCCCCCACTCATTATTCTTATCCCACTCTCTAAATCTTTTTCTCTATGACTCCATGCCAATATATGGAAACAGCTACCCCTCATTTTTTAGTCTCTTCCTTCACTTGTATATGTCCCATAGAGGTGCCCTTTCAAATATGTAAACACAATAGTAGGATTGTAAGTTAAGTGGGAAAGAATCTTTATCATTTACAGTAACAGGAAATCTCAGACACATGGCAATATGTATGTTGTATTTGAATACACAATCAGACTCTTTGAATAGCATTACCAAAGTAGGAGCAACAAACAGAGTGATAGCCCATAAAAGGCTGGCTCTTTCTGGGTATTCAAAATGCAAATGAGTCATGAGAAGGGTAAAATCTGGTTAAAATCAACCACTAGTCAGATATGTATATCCCACCTTTTATCTTCATTTTTTTTTTTATGATTTTACAATAAGTATCAGTTAGCAAAGAAAAATGTAGTGGTCAGTCCTGTGGAATTCAATTTGAAGTCTTCCAAATTCATTAAAGGGACTTTCTCCTCCACCCTCAAAGATCTGATACTACAGATTAAAATATTTTGGTTCACTTTTAAAGTAGATATTGTGGATACAACTTGGAAAAGCTTATTTCTGAACTTTTTTTTATTAGTCTAGAAAATATTTGAAGACAAGAAGAAGTGATTCCTCCTCCCCTTAATTTTCTTTTTGGAGGGGGCAGTAGGGATGGGAAGATATAATAAAAATCATATTGTAGAGCTTTTAGAAAATGCTACCACCACCTACTGGTGTCTATTGTACATAAAACTGAAAATGTTTCTGAATTATTTTTACAATTCCTAAGTAAAGATTTGATGTAAGGAAATAATTAGTAGGTTTTATGCTCCTGTTTTAATTATTTCAAGTTAATATTCTTATAAATATGGGATTTCAAATTTAGACTTGTAATTAAGTATTATTTTGGAATAATAGATATCTTTACAGCTCCTCACCATAACATGTAAAAATATGGGAGAAATGTGGAGAATGTGAATGGGAAATAGGTTGAATAGGCTGAATTCAATGGAATATTTTGATTAGTCTCCATTTGGAGGGAAGGGACAAAGTGGACAGAAATGATGCAGGCATGTACCTGCTGCTATAAATTTTTTTTCTCTTGTAATAATTACAATGTAAAGGTAAAGGAGAATTTGGAAGCTAATCACTGAATTTAAAAAGAAAAAAATCCAAATGGCTGCTCAGAAAAAAACAACACATAATTTATGTGTCTTTATTCCTATATCCTTTATAGAATAAACATGATAATTATTTCAAAGTGTGAGCACATATCCAAAATCTCCTAGAATTTTAGAAGCTATTTATAGGCAACCAGCCAACAAATTATATATACAACAAAATTTCTAATTTTTTTTACTTCATAGTTAATTCTCATCAGCTTTCAGATGAGCTTTAGATCTTTCATTCTTCATAGTTTCCTTTGGGAGAGAATCAAATCCTTATGTTATTCCTTCTGTGGTTACTTTGCATTTTAACCTCAGCCTAGTCCTGCAAATTTCCTACCTCTAAAAGAAACTATCTCTTGCATGGAATCCATTTTCTTGTTCAATGGCTTAATATTTTGCATCAATGGTCCAGATTCATCAAAGAGATAAAGGATTCATGGAGGAGGTTCCCCCCCCCTCTCAAATTTTAATGTGACATCCCTATCTTTTAAAATTCGACAGAAAAGATATAACCAATAATTCTAATAATACTTAAGGTATTTCTTTAAGTACAGAAAAATCAATCTATCCTTGTCAGGAGCAATACCAACAAAAATTTATGAAGATCTACCATGTGTAACACATAGGATGGGTTTGGAGGCATAGTATAAGACATAGGGCAAAAATTCTTCTCACTTCCCTAATTCAAAAAAAGTCATTGAATCTAATGGGACCTATTCTATATTCTTTTCATATATATATATATTTGTTAATAGCCACAATTACTTTGATTAATATTGACTTTAAATTGAACAATTATCTATGGAGAGATACCAATTGCATTAACAGAATCCTTTCCCTAAGCAATGTTTATTGATGCACAGAGAAATTTGGTATATAAGGAAAGCAGAGTCAGAAGTACCAAGTTAAAATTATGACTCTGTCATTGCTCATGAGACCTTTTGCAAATAATTTAAACTCTCTCTCCAGTACTTACTTTTTTTTTAAAATTTATTAAATGAGAGGGCTGGACTTTTAAAAGTCTTTGCTATTCTAAATCTATGATTCTTATAACCTCTGATTAGTTTCTTTGTTCAAGTATCCCTCCACTGAAAGTCTCTTGGACTAATTTTTTAACTTCCTTGACATATGAGTCTTCTCATTATTGACTTCTTCACCATAGTTTGCATCCCAAAAGGGATAACCTTTGAAATGCAACTATAACCACCATCAGTAGTTCAGGGAAAGTTTCCTAATAGGCAGCTCTGGAGCCTTCTAGAAATTTGAGTAATGAGTTTTTTGATGCCATAGTGAAATGATTATATAGTTCCAAGGTGTCCATAAGGGCAAAAACATAAAAATTTAGCTCTTTGTGACTCAGTTTCTCATGATAGATCTTTTTTTTTAAACTGAAGGACCTAACATATAATTCAAATATAGATATCAAAGCACCTTTCTATTATATCAAGTGATTTTATGATATCTTGGCATTTTATTTATATGCACATCTCTTTCTTCATTAATGTAAAATAATTTGGTTGCTTGGGAGTTGCAGTTAAAATGAAATTCAATTTAATTATGTATTTCCATCTCTAAAATCTAGCAAAATACATGGCCCACAGTAAGCATTTAAAAATGCTGTTGATTATTATCTCCTATCTTATAGAATACCATGAGGTTAAACTGGATGAAAGTTTAATTTACATGTCTCTGAAACCTAATACTACTATCAAAACTTTACAATTATTAAGTCCCTATCTCTATGTTATGCTGGTATATAATCAAATAAATTCAAAAGTATTGAAAAAAGATGTACTTGGTTTTTTTCTTTGTATAAAGGACTGCCCTAAATGCTAAATTATAATGTAGTAGGGAAGATAAAGCATATAATAAAATAAAACTATTACAGAAAATAAATCAGGATATAATCATTCTTTTAGTTTAGCTATAAACTAGGTGGTGCAGTGGATAGACATCTGACCTGAAGTCAGGAAGACTCATCTTCCTCAGTTCAAATCCAAACTCAGACACAATTTTTAGTTATTTAGATAAGTCACTTAACTTTGTCTCATTTCCTCATCTGTAAAATGAGCTGGAAAAAGAAGAGGCAAACCCTCACAGCATCTTTGCCAAGAAAACCACAAATAGGGTCACAAAGAGTACCTCAGGACTGAACAATACAAATAAAGCAGCTCTGATTGAGTTAAACAGGAAAACCTTCATGGAGGGGGTGGCATCTGAGCTTTATTGCTTAGTAATATTTCAACCTACAGAGAAGAACATGGGGGAGGAGAGTTAGAAGAATAAATAAAAAAAGCTCCAGAAAGTGTAGAGGAATGACTAATTTGATTGGTATATAGATCATACACACACACACACACACACACATACACACACACACACAAACATATACATATATGTATGTATATGTGTGTATGTATTTGGAAATGCTCACTTTATTTACTTTTCTTCAAATTAATAATTTCTAAAATATAAACATATAAAATTACTGGGAAGTTAAGCTGCTTGGGAGAAGAGGATGAAGTTTTGAATGGCTTATTCAATACTTGGAACTTATTCTATAGGCAATGAGTAGTAAGTAAAGTTATTTGAGCGGGGGAAGGGGGAATGATAAGATCAGAGCTGAGATTACACAAGAATAGTCACTTTTTGCCCAGCATTTTATAGTATAGTCATTATAGAAGAGAGTGAGTGGGTGATTCTATCCCACACCTACAATTATGCCACAAGGGAAAAACCTCCCCATTCTAAAAGCAGTAGTCCAAAAACAACTATAAAAACCAGCAAATTTCCCTGCAGTGCTAGTTAAAAATAACCTATCTCTATCCCTTGACAACTAAAGAATATTACAGAGTCAGGCCTCTGAGGGAAAGAGCTCTAGGGGATTCTGTGGTCTTATCTATTCTACAGGGGAACCCATGCCTGAAAATATCTTATTGTTATGTTTCATTTTCTCCGCATTGTAAATCTGCTCTTTCTTCTGGACCATCATCTTTAGTTATAAACCAAGGAAGATGGACCTGGCAATTAATCAATCAACAAGCATTTGTTCAGTCCCTACTATGTGTCAAACACTGACACAGACACTGTCCATCATTTGTCTAGGAGAAAAATAAAAAAGGACATTCCTTTGCAGGTCTCAAATTATTTGTCTATTTGTGTAGGCCAGGCGAATTTTGAGGTGTTTTGTGCTAGTCAATTAATCATCAGTTTAGTTGATGGACATGAGACCAAACCTGTATCTAGCAGAACTGAAAATATAATGTCCTAATAATAAGCTAAATTACCCAACAATCTTTAATGTGCATGTGCACACATGCACACACACATATACATTACATAAATATGCACAGTGGAAAATTTGTTTTTATGAGGGACAACTATCATTCTTTAAGTACAAGTGGTCAATGAATTCTATGATTATTGGTAGCTATAGAGATCAATGATATTTAGATCTTGAAGGAGCCTTGAATATCAACTATTCCAAAGCTCTTAATTTTTTTAGACATGGCCTACCTTTGTTTTTTTCCTTTAAAAAATGAATTTTTTTGCATAGAAACCATTGCCCAGTTTACTCCCCCCCTCAAAGGAATTTCTCTTATATATTAAGCAAAACCAACATTTGACAGACTAGACAGCATTCCACAAATATAGTCTTCAATTTTTTTAAAATTGACTATACACAGCAAATTTTTGCCCAGAGTTGGGGGAGGGAAGGGTCATCCAAACTATAAAAAGCAGATTTTCAATTTGGACCTAGACCCTTTGACTCCAAATCCTTTTCCCCACTACAAGCATGTCTATGCACAGACTACCTTATGTCATATATTTATCTATATAGTTTATTCTTAATTATAGACTTCAATAATTCAAGAATTTGTGATTTAATTGGTAGTATGTCTCTCTTGCCCCTAATGACAAATGACAAACCCCTTGAAAGCTGATAACTTGCCCCCCCAAAATATCATCCAATATTCAATCTTGTGATATACTTTGCTAAAATTAACTAGGCTAATTTCAAGTAATTCAAATATATTCCATCTCTGGACCCATACTCAAAGCATTATCAATATAATAATATCTGTCAGAACTTTCACTGTACTATAGGGAGGAAGAGAATAAGGGAGGAAAGAAGAAAGTAAGGAAAAAGTATCTGTTTCTGGATTTGAACTCAGATCTTTTTTATTCCAGACCCAATACCCAATCTTTTGTGCCATGTAGCTGCTTCAATAAATTGTATAAATCTGAAGTAATCTCTAAGATGGCAATGAGGAATCAAATTAGCACTAGAAATATATAGACAGATATATATATGAATATACACATACATTTGTGTTATATACATACATACATATATAAATATATAGACATAAGTCATATGTATATACACACTTATATATGTGTATAGATGTTTCATTTTCTCTGCATTGTAAATCTGCCTATAAATTTATGTATGTATGTATATTATATATATATATATAATACTTAAATGAGAGGGTTGTATATATCTATCACAAGTATTTCAAAGTATTCAGATATAGACTTCTACTTCACTAGAGAAGATTTGAAACCTCCCATGCTTTTTCAAAATTGTTTTCTTTGTCTTAGCATAATTCCTCCTCAGAGAATATATATGATAAAATGGAGATGTTTTTCTAGCATCTTTTGATAGCTCTTGGATACCATTTATTCAGTATCATGGATAACTCATCTCCTTTTTCAGTCAGACATGCATTTTTAATCCTTTTTTCAAATATAACCAAAAATAGCAATATATTCCAGGCTATTCTAGTCAGGGATGTCTTTTTTTTGTGTGTGTGTGGTCTGAATCACTTAAAATTTTGAGTCTTCTGAGAAATGGTGGTATATGATTTACAACCTTGGTAGGAGATTATTGATACTAATGAAATGGAGATTTAGGTCAAAGAACAGCTTGAGCTCATTGTAAGCACAGTGTAAATTTCCCAAATACTATTTACCTTTAATTCTTTCTCCTGTTAAACTCTTTGTCCAGTCCTTTGTTATATTAGACATGTCTGTTCATGTCATAATCTTATTCACATAGGTGCTTTTCATCCACTTGGTTTTCCCTTTGTAGATTACTAGATAATTAAAAAAACCTTAATTATGGCACTCATTGAGAAGATCCTATAGTATTTTAAGGTTTAATACAACTGGCAAAATATCATCTCTCAAAAAAGAATATCTGGAAATCTTTTAATATATTTTGAATGTTTGCTCTATTTGAACCTAGCTAAGCAGGATAGTACCAAGATCTTTAGTGAGTCCAGTTTTTTGTCTTTTTCTGATTCTTATATATTATCAATGAACAATATTTCTGTGGTTATATCTATTATGAACTGTTTTTATGATCTTATAAGCATTAAAAAAAACCTTTATTCAAGGAGGATCTTCCAAAGCAATAATTTTTTTCAATTATGCTGAATTATTTTTAATGATGAATAAACATGACATGACATCATATTCTTTATGTTTCTTAACCAGTAATGTAATTGAAAAAATATGTGCTTCTATAAACAACTGCTTTTGAAGACCTAACTGCTTACTTCTTGTTTTCATTTTATTTATATCTATCTACATATCTACATAAATATGTGTATATTTATATATGATCCTAGACTTATGAAGGATTTATTTAGAAGAAAAAGTAGGTTTATTGTTAGTAACTACTGATAGCTTAGTTGTTTTTAAAATCTTCGGTGGCCTTCCATTATTTAAAACATTTTGGAATTCTTTCCTTAAATATCTTAAAATTGTTACCTTCTGCACAGATTTCTTCAGCCTGCTAGACATGTATATACTCTATTAAGATTAATAAACAGTCATGAAATTCTAAGGGGACAATGCCGATTTTTGTTTATTTGAGCTATAATCTCAAAATTGTAAGGACTCCTGACATAGATATTGATCTAGATCAACAACTGATGAGTAACAATCTTAGAGAGTTATGTGTAGGCCCTGAGAGATTAAGCATCTTGACATGTTAGCACTTATTTTAGCATTCATATGTGTGTGTGTGTGTGTGTGTGTGTGTGTGATATTAGCATTTAGGTAAAGTGGTAAGTTTTGCTAAGCTCCATCCATGTTATATTACTTGAGTCTTACACAAGCTTGGAAGGTAGGAATCATTATTAATTCAGAATTTAGCAAAGGTCTGGAATATAGTAGATGCTTAATGAATACTTATTGATTCATTCATTATCACAATTTACATGTGAGGAAACTGAGGGTAGGAAATGTTAAATGACTTCCCTTAGTGTATTGTAGTTAATAGCTATTTGAGTTAGGATTTAAATTCAAATCTTCCTGATACTGTTTATTACTCTATCCACTGAACCACCAAGCTACCACAGAATACATCTCAAAGGTAAGATTTGATTCTAGATCTTCCATTTGGATAGCATATTATTTTAGAAATAATGACTTTGGAAATATGTACCTGAGTGAATAGAAAGAGATCCATTGCTGTTTTTGTCAAATCATAACAAATGAGTACTAACTTAAGATTTTTTCTGTCTACTTCCAACCTTTCTACTTCTTCTTACCCCAAGGCTCTCTACCTCATAATAATCTGGTGATATTAAAAACTTTAAAGGAGAAAAAAGGTCAAACCATTCTTTTTAATATAACATTAGCTTAAAGTTCAGTTGAGGGGAGGCTAGGTGACATAGTGGATAAAGCACCGGCCTTGGAGTCAGGAGTACCTGGGTTCAAATCCTGTCTTAGACACTTAATAATTACCTGTGTGGCCTTGGGAAAGCCGTTTAACCCCATTTGCCTTGCAAAAAAACAAAAAAATAAAAAATAAAGTTCAGCTGAGTTATTTGTCTCAGGATATGACACAACATAACTGGATTTTGGAGGTTTTCTTGCCTCTTTGTAGTTTGTTTTTTATTTGTTTATATTTTCATTTAGAGTTTAGACCACTGTGGCTATCTTTACCTGCAAATATAATAGCCTAATTTGTGTTTCTTTTTGTTTTGTAAGTTTCTCTATGTTGAGTCCCTTTCCTGGACTCCTTCAATCTTCCCCAGGTGAGTGTTGGAGGGGCAGGGGACAAGGAAGACAAAGATGACAAGTCCTCCAAGATCCTCAAGTACTCCAAGGTCTCCATTTTTTTGATACAAATACCAGTGCTTAAATACCTCCCCAGTCGCTAATCTACTCCCACTCCTGTGGCACTTATTAAGATAAGGCTCTGGTGTTCAAGGACACCAGGTGAATATAATTTACAGTGCTCCCACACACAACAGTCCCTAACATCTCTCCATGGCAAACAAATAAGAAGACAAGATGTTATGACCACTTAAAAAAAAATCACACCTTAATTCATTAACCAGTTCAATTGCTTGAACTTATTATTCAAAAACAAAGCTGAAATATCTACTTTCTAAACTGATCTAGATATTAAAAAAAACTATTAACATTTCCTTATCTGACTTTGCTCATTTTATTCCTCTTCTAAATCACTTCAAAGAGCTAATTCGATTTTTTTTGCATAATTTAAAAATATGGAAACTGGAAAGATGTTCTCTATGCACAATGTTTCATTCCCCAGATCCATATTTTTGGCTAGGATTTTCCCAACACTTGAAATGGTCATCCTTCTTATAGTAGTCTCTTGGAAATCTAGACTTCCCTTTAGAATTTGGCTCTACTGCCAATTGCTACATAGCATCTTTGTGAGTCCTTCCAATTTCTGGTACTTCTTTACCTTTGAAAGCATTTAAAAAATATTACTTGGATATACCTTGCATTAAAAGCTGTATCCCCTAAGTGGGATGCAATCTCTTCAAGGATGGAGAATTTCATTTTTGTCTTTGAATTGTCAGTTTCTTAACACTATTTTGCACACAACAGACATTCAATAAATGTTTTTGGAATTGATTTTTTTTTCATTTCTACTCATCCTATTGAACTCTTCTCTAAAAAGCTTTAGCTTTTATTAGCTAGAACAGTGACTATGATATTAACTTAGACAATTATATAACACTAGTCTTTGATAGTTAAGGGAAATATTTAGAAAGAAAAATAAAATTATATATACTGTATACACAAAATTACTCCCCCCAACAAACACACTAGCATGCATATATACTGACATACACACTCAAACACGCATGCATGGATTTTCTGAAAATTCAGTAGGTTTTATTTTCTAAAAAATTTCTAAAAAAATATGAGGGAAATGTATAAATAAAAAATAATCTATAGATCCTGCCCTAAAATTACTTATTGTATAATAATTACATTATTATTATTATTATTATTATTATTATTATTATTATTATTATTATTATTATCACTTTTTCCCATACAGGGACCTCAGACTTTAGGCTCAACTACTTTGGTTTATTGAAAATATTTCTGATTTTTAAAAGCAGGTACAGTGTTTTTTATCTGACTCCCTGAATGAGATGAGATCTAGAATGAATGACTTGAGCTGAGAGGAAATGCTAAACATGTGATATCCAAAATTATCTCAAAATATTAGAATGATAAGACAAATGAAATAAGATTAAAAAATAAATAGGAAGAAGTTTTTTTATTTGAGATCAAGAAATCACCTCTGTCTATATAGGATGGGGGAAAGATCTCCTGAGAACAATACAACTAAAAAGTTCCTAATGATTTTAAAACTTGAAAGTTCAACATTAGATACCAGTTTGATGGTAGTATTAATAAATGCTGGTATTAATAGAAATTTAGTCCAAGATAACAACAATTAGTTGCTCTAACCTATGCCTGGATCAGTTTAGATTGAAAGTATTGTGTTTAATTCTAGGTAGTAATTTTAGTAAGAGCATCTAGAAGAGGATAGCACAATGGTTTAGAAAACATGAAGATTTACACATGATAACTGAAGGACAGAAGCTGTTTAGCCAATGGAAGAGAAGGCTTATGGGAGAAATAATAAGGACCTTCAAATATTTAGATATGGAAGAGATAATATATTTTCCTTCCCTCCAGAGGGAAGAACAAGGACTATGAGTGGAAGTTGAAAGGGGGTATATTTTTGCTTAAAATAAGGAAAAATTTTCTTAAAACCAGGCCAGTCTTAAAACTAAATGGACTGTTTCATGAAAAAGTGAGTTATCCTGGAAGTCTTCCCATGAAGTCCTGATGATCACTTGTCAGTAATACTATAAAGAATCACTCCTTTCAAAGAGAAAATTCTAATACTACTCTATAACAAGCCATAGATGACTTCTAATACAATCCAAAAATTCCAGTACCACTCTACAAAGAAACTTACATCACCTCTAAGATTCCCTCCAAAACCAAAAATTCTAGTATTACTCTACACCGAGATCTAGATGACCTCTAAGATCTTTCCCAACCTTGTAATTCTAGCACTGCTCTTAAACAAGGCCTCATATTCCTGTCTCCACTCTAATCATTAAACCCAATAAGAATGCTAGTCATGGGAATTGTTATTTGACATTTATTTATTTTACAATTTATCTCAAACTGAATTTACTGAGGGGAAAAATGCACTAAGGAAGCCAAACTGCTTTGTCAGCACCTATTTGTTTATAGAAAATTTAAATGCAGGTGACCCTGTTCTTGGTCAGAAACCCTGAGATTAGAACTATTTCTGCCTCAGTGAACAGTACATGTACTCGGGCTTTTCCCTTGCACTACAACCAGACTTTAAGAGAAACAAACTAAAGCAACAGGCACTTATTAAGGGGCCAGATACAGGGCATGGCTTGTGAAAATAAATAGCCAACCATTTTAAGGTAAAGTATGATCCTAATCAGCAAGTTTTTCACTTGTTACGCTGACATGGTACATTTATTTCAAATACAGCACTACCACTCAGAGAGCATGGGAGAACAATTCAAATATCCATAAGATATTATCAATCCTTACATCAACATTAAAACAGGACATTGACTAAGGAACTATTATCTATATAAAGATTTTAGTTAAAGGATTCAGGCAAGGTTTTTTTCTTTATTAAACAGGATATTATATATTTATAAAAAAATGAAACCATCTAAGAACATCCTTCTTTTAACAACCTCTAGGAAATTAGATTCCACACACTCCCTTGGCAATTTTCTCCAGTGTTTAAATACTCTATGTTAGGAAGCTTCTCTTAAAAATCTAATATATAAGTCCCTCTAGTTGCAATTCAAACCTGTTCAATTCATAGATTCTTAGAATTGGAGGGAATCTAGAGGTTGTCAACTCCTCTCTTCTATCTCATATAAGAGACTCTCCTATACTACCTCTGAAAAATAGTCTTCCCATTTTCTGCTCAACCATTACAGGGAAGTGATGCTACCTATGCCAATCTTGAACAGCTCTAGTAAGAATATTTGTTTTAGTCACATTAGCCAAAATGTGCCTTTCTATGATTTCCTCTTATATAGTTCTAAGGGGGATTGTCTTTATAATAACCTTCTAAAAAACTTTAATTTGTCTAGTAAATGACTCCTAAGGCTTTTCCTTGAAATCATCTTAATTGGTTCATAATAAGATCCCAGAGTCATGAATTCTTGAATAATTGAAAAATATTATTTTTAGCTAAATTCTATGCAACTGGAAAAATAATGACATTTTATGGAATTTGACTTGGCCCATTTTTATAATGTCAACTTAATAACTTCTCAAAATAGTATAACTGATTGTGTGTTTATCTATAACTTAACCCACCTAGTCTTGGTTCAAAATACTTTCACTTTTTTTTTTAGTGGAAATTAAGATGAGATATTATGATTTTGTAAGGTGATTCAGGCAAGATTGAGTAGAGTTCAAAAAAGTTCTTTTCCTTCTTTCTCTAGAAGAAGTATAAATATTTACTACAGTAATAATGCTGTTCTTTTAGAAGAGAGAAAAAAAGGGCAGAAATGCAAAATGACCTGCTCTGGGACAACATGATCAAAATGACTTTTGTCTCTCTATTTCCCCCACTTTCTCAGGCTCCCACACACTTTCACTATGACTCGACTGAGTTTTAAATGAAAATCATTTTAAATCTCAACTACCTTTGTGTCCTTCTTAACTTAGACTTACATGAAAATTTAAAGAGATGCATAGACCTTGATAGGAGCATCTCTGTGTGTGCAAACCTGCAGGCTAAACTACCAACAATGCCATTTAGAAAGGGCCAAACTTCTAGCTCTGACCTCCAGAAAAGTATTTGGTTTAATCACAGAAACTCTGACAGTCCCCAGAATATCATGTCTCTTTGGGGCATTGTTTTAACAAATGCATTTGAAAGAAAAATGTTCTCAGTTAACTACAGTTCCCAGAATCCCTTGTACAACATTTTGTCTCAATACATCAACTGGCAATGGTCACTGCTTCCTCTGGCAGAACTTAAGGGAAAGGGAGTAAAAGCATTAGAGTATGTGACAAAGTTTAATATATGAGATATACTGGTGTGCAGTTTCATCAGAATTTACATTCTCTTAGTACAAGATAGATCGGAAATCTATTTTTAACCAAAGGATCTTATTAAAATAAGAAGATTGCCTGTTACAACATGTAGTTCTTTCAAGCAGGAGTGTCTGATGGTGTTCCTTATAAACAATAGAAAATAAAATCTAAACAAGCTAAAAGATGTTTATTGCAAAATATTGTAGTTCAAGAAAAATTATTTCTCTGTGGATTGCATATTTTGGATACAATTTATGCTGCAGTTTCTCTTCATTAACCACATCCCACAGAATTTTCAAAGCGTCAGCTTGCATATTATTAACATGTGTTTAAAATAACAATATATAAAGTTGCACAATTCAAATAAAAGGTTCATTACAAAGCAAAAGGATTTTTCAGCATGAGTACATATACATACTGAATTCTTTAGAATTTCAGCTTTTTTAAATTAAATTGAACTAAATTTTACCTAGCTAGATTTACCATCTAGATTTATAGGTAACTCATCTTGCTAAAAAGATTTTCTTTAATAAAAGTAAATCTTCTTTGTAAGGAAAATGCAGTATTCTACATCACTTTTCTTATTTTATGCTTAATGAATAACAAAAAATGATTAAATATTCTGTACTATGAACAAACAATTCATAAAATTTCTATTTGTTCCTGTTATAAAAAAAAGACAGTCACTATTCTTTGACACTATCTTCCCTATTAGAGTATCTAAATCTTCCCATCCTTATAGAGTTGTGTTTGTGCTTATTTTGTTATTTATGAAATGTAATCTTAGAAAGAGTACTCTAAAGATAGATTAATATGTCATTAATTCCAGTGGTGGGTGGTTATGTTGGTAGTTATGTTGGGTCAGGAAGACTCATCTCTGTCAGTTCAAATTCGACCTTAACCACTCCAGTATCTCTGCCAAGAAAACACCAAATGAGGTCATGACGATTCAGACATAACTAAAAAATGCCTGAACAACAAACTCCATTGGTACTGCATATGGTTAGAAAGGCCAATATAGTGCAATGAATAAATAATTGCATCTGGAATCAGATGACTGGAATTCAAATCCTTATTCTCTTATGGTAGAACCATGAGCAAATTAACTTTTGCTTTAGTTCAAGCCTCAGTTCCCTCATTCATAAAACGCGAATGTTGGATTAAGTTAATGTCAGTTCTAAATTAGGATCTTTAAAAAGATTGGAAATTTCAAACTGATGAAAAGTCAAGTGTGAAAAACTGAATCTAAAAATGGTTCCTCAATAAATGTCAAAATCATATTATCTAAAAGTATTCATATGCCATTCAACTTTCACATCTTACCACAGTCTAATAAGAATATCATAGAAATATATTCAGAAAATTGTAGAATACAGAAAACAAATCAGATCAAAACTCCTTTGGTCCAAACACTCTATGTTTTCAGTCTCTACAACTACAAGAATTTTAATAGAATTAAATATAAAATTTCACCTAGAGTAATCAGAGAATTATGTAAATTTATCTGGACTTAGAACACATATGAAGAAAATATTTTATAAACCTTACTTTTCCTAATATTGTTATTATTGTTGAGAGCCTGCAGAAAGTAGAGGAGTTTGAGGAACAGAAAGACCTGGATCCAAGTGTCTGCATCTAATGCAAACTAGTTATGTGCCCACCAGAAAAGCATTTAACTTGTTAGTATTCTGGGGCAACTTTAGAAATATGTGATAGACAGGTTGATAACCTATATCAGGGAAATATTTCCATCTAGGAGTTGACCACACTTTTGAAATATCAAATGAAGACTATTTTAAAAAATTGAAATTGTGATTTAATTGGTATAAAGAGATCTCAACAAAAATCTCCAAATCACCCATATTAATTGACACCTGTTCTGAAACTTAGAATTTGTGGCACATTGAAAGGTACAGTGACTTGTTATGGGCCACATGATCTGTGTATGCCAAAAGCAAGACTTCAAATTCTGGTCTTTCTGATTATAAGGAAAATTCTCCATCTATTATATTTTGCTGACCCCTACCCTCCTGTGGAATAATACTATAATTACTATTGATAAACTATGATCAGAATGAAATGATAATAATCAAAGAAATACTGTTCATCACTTGGCATATGACATTGCACATCAAATGGGATCAGAATGTACTAATCTTTGCTTCTTAAATTTATAAATACTAATTTTTATTATAAATTCATTAATGGGGATTATCACATTTATTTGTTCATTCATACATTCAATAAATATTGATGGTCTAAGTCAGGCAAAACACTGTGTGGAGATCTTTAGGGATAGTAATAAATAAGACATGGACCCTGTTCTCAAGAAATCTATAGAGTATTAGGGAAGATATCCAAGAAACATTCTCTACCACATGTGGAATTAAAGTGCACTAATTAGCAACAGATATCAGTTAGACATTCATCAAAGAAAAGAACTGGGATATAAAAATTCTTTTCCATATATTATGATGTGGATTAAATTTGGGGTTCATCTTTCACCCTTATTTTGGTTTCCATTCAAGCTCTTAACTATCTCTAATCTGCTTTATCCTTGCAAATTTCTAGGATGGGGAAAATGATATTCTCTTTGTGTTCCAAGAGACAAATATCTATGAATGAATTTACTGAAAAATGCTTTAGAAAAGGGTAATAAAATTTCCAGGACATAATAAATTTTATCTTCACTTTTATTTGCTCTTTCAATGCAACAAGGCATGTAGATGGAATAAATAAATGAATTAAAGACAAATAAAATAAGGGTAGAGTGCACAGAATAATGCTCCACCCCCAATAGTCTATATGCAGTTTTCTTGTGCTTTGTACTGAAAATTTTCATATTGTTTTATGTATTTACCAACCTTACTCTAATATTATGCTTTCACATGTACCCTTAGGTCAATTTATAGCTGCATATAATTATGAAAACTCCCCATAATTGCAACACATTCAAATTAATTCAATTTGACAAACATTTATTAAGTGCCAACTATGTGCCTGGCCTTGGGTCGGACAAAGAGAGTCTCTGCCTACATTCAATTCAGAAATTCACAATATTCATTATTGTACATGATTTTCACAGCTGATATTAACTCACTGCCACTGGCCAGGTCTTGATGTATTTCCATTCATTCTCTGCCTTTAAACTAATTTATTTCTTTGCCACAATTACTATCTGTCGAGTTCATGATCTTGAGTCTAGGAGTATTCAGAAAGGTCTTCTACCTCTGTGCCTTTAGGGTTACCCTGTATGCACCCCCCCAAAAATCAGTGGCTTCATGACAGCTGTTGAGGAGGTCTGATCACCTGTTCTCCAATGATTATATTTCCTTCCATCTGGGTGGCAAGAATTGAATATTTAAACTGGAGTGTTTTGGAGCTCCTTGTTCACCACATAATTTCCCCATTAATTGGAAGTGAACAATGGAGGCTAAGGGTATTTAAAACACAAGAGCTTCTTAATAATAGTTCTGACCTCAGACAAATAGAGGCTTTTCTGTCTGCATTTCTGTGCCCTAGCTTGGAATTTACCTATGAACTAGCTGAGAAAATATCCCTGCTTCTCAACTGAAAACAAGGCAATCTGGGTGTTTTCTCAATTCTTTTCATTTATCAGAACTCAACATCCCAGGAAGCCCAAGGGCGCTTAAGTCTCTTTCCTCGCCTACCTCCCAGGGTCCTCAGGCTTCAGAAATACCCTTGTTTTCTGGTCAGCAGGGTCAGAAATAGCCACATAGTTCTCCTCCTTAGAGTCCTAATGTATGCAAGAACAAGGATCTAGCAACCCCAAAGTCTCTCTCTTCTTTCATTTACCAGCTAATGCTCAAGACTTTGAGGCCTATTACTAGCTCCCAATTCTAGCACTGAAGTGAAAGCTGCCTCCCCCCAGGGAAAAACCACAGCAACTTCATTTATAAAACCTATTTGATTTCCTTCCCCTAATCTTCCTACAGCCCTTTTCACACTGCTGCGTGCTTTAATTTTGCTTTCAGTCAGAAGTTTAAAAACTTTAGCTTCTAATAACTGGAAAAAATGGTTATTTAAAGATAACTGCAAGTTACTTAACATGCCAGACTATCATATGCTCGCTGCTTTGAAGCTGCAAATTAATGACGAGCAGGAACAGGGACTATCTTTCAGAGGAAACTGACCTCTTTCTAATGGCACATCGCTAATGTCATCTGTCTACTGCATCTCATTATTTGAATTTCACGGAGTTAAAAAAAAAGTATCTTAAGGCTGTGCACAAATAAAAAGGACCTTCTAGTATTGAACACTTTGAAAATTTTTGATCTCTCCAAATACCTTCCTTAGATACTGGTTTCCCCTTTTGTGCCTGGCACGCTGCTTATGTCATCTATTCTCTGTGACTAATTATGTTAATTTTGTGCCATAAAAGTAACTGAAGGCTGTTAAGGAATAAAAGCTTTTGAGTGGCCTTATTTCATAAACACCCCTTTTGAACAAGGCACATTTAGTCATATTTGCAGTCACAGAAAGAGTCTTGTGCTAAAAATACAACAAAGCCTCTTGAATATGGCCATTTATTCCCACTTTATTAGGTAATTTATGAAAAAAAAGTATGAAGGGAAGCCTTTTTGTTACTATAATTTGCATAAAGCTGGTGCCCCATTAATGAGATAACTTCCTGCCTTTTGTGTATCACCAGCTGGAAATAGAAATGGAGGAACTTTTCTGTCGCCCAATTACTTAACCTGCTGAGTTCAGTGGTGGAAAGTAAACAGGATTCCAATCTGCCAAAAAAGTTGATTTTGGTTGCTCTATCTTGATTTTTTAAAAATTCACTTAGGAGACCAATGAAAACCAAATGTTAAAAACAAACTAAATGTCAATGAGACTATACATTCCGTGTGAGTGATTTCATTTTTTGAGAATTTTACTGATTTGATAATTACATTTTCCCCTTTGGAGAATATTGATGGTATACTTTTGCTTACGCTATTGTCAAATGGGTAACATTTGGTCATCTTTTTTTAAGATTACACTACTGTGAAGGAGGAAAGGAAATCCCCAAACTCAGGTTCAGTTCAGATTTGTCCTTGTTAATATCATCAATTTTGTTGAAATCAATCTTCTAATACAGGGTTCTAATCATGATATATTTTAGTCATGCTTTATTAATATATTATTGCCAAAGTCAGCCTCTATAAAGCCATCACAATTAAAATTAATTTTAATAATATTATTTTAATTTATAACTATTGAGAGTCAAAAATGTGCTAGATATTAATGAATGAAATGAAATTAATAAATGAAAATGATCATCTTTGCTTCAAGAGTTAAATTAAAAATTCCACATATACAGGAAAAATTTGGAGGTATGTGTTTATTTGGAGGCAGTGAGGTTTGGAAATTATCAAAAGTTGCAGTTTGAAACATTTTTATTGTTTGTTTTTATGGAAAAATTATCTTCTTCAAATAATTGACTGGGTTTTTTCTAGTAAGAATGGAGGAAAGCTAATAAGAATTAAATATGGGGAGATAAAGGATTATGTTTATTAATATTTCAAGGATCAATGGCACATCTATATGTACACTCATTCTAAGCAGAAAACTCTTCTATAATTTAAAAGATGATCAATGAATTTTTGTAGAAAAGAAGTAAATAAATCATTTGTTGGCCAGTCCTCTTGATCATCATTATTTCCAAATTTAGCTATGCTAGTTTATGGATAAAAGACAGAGTCAACAGATTTAATCTCAGTTTCAGAACTTGAAGGCTTTACATCTTGGTAAAAACCTGTAAGAGTTTATGTCTTACTGGTATCACCTTTAATAATGTTATATAATGTGCTAAATTGTTCTCTTTTAAAAATATAAATTTTACCAAATTTTACAAAAACACTATCCTATTTTATTCATTTCCCTAAGTCAGGTTTGTAAGTATCTTTAGAGGGTAAATTGGAGATTCTTGACTTGGACAACATGGAGAAATGAATGAGGGGAAAATAAAGTCAAATTAATCAGATAAGCATTATTAAACACCTGCTTTACAACAGATAACTAAGGGCACAAATAACAATAATGAAATCCCTACTCTGAAGAAGTTTACATCCTAAGAAGGGGGAAAATAAAAGATGTCATTGTCTATGGTGAAGGAAGCAGACAAAGTAGATAGAAACTAGATTAATAATTTATCAGATTTTCTCACTTTGAATATTATGTGACCATTCTTTTCCTTGATTGTATTGTTCATTTTATCTCTCAGAATAGGAGGTAGGGGGAAAGAGACACAGATCTATGATTTTATCCATGTGAAAAATTGCTCTAGTAATGTAAATTAGCAAACTTTCTGTAATGTTTAGAGTGTTAAAGTATTGACTGGGACCCTGAGAGATTAAGTGAGTTAACTGTGGTCCCATGACTAGGATATGTCAGGAAAGTTAACTGAATCCAAATCTTTTTGACCAAAACTGACCTTAAATCCACTTGTTTCCCATTAACTAAGTCAATCATAGCTAGATTGCTGTGACCAGCTTCCCAGTCATACACTAGTTTCGTAAGTATATCATTATGCTTGACTAGTGTAGGCATTAAGAAGGAACAAATAAATAAATAAATAAATGAAATTTTGAGTTTTGGGTTTCCCAGACTTCCGTTGCTCTCTTGATATCTTCATATATATTGTTGAATTGAAAAGAAAATGACTTTGATTTGGGCCTGTTTATAATTGACAGAAATTCTTTTGGCTGCAAGGTAGCTTTTCTCTGTCCACACATGGTATCATCCTTGAAACCAGGTATGCAAGTATAATACTGGCTCTGCACTGATTAATAGAAAGATAACTTCTCTAGGTTATTTATAGCAAGGATGAAAGAAATGCTTTTTCTGGGTAAAATGAGAATATTAATAATACTTATGCAATATTTGTAAGCCTACTTTACTATTTTCAAGAATTTAAAATTAAAAAAAATTTTCAGGGGATCATTGCTTAATGCAGAGATATAAATGTAATTATATGAGATCTAGTAAATATGTTTGAGAAATTATCAGTGTCTTTCTAAGCAGTTTTTTATTGCAATTTGGATAAATTGCTGTTAATATCTATCCCAATTTAGTGATACAAAAAATAACTGGGAATGTCTTAGATTCCAACAATTTTCTTCTCTGTTCTAAGTATAGGTACAATGCACTAGTCATGATTCCAGGAGAATAATGAATAGTATTCAAGAAGGGATATGAAACCTCATACAAGACACTGAATTCTTGTATTCATCCTCACATATGCATTTTTAGCTCCTCCCTCCAAAGAGTTACACAGAGCCTAACTATTCTAGAGGATCAACATGTAAACAAAATTATCTTTTTATTTTCACTTTGACGTGATCTCTTTAGACTATTTATACTCAAGAGATTCTGACCATAAGGGTACACTGGGTACAATCTATACAATTCACTTCAATTCTACTATTACTAATGAGTATGCTTTTTAAAATGAAAATGCTTAATTCTTGTAGACTACATCAAAGCATGTTTATATATGAATTTGGGACTTTTAAATCTTTTGCTCTAAGTAATTTATTCAAGAATTTATTTATAAAGAAGCATGAGGAAAGTGAAATAACTATTTGGCTAATAGACTCAAACCCCACAGGCCATTTGCACACACACACACACACACACACACACACACACAAACACAAACACAAACACATGATAAGTAACTTTTATAATATACTTTAATATTAGCAAAGCATTATAAATAAACTATCTCTTGTGATTTTCACAGCAGCCCCATGCATTATTATTCCTTTTTCACTGTAAGAAAATAGAGACAGAGAGGTAAGTTAGTTGACTTGGCAGGATCACTCTTAGAAAGTACCTAAGACAGGAATCAAACTTGGATCTTTCTCCTTGACTCAGTTCAGAGGGTAGGTTCTCCTTTTCTTCTCTTTTTCACCCTCCTCCAAAAAACACCAACCATTTTCTATACTGAATAATCTAATCTATTTTATAAAGCAGGCTGATAGCACAGGAGGACACAAGATAATCAGAAACAAAAATCAGACTCATTTCTGATTCCAAATGATAGCTATAACATTTCAAGCAATTGATCATCTAAGGCAGCCTGCTGCCATCTTGAATGTCTCCGTCCAACTTGTTCAAGGTTCCCATTTGGTTGCAATTGGACTTTTGACAAAATCTGTAATTTATTCAATCACTTATGAGTTAATAGAGGTTAGTCATTTGAACCACAGGAACACAGGAGACAAAAACAGTCTAATGAGTAATCCTAAAAAAAAGGGGAAAAAAATGTTACAAACCCAGAGCAAACTTAATTAAAGTCAGTGTAGAAAACATCCAGAGTGACAAAGCAAAACAATTAAATGTGATATTTTTACTTTAGTATTCTAAACTCTCCAAGTTTTCCCCCCCTTTACTGCCTGCCCTCTTAATGAAAAAAAAAATTCACTTATTTCCTTTCTATCATATGTCTCATGGGCAAACACAAAGTTTTCCAGGCCATGCTAGAAAATAAGTTTCTGCCCAGAGTTTGACTCTCTAGTGAATAGCTTGACTAAGCTATATTTTGTTAAGAAATATACAGTATTGAGTTTAAGAACATTAATTGAGCAACAATTTGTGAGTATTTAGCTCTGGAGGATTTAAATGATAAATTATAGGAAAACCTTATAAATAAAAGGGTAGTTATTCACCCTTCCCCAATGCATTTATTTAACAAACCCAAGTGAACAGCTTATGAAAAAAATCAAATCTCACTATAAACTTAGTACATTGTTATGTCTGTGTATAATGATTTGGGAGACTATGGGGGGAAAGTTTGAATCAACAAATATTTTCTACATTCCTACTGGTAACTCCAAGGTCTGTTTTCTTTTCTTCTCCCCCCACTCCCCATCCCCTTTCTTGTCTGTTACAAGTTATGATGTGTGGATGAAGGCTTTTTCCCATGCAGTAATGACTGTATACTGAGATTTCAAGGGGCTGTTCATGACAATCCCATTTTCTGTGTAATTTCATGGTTGTCTTCTTGAATGAAGATATTGGCTGCTCTGAAGCAGGAGGTCAGACGCTCCTGCTCCCTTTCAGTATTGTTCCGGAGTATGTTTCCTTTCAGCTGATGAAAAGTAATTCATCATTTACACCCCTGAATTCTGCCAGCATTTTTTGAACAACTTTTCTTTCCCTGTGGTACCTTAGGCCCATGAAAGAGATAAATAGGTTCAATACAACACTGGGCCCCAGATCCTGGGAGCAGGTTAGGCCTCTGAGGCCCTAAGCTGCCCCTTTCTCATGATAGAGTTTGTCACCTTTCTACCACTGGAAGTCAAATCCTGTCGACTCAGCCATCTTTCAGGCTCTCTGAAGTGGCTTTGGCACCCACTGGGGCATGTGAGCTTAAAATTGATTTTTTTTAAGATCTGTCAAGTTCCCTTAAGGGACAGAGTTGACAGCCAGCAGGCCTCAACCTATCACAGAGCACTCAATGTGTAAGAGACACCTAGGGAACTTCCTTTGAGGGGCCAAAGGCCTTCAGACTTGTGACATGCTGAGAGGGTGCTGTTGCTAAGAAACTGGCCTTTGGCCATCGAATTTCTCCTGCCTCTTTTGGAAGTATTTTAAACCACCTCTGTTCTTAAGACAAAAAAGGAGAAGATGTTAAATGAAATCTCTGCTAGCAGCTTCAGACTCAACGAGCCTGCCCATCACCTGCTTAGCTTAGTAATAAGTTAAGTGAAGCATCTGCAGCTGCTTGGCTGAAGAAATCTGCCTTTAGAAAGGTGTCAGCCATGGTGAGCTCACCTAACAAAACCCAGCAGCAGATAGATTAGAGGCCAAAGAGCAAAAATCCTTTAACAACTTTAATGAGGTCCTTGGAGGAATGGTTTAAAGGTGGTTTATTTCATCCCAACACAAAGAGATGACTTAGTGATCCAATGACCATAACTAAATTTCACCTGGACTGTGCACTCTTCTTCTTCGGTAGTGGAGGAATAAACATCTAGGCAGATCAGGACACAATAGGATAGTGATCCAGCTCCATTAGGTCTGGTTCAGTCTTCTTATTACCTGGGTCCCATTAACTTAATTTTAAAGTTCTATTTTACTCCCCTATCCCCCCTTAAAAGTTAGAAAATACAAGTCATTATTCTCCCTTGTAACCTTTGGTATAGAAAATGGTACAAACTCATAAAATTTACAACAGCTCTATAACCCAAGTTATGCATGAAAAAAATTGCTTTTACATCTCTAAAAAGTTTCATCTAGTCTTTGCTTGAAAATCTGAATAAAGGAAACACAATGACACAGCACATTCTACTTGAAGGGCACTTCAATGGTTAAGAAGTTATTTGTTTGTTCCATCAAAAATCAATGTTCCTTTCTACAACATCTACCTTTAACTAGTATATCCTCTCATTTTTTTCCAGTATAGATTTTGATCAATTCAAAATGCCAAAAGTTATTTTTGCTACAATAAAGGTGAGTGATAGCATGCTATCATGTACAGAAGACTGGACTTGGCATAAGGAAAATCTTGGTTTGAGTCTTTCTCTGAAACAAACAACTATGTTAACCTTGTACAGCAGTTAACTTCTTAGTAACCCCATGTAACTCTGTAAATTAGATTGTGAATAACATCTTTTTTAGTAAATTACCATTTCATTTATTCCCTCTTCATTAGCCAAATCAGCTCTAAAATAGAAAACAATATTCATATTCAGTAGAAAAATTATAACAATCTATCAGTATGCTTATTATGGGAAAAATCCATCTGGATTGTGTTTTTCTTTTTTTTTTAAAAAAATTTTAATGTATTTCCACATGATCAATCTAGCTCATATTTCTATTACTCTAAAGAACTTCCCTGGTTCATTTTGTGGAATTTACCATCTTTGCTAATAGCATAGTAGAAATGATTTAACAAAGACATTAAATAATTTACCTGCCCTGACTATCCATTCTTGGCAGTATATTGTAGTAGAAAGCGTAGTCTTTTGGAGTTAAAAATCTTAGGGGTAATTTGAGTTACTCTATTTACTATCTGTGTCATCTAGGGCAAATCATAAACCTATTTTAGTCTTCACCTATAAACTGAGGGAATAGACTAAATATCTCCACTACCAAGTGGCAATAAAATAATACTGGGTCCTAGTAAATAAAAGAAATATAGAAAAATGATTCACCAAAAAAATGGAAGAAAATTGATATTGATTTAATGATTTAATTGGTTGTTCTAAGACTAACAAAAGAAAACTCTCCACATGGAGATAGAATTCTACTTTTTAATTTGTATTTGGTGTGCTGTTTATAGCATCAAAACTATGAAACCTACTGTTAACCTGTATTACTCAGATTTTTTTAGTTATCCACCGTGACCTTGAATTAAACTACAATTTACCTTTAATTCAATTCAATTCAACAAACAGTTATTAAAGGCCATCTCTAATTCAGACAGTCTGTTAAAGTGCTACAGATGCAAAGGACAAGTCCAAATAATTTACATTTTTCTCTAGTCACCTTTATTTGTAGAGATAAATGGGAAAATTCCTACTCTCCTTCAAGATAACTTTTGGATCTCTTTTTTCTTGAGGACAACTTCCCAGACTTTTTTCTACATGATGACAGATCTTGACCTTTCTGACAATATTATTTCCCTTGGTTTCCATCTATCTTTCCATTTGACCTACAGTTACCTGGTCAGTAACCACTCTGTATTTTTCACCTTAGATAAACAATATATTTTGATAATGCAGATATATTGTTAACCCAGAGAGTTAAACAGTAGAATGACAAAATAAGGAGAAATGGAGAGAGAGAGAGAGAGAGAGAGAGAGAGAGAGAGAGAGAAGGTAGAGCCATAAGTGACTGAGGCCATAAAGTAGCTACTGTCAGTCAACATGAAAATAACATAAGAATATGGATTAGTTTAATGTCCTTTTATCACCATTTGTAATCATTAGCATATATAAGACACTGAGGTATTATGGAAATAAAGTATGAGGATGAGAACCGATTCTGTTCTTAATTTTAAAACATTTTAGCAGAATAAACTGGGACAAATTACAACATCTCCAAGTCTCAGTTGCTTCATCTCTGGTTGCTCCAAAATAAATCACATTTTTAATGCCAAATAATGGAGGTAATGACCTTGGCAAAGTAAAAACTATATTTGTGAACATGGGGATGGAGAGGCTGATCTCTCTGAAGTGAATGAGAGTATGGTAGAGGGCTTGGTTTGGAATCAGAGTATATCAGTTATTATTATATAGAACCTGAGGCTTCATTTTGGCTTTGTCACTAAATACTGTGTAAGCTTAAACCAAAAAAAGTTAGCTCTTTTGACCTGAACTTCCTCATCCTTAAAGGGGAAAGGACATATCTAGATTATTTGTAAAAGCAATTCTATCTAAAAATGAATTCATGGGGGTGGGGGGTGGGGAGAGCTTTGAATTCATGACATTTCTTGCTTTTACCCTATGACCATCAAACTCTAAAATTCTGCAAATTACTTAACATTTTGTGCTAATAACCCTCTCTCAACCATTCCTTTTTTGACTTCCTGATGTCTTTTCTTGGGGACTATCATTCCTTCTTGATAGATGTACCAAGAAAGAATGGAAACAAGTTTACTCGGATATCCATTTTTCTTATATAGGAGATCAACAGAATTTAGGGAGACTACAGCCTCCCCTCCCTCAGGTTCTAGTTAACTCTAATACAAGCCACAATCCCTTGTAGCTTAATCCTTTTAGATTCAACAATTCACAAATCACTTCAAACTCAACACTCTTAATAAAGATTAATTAGGAAACCCAAGGTAACAAAAGGCACAGTCCCTCTAGATGTCAATTTTACCATGAGAAGAGCAGATAATCCAGCTGCTACCCCCTTCTAGGACAGAATCCAATCATTTTGTTCTGTTTCCTATTACACTAAATTTAGACAAAGAGCTGAAGACAAAAGAAGCTCCACTACTCTTGAAAGCCTTTCATTTCCTACCAAGGGAAGAGGGGAAAATATCTCAGTCGGTTCATTAAGAGTGGTAGAATAGGAACTGGACCTTACTGAAATTTCAATGATTCTCTGAGTAATAGTTATTAGGCAAAAATCAAAACAAAGCCAAAACAAGCAAACAAGCAAATAAAACACATTAGGATAGATTCTAACAGGCTTTTTTCCATGAAGTCATACATTTCAACTTCCCCCCCCCCCAGTGTATTCCTAGCTTGGTTCTTCTTAGTAAGGAAGCTCAAAACCTTGGAGAACTTCCAGAGTACAGGAGAAAGAGAAAATCTTTAATGTTTCCAGATCATGACTAAGAAAAGAAAAACTGGAAACTAACAGAAAACTTCTAGCACTGTGTGATTCTCTCTGTTGTCTCTTTCTCTGTCTCTCTGACTCTCTCTCTGTCTCTCTCCTTCCTCTTTTTCCTTTCTTCCTCTATTCAATTTGCTACTTTCCTTCATCTTTTTTTTTCCTTCTTTTTTGTTAATTCACTTCCCCTGTCCTCTGCTTGGCCAAGCAATCCAGGTCCTACTAGCTTTGAAGATGTATGAGAAATCTCCAAGTGATAGTAATCACTGACAGAATCCCACAAAAAAACTCCAAAGTCACAAAGAGCTCTTTTCATACATGTATGGGGTTTATGGGGTGTTCACAGAGACCTAATACCTCTGTGAGGCTCTGACAAGCCCTTTCCTGGATTATTCATTCACCTTTGGTCTAAAAACTCTCACCTCTGGCTCCAAGAAGTTATCCCAGTAAAAAAATTTCAGCAGGCAGGTTTGAGGATTAGGTTGAAGGTAAACAATAGATTATTATAGCAATCATAAAGCATCTGAAGGAGGAACTATGGAGTATTTAGAGCTTGGTCAAATATTGAAAACAACAAGGTCATCGACTATATCCTGGGCCATCACTAGTTGTCCTGACTTTGATATTGCCACTGGACTTGATCCACTTAAATCCAGATCATATATAAGTCAAAATATCACCCTCAAGATATCATTGATCCCCTTAAAAAATGAAGGATGAACAACAACTTTTATATTATATCCACTGAAGCTTTATATAGTCCTACAGGCTTAAATATTCCTCATAAATTTTTTTTTACTGTTTGTTTTTGTTTTAATCTGATTAGCTCAATCTTCTTGTTGTATTATCTTGATATACCAACAATAGCTCTAATACCTACTTTACAGAAGATCATGTCACCATTTGTGACATGTAGCAGATACATCAAACTTGCTGCTGGCTTATAACTGCCTGTAATGGACTCTCTAGGCCTAAATATGTTCACTTCTTGACTGAACCTTGAAAATATCTATTTCACAGTATATTCCCTTCAAACAGAGAATCTCAAAAAGGCAGGAAGAAAGGCATTTATTTATATATAAGCACCATAAGCACAAAGGGAGTAAATGGGGCACTTCATGGACTCCCATTACTTTTTCTGAACAATTTGTTGCATTATAAAAAGTAATTTGCTAAATGGACCCTGGTGGCCTGAAAGTTAATGTGTGTGTATGTGTGTGTGTGTGTGTGTGTGTGTGTGCATGTATTTGCATGTGCTTTTGTGTGTGTGTGTGTGTGTGTATAAAAATGAACCATTTATAGAGTAAGCAATTTATCCCTTCCTCATGAGTAACAGTTGACCATTTTCAAATGGAACTAGCCAGATTTGAGGGATGGAGAAAGAATATCTCTTTCATTGTCAGAAACAACAAATGAGTTTCTAATTCTCTTTATCTCTTTGCTGCAGTGTCACACTTTAAAGGACTTGGATTCTAACATGTAATAATGTATCTCTCAGTTTTTAACCCTGTTAAATGCTAAGTTTAACAGGTTAAACTTGTACTTTTAATTAAGATTTTGTAAGCCATGATAATTCTACCAGAGAAAAATGCGATATTAAAAAAATAGTTAATATTTGATTCTGTTCCGGTTAAATCTAAATAAGTTTATAGGTAACAAAAAATTCCTGTAGCCAAGTTAAACATGCATTATAAAGTGTTTAAAAATGTATACAACAACAAAAACAGAGGAATTCAGAGAGAAAGAAAAGCTAATTGGGAACTATAAAATTTTTGAAGAGCAAAAGAAAGCACAATTATTGTTTTCTTTCTTCTTTTGATGGGTGTGACTAAGTGCTTAGATGCTTAAACTATTACATGTATTATTGTACATTTAATTTATCCACCATAGTATATTTGCTATCAAGAAAGATATTTTCTTTTTAAATAGCTCAATTATACAGTAGTTGCTTGCTATGTGCCAGCCATTGTGTTAGGCACTTTACAGTTATTATTTCATTATATCATCATTATCCTGGGAAGCAGGTGTTATTGCTATCTTCTTTTTTCAGATGAGGAAACTGAGGCAACCAGACTGAGTGAGTGACCCAAAGTCACACAACTGGTAAGTCTCTGAGGCCAGATTTGAATCATGTCTTCGTGACACCAGGACCAAAATTTTTCATTACAACTCAACAACCCTTTTAAAAGAAGACAGAAAGTACTAAATACATTTTCCTTTTACCCTCCAAACATTTATAATTCCCAATTAGCTCCTCTTTCTCTCTATTTTTTTTTGTTGCTGCATAATACCTTTTGTGCATATTTATCTTAACTACAGGCATATTTGTTACCTGTATACTTCTTCAGCCTTAACTAGGACAGAATAAAATATGAAAATTTTTTGACTATTGTAGTGATCATATCTTATAAATCTTAATTAGAAATAAAAGTTGAATGTATTTCATATTTCTTCCAAATTGTCTTTTCCAAAAGTAACCTGTCTTGTGCTGCTTTCTTTTCATGATATGTGCCTCACTTGATAGTGAATATTTTCAAGACCACATATACTTGTTCTCATGTCTCTCAAGTTGTAGAATTTGGTTTCTTTAAGAGTCTGAAAATCATTTCCGTAAAATAGATACAAAAGCACTCTTGTGCTACATTTCCTGAACAAGATTTGACCCTACTGAGGACTAGTTATCTAAAAGGAAAACATTTCCTGGTCTATTTTCTCCTTATGCCCTAAGGTGATGTATAACATTCAAGAAATACCTGACTATCCTCATTGTCCTTAATGCCTAGCCAAATTGCATCTGCTGTGTCAGCCAAAATACTTATAGTGTTTCTTGCTGCAGACTCTCATGCCTTTGTGATACTGATACCACCTCCTTCCCTCCCCACCTCCTCAATTTAGTGTCTCCTCTCCTTAATATAAACCTTGGTCTAGCAATTTAAATCCTCAGTCATTTGCCAGACTCAACCCTATCTCTGCTCTTCCAATAATATCAGCCTTTTCCTCAGTACTCATACTCATTCTTAGCATCAATAAGTCTTTGATGTAATAAATCCTTGATATAATATCATACTTATCCATGCTATGAGATATAATCAAAAATGAAAGCAGAAACTTAAGATATGGAGTCAAATATATTACTTGCCAATTTTCCACAGTAACTTTTCATCATTACTCCAAAATTACTTTTTAATGCAAAGAGTAGTTTCAATCACATTGAGGCCCACATGATTCAGATACTATCATAATCACAATTAGATTACATTACTGCAATCAGGAATGGAGATCATTAAGAGAAAGAATATAAATTGCTTTAGTTTTACAAGTACTGAGCTAGCAAAATTATAATTAATCTCCATTTATAATCTTTTCTTTCATAGAACTGCAAAGCATGCTACTTTTTTAGGCCATCAATACAAATTAGAACTAAGTAATAAAGCCCTAACTACTACAACTGTGCAGTTCACAATTGGAGAAACTTTCACATTACGTATAGAAGGCTTTTGATGCAAACAGTGCCCTCAGAGTAGATTGTTTCAATGCAATAAGCCCAACTATTACAAGGTACTGTTTAAGAAGCAGAATGCAGCAGAAACAGTTTCTCTTCCCAGAGTAATCAGTTTGTGGATTCCATTTCTTAAAATGAGATGATGCCTCTTGTGTGAAATGAAACAGTAATGATTTAGTGGGCACAATGAATGCATCACTCTATGCACTCTCAAATTTTTATATATATATATATATATATATATATATATATATATATATATATACACTTTAAATAGAAGGACAAAGCATTGGTTTTTAAGACATTAATGCTGTCTTTCGAAATGTAAAAAAATACTCCTTAATATTGTTTATACAACACAAATCTGAGTGTGGGCATATTGTATGTGGTTGTTACACTAAACTTGACTGTGTGGTCTTATTTCTTGAGGTTATTATTTTTAATGATTCATTAGTTGTGTTTTGTAAAGGCATACACATTTAATTATTGTGAATTCTTAAAATTCTCCCTTAATTAGAGTAGACTATTATTTCAATTAGAAAGGGCATTATATATATTTCAGTTTATTAGCTTTATAATACTATATACCTAAACCAGTGAGAATTAAAAAAGGGAATGGCTTTGTCTGCCTCTTACTTCAGCTCCTTCACCCTTTCCCAAACCTTCTGGATCCCTCTTCTTTCATTCAGTCTCTGCAATCAAAATCTATTCTCAGTGACAGATCTGGAAACTCATTTATAGTAAAATATCAGTTACTGATACTGGCATATTATTAACTCTCCCATAAATTATGAAAGGCCAACAAAGCCTTAATCTACTGATGAGGAAGAAGTTCCTTAACCTTTTTTGTATTATGAATCCTGTTGGAAATCTAGCTAAGCCTACAGACCCCCTTCTCAGACTAAGATATTTAATAATTGAAGGAAAAGGTAAATTCAGATAAACATTACTGAAAATAAAGATGTAATATTATTTTTCTAATCCAAGGCCATAGACCTCCTGAAATCTATCCATAGCTTGTTAATCTGAGGAAAAGAAGCTCAGATCTAAAGGAAAGATATCCTAACTATAGATTTCTAGTCCTATTTTTGTGTACTTAGCTGGAGAAGGAGTAATAACAAAGTCACTTACTTTTACCTTTGCATGACATCAGTCTTGCAGACATGACCATTGTGCGTGGATTGTGGAGAAAGGATGGGGGTGTTACTCAGGCCAAAAAACTCAATGTTGCAATATTAAGTGAATAAGAAAAAAAAAGAAAACTACATAACATTTAGAATAAATAATTGGTATAAAGAACTGCCAGATGAGGAATTCCCTTTTACCAATAAAATTTGGCACATTTTCTGTAATTTATGGTGCCTTGAGTCCTGAGAAGTTAAGAGACTTGTCCAGGGTCACACAGTCAGTATATGTTATTAGTATTATTTGAACTCAGAACTATCTGACCTACTATTCTATCATAGAACTAAATATAATGAAATATAAACCAAACTAATTCAAATAAGAAAAGAAAAATTTAACACTAAAAATGAAATGTGACTTTATGTGGTAAGGGCATCCCTAAAGCCTTATGAAACTTTTAAAAAGGTATCAATTACATGAAAGTAGATTAATGGGGAGAGAATGATTTTCCAGGAGGTTCACCAAGCCAGGGTGATAACCTGACATGTCCTAGTATCATTGTGATTTGGCCTCATCACACACCACACACACACACACACACACACACACACACACACACACACATTTGTGCATATATATGGATTCATATTTGTAGAACTCAAGTCTTATCCTATTTATTCAAGCAGAGGAAAATGTTTTATTTGTATATAATTGTTCTAGTTTAACTTGTTATAAGAACATAAAAGCACTCCACATTGAATCAAATTTAATTAAGTTGTGTGCACACTGCTGCCAAAATGGTATCACCTCTGTTTAAGTAAAATAGCAATAATTTAGAAGAACAAATAATAACTCTTCTTAGAGGCAATGAAAAATTTTGAATGCTGAATTAAAAAACATACAATAGAAAAGATAAACAGTGTTAGAGACTTCCTAGATATGTGGAGAAAAAGAGAATATTAGCATCATACTAGGAAGAGACCAGCTAAGATATGTAGAAATGTATATAATTCACCAGGTAAATGAAGCACCTATCCTTTGGAAATTTTTAGATTGAAAAATTCTAGGACACTCTAAAGATAAGGGAAAGTGAGCAACTAAGAAATAAGTATCAAACAAATTGTCTTTTGTCTATAGTCTCTTGGCCTATTTATTAGATAAATTTGATATAGGGAAACTTGGGCATTGGGGAATATTGAAATTAATTGGAAACAAGATTTTGTAAATCTTTACTCTTTCTCTATCACTCTGTTAAAATGCTGTCTTGACCTCCAATCTGCCCTTTGCCATATTCTCATTGGTAAGGCAAACTGGGGTAGGCAGGTGCTGAAATAACACCCAAGACCACCCTTTACCAAAGATAAATTCTCCTTTGTGGGACTTGGGCAACTCCCAAGTCACCACCTTTTCCCATGGCCCCTGAGGGGGAATTTAAGGAGATTTGGGCGAGGCTTGCTCTCTTGCTTTTAGCTTTCTACTTCTGCTGAACCTGGCTGCTGGCCTACCAAGATTGATTAGTAATCCAGGTGGTTTTTCTTTAATCTCTTCTTAACTTCTCTATCACTTTCTTTAGTGTTATAACTTTTTTTTTAAAAATAAATTTCTATTTTCCTTTTTACACCTTCATTCCTGAGTCAAGGAGTGGTTCTTCATAGGGGAATACCAAACTCATGGCAACAAGTTGATTCATCAAATGCTAGAAACAAGTAGCAAGTACCATGTATATCTATGAAAAGTTGTATCTCATGTATAGCATTAGACCAAGGATTTATTACCATGATTCATTGTTGACAATCAAATAGGGACACTAATGAAAGAAGACATATTTTATTTCAGCAATATTATTGAAATATTCTAGGGTAGGACTCATGGATGGAAGATGGCTTGAGAAAGTTATTCAAAAGTTATTCAAGTTATTGAATTCAAAGTTATTCAAAAGTCATTCAAGTTATTCAAAAGGAATAGAATAGTGTGACTTTGAATATTTAAAAAGAATGATGACAAGATCAAATGATTAATAAATTGGTTGAAAAGTTGTTACAAACCTCTGCAATCCAAAATGACCTCTGAAAAAGTAATTAAAAACCAGATATATCACACTTTTATGCTGTAGTAGAAAAAAAAAACTTATTCAGACCCAGGAGACATGGGTTCAAGTTCTTTCTTTAACACCATCTGACTCTGTGATCCTTGAAAAATTACTCAAACTCCCAGTGCTCTACAGAACTTTCTAAGGCTATATATGTTGCAGCCAACTGCTTGCATGTATTGGTAGAGGAGGTCTGCTCACCAAGAATTTCCCTAAACTAGTGAAATTACAAGTCCAGTTCAACCCGGTGCAGTAACTAAGTCTACTTATAAAAAAAAAGAGAAACCCAATGGATAAAATTTTAAAAAGTTAATTAAGCAATATTGGATAATTTAAGTACTTAGAATTCTGACTTTTTACTCTCAACTCTAGAAATCTCACAAACCAACTTTTATTTCAGCTTGTAAGAAACAGGAAGCAGATTCCTTGACCAGGTCACTTGATGGTAGTGACTCAACCTGCACTTTTTGGAAAGAGACTTTTACATCAAATTATTACATAAAATATTAATCACAGGGTTTAAGTAATGACTTAAAAGAAGAAAAAGGAAGAAATTGGTACAATGGATATACATGGAAGAAAACATAATAATATAATAATTATAACATAATCATATATAATAATCATAACAAAATGTGAATGGATTTTTCCAACCAATAAAATGAAAAAGATTGACAAAATGGATAAGAAAATAAAACTCAATAATTGAATTAATATAACGATACAATTAAAATAAAGACACAATGAACAAGATTAGAGCAGTGACAATGAATAATGAAGCACTTTATTTTTTAAAACTTTATTTTTTTAGAAAAAGAAATCTTCTCTGGGATCTCTCAAATAGAATTATATAAATGGTTGCCTATTTCTTTACTTATAAATCAACCCTATTTATCTAATTTCAAGTTGTGTTAGAGCTGAAATACGTTTTTTTTCATTTGTTTCAGTCATATATGACCCTCATTTGGGATTTTCTTGGCAAAGATACTGGAGTGTTTACCACTTCCTTCTTCAGTTCATTTTACAGATGGAAAAACTGAGGCAAACAGGGTTAAGTGACTTTTAGGGTCATACAGCTAGTAAGTGTCTGAGGGCTGATTTGAACTAGAAAGAAGTCTTCTTCAAATCTGGCACTCTATCCACTATATCACCTAGATGTCTAGATGACTAATAAACCTTATTTATATTATGAAGCTATTTTTTCTAAGTAAACCAAATCCTGGGAAGGACAGAAAATGCTGTTGATATAACCAAATGAAAAAATCAATGAGAATTCAAGTTACAAATTCCACCCCCAACCCCAGTCCCACAATCCCAAATCCAAGCTGAGATGAGGTCAATGAATCTTTAGTAAAAATTTTTTTACCTGGTTTCTCTTAAGCAAGGGTAAATCCCTGCCCTTAGGCACAAAACAAGGCCTTAGCAGCAAAACAATGGATCCCTGCCTAAACCTGAAAGGATTAAATCTTTGATTTACCACTCCTCATCTACATATCTTTCTCTGCACTTTTTGTTACTGCCCCATCTGAGTTGTTTATCTTTCTTTGTGATGATAGCCTCCCTGAGACAGTGTTATCCACCAAATAATCTCTTATGCTCCTCTACCTTTCTTTGGTCCTTGTCAAATCTCATGTATCTTTTTATCTCCCTTAGCTTCTGTTAAGGACAGCAATACTGAAATAAATTTTTGACATATTTAATATCTTCACCAGTTAGAAGACTTTTTCTTTCAAGTGACCACTGATCTTTGTCTTCTGGTTCTTAAAGATCCAATTGGAACCCAAACATAATACTTTTTCCATTATTATTTTGCAAACAAGCCTCAGTTATAATGATGGATATTGCCAAAAGAATATTCAAATCTCAAATGTGACTTGTATTACTCATGTATTACTAGGCAAGTTGTTTTACCTTTCTTGACTTCAATTTCTTTACCTATTAAAAATTAGTACATCTCATTAGAACTTTAAGATTTCTTATAAATCTATGATCCTATCATCCTATTTTGCATAATGAATGAGTAATAAGCCATCTATAGTTTGATGAGCTAGAAGTATCATCTGGCAAACTCTAATCTTCTTTTGTGTCAAGAACCAGGAAAGTAACTTTTATATGTCCAAAAAAGCAAGCAACAAGTGATTTATTTTTTGCAGTGTCTCTTTGATAGAGATTCATTTTATCTTTTGAGATACTAATAAAGTATTTTATTATCTTCTTGGTAGCAGAGCTGAGGTGAAGAATACTAGCAAGTATCCCAAACTTATTCTAATCTATGAATTGCCAATAACATGCCAAAAAAGTTGTCAGTTGCTGCCCTCTAATAATATGATATGCTTAAAAGACCTTATCTCTAGATGGGCAATGAAAAGTGAATTTGCTCAGTACCATTATCAATATCTAGAGTTCCCTAGCACAGAGAAAAATTGAATCCCTCAAATTTGCAACTTTGCCCTAAAAAAAAGAAATGATTTGGTTTACTTGATTGGTCATGTCAAAGTTTCTTCTGATTTAACCTTATAATTAGGACCTTCTTGTGAACTAGATGAGTTTTTCTTGTGAGAGTGTCTTATTCTATACGCTACTCTGATATTTAGATGAATCTGTAATATCATTATGAATATTCCTTATAAAGTAAAATCCATGCAATTCTTACTCATGTATTGCAAAAATCCTCCAAAGAGGGTACATTCACCTTAGCTCTGTGCTAGGGAACTCTTCTAGGACTTTTAAATTTTCCTGGATACTAGTATAATACTTTATCTTTCTATTTATTCCTTTCTATATATCTATTCTATCTTTTGTTTCCTTGATTATATATTTCATGGCCTTTTATAAATCATATTTAGAATTTAGAATTGGTTCCCACTCATATCTACCATGCATTTTTCTGTTCTTTGATTCTTACAAAATATTGCATGATTTCTTACCATATAGTATTAGTGGAAGAATAATTATGTTGAAAATATGTAATTATTAATATATTAATAAATAAAAAGACTTTTCAAAAACAATAACAAATTTTCACATTGACCATGTCCAGATACTAAGTTACATCCTTCATTTTCAATTTGTTACTTCTTCAGCAGGTGAGTAACACACTTCATCGCTGTTTGAGGGGCAGGTTTTAAGGAAAGATGATGAGTTCAATTTTGTTGATATACTTGTATACTGAATCTCAAACTTAGATAGAGATGTCTGGCAGAGAATTAGAAATAAAGGACCAGAACTCAATTTCTTTTTTTTTTTCTTTTTTAGGTTTGTTTTTTTTTTTTTTGCAAGACAATTGGGTTAAGTGGCTTGCCCGAGGCCACACAGCTAGGTAATTATTAAATGTCTGAGGCTGGATTTGAACTCAGGTACTCATGACTCCAGGGTCGGTGCTCTATCCACTGAGTCACCTAGCCGTCCCCCAATTCCTTTAATAAACAAACATTTCCTTAATTATGTCTTTGACACCACTTATTGTGTATAATCCATCATGCTTTTATTGTAGATAACTTACATTCTAGATGATACATCTCTCCCTTTCTTTAATGGGCTACCTAAAATTTTGATTTCTGAGTGATTATGACATTTCATAATGTGTAATTAATATAGCAACAGCAAAAAAAAAATATGTGTTAAAGCCCCTGGATCCTAAAACAATTCAATTATTTTGCACCAGTTTAGTGCTATCACTAAATTGGCTCTTCCTTATAATTAATGTTACCCATCAGAGGAATGTTTTAGGGAAAAGAGAAGCTCTCTCATCTTCTCTATCTTTGATCTTTAGACATTTCTTTTGAACTCAAATTGTCCATTGCAGAAATAAGAGCTTGTTAATTTTTAGAAAAGTGATGTCCACATATTTGCAAAAAAAGAGAAAACTCTGTGGTGACATTATTGGTAACTTTTTGCCAGTTGAATTTGCCATTCTTGTTTGACATAAGGTGATGACATAATCCCTTGAATGCATTAGATGAATAGGTTTGACCAGGCAATACTGTATTATCTTCATAGGTAATGCAAATGGGCACAGAAAAATAATCCAGATTTGTCAAGTGGATAACTGATCATTTTCATCTTTTGGTACATGAATAAATAAATGGGATCTCTACTCATTTTTTCTACCTTTGAAATGTAATGAATAAGATTGATGATAATTACTAAATTTCTAAATTTATACTGCAAATCGCAGTCATGGCTTGAAAAACAACCTGAGCTATTATCTTGCTTTGTGATAGTTATTTTTAGGGAAACTTTTATTTATTTGCTGATTGTGGGTGTTTATTTTCATGAGGCCCATAAAGAATGTGTTAATGTGTGGGTAATACTATAAAAATAACACCTTCTGTGGGAAAAAGGATAATGTATTTTTCTTGATGATATACAGTGCAAAATCTATAAACTAGTATTCCACTAAATACAGCTTCCTCTATATTTCTTTTATAGTCATTTACAGTACAATGCCATCTTACTGTTACCAAATATTTATTAAACTTTACCTAAGATTCATGAATTTTCCACTATCATAGGATTTCATGGTTTTTGCCATATAACTATGCTTGAACAATATTTTCAATTAACTTGCATTTGATGGTTTTATTATTAATGCATCTTACAGTGGGTAACAGTGTGATTTCATTTGGTTTGGTTTTATTCTCAAAGTTACTGCTAGAGAAAAAAAAATATAACAAGTCATGGCTGCTGCTGATAGCTGATCCTGCTATATATGGAAGTAAGGCCAGAAGTGAACCAGATACCTTGAAAGAAAGCCCAAGGTTCTGAAGATTGTTCTTTTTTTGTTTGTTTGTTTAATTAGCTTCAGATATATCTGCCTCTTCCTGATCCCAACTGGGGTTTTCTTGCAAAATTACTAGAATAGTTTCCCATTTCATTCTCCAGCTTCTTTTATAAAAGAGAAAACTGAGGCAAACAGGGTTAAGTGACTTGCTCTGGGTCATACAGTTAGTAAGTCTCTGAAGCTAATTTTGAACTCATAAAAGTAAGTCTTCCTAATTTTATGACTGACATCTAGCCATTGCACCACCTAGATGCCTCTCTAGAAAACACTAGTATAAATATATTAAATCCTTTGCCGAGGGGTGGCTAGGTAGCACAGTGAATAGAGCACCAGCCCTGGAGTCAGGAGAACCTGAGTTCAAAAATGACCTCAGACACTTAATATTTACCTAGCTGTGTGGCCTCGGGCAAGTCACTTAACCCCCTTGCCTTGCCAAAAAAAAAAAACCTAAAAAAGTAATCCTTTGCCACAATGTTAACCCAAGTTCTCAGTACAACACAACAATATCTATGTGACTATGCAAAAGAATTATGTGATTAATAGAAATGAAAAAAATAGCCAAAGTGAATTTCAAAAAAAACCCAGATTTTTTTCTTGTAAGTGTGACAATGAATAAATATCACTAAAATGGTTTTGACCTGAAGTGAAAAAAATTAAAGTTTTAAAAAATAGTTGACTCTTATAAATATAAATATCTTGAATTTCATTGGTGTTGTAGTATGAAGAAAACATGTTAGTTTTAGAATCAGAGTAACAGAGTTCAGATATTGATTATGCTATTTATGGAGTGACTTAGTCAAAACACATAATTTCTCTACTATTCTGGAAAAGGAATGGGTTTATCTAGGTGATATTTGAAATTTTTTTCTAGATTTATATATAATCCCTTTTCTCCTATTCTTTTTAAATGACATCAGAATTTGGGAAGGTACTTCAAGTCGTTTTGAAATATAAATGACTGTTTTAGTTAAAAGAAAGTTTACTTGCCTTCTAAAAAGTACCATAATGTCAATATTCCTTTTGACCTCTAATTTTTTATCTTAACACTAAAAGGATTTTTTTATATCTTGGTGGGAAAAAATTCTCTTCTACAATTTAATATGACACTGACCAAGTGGTATGCCTCTGTAGCCCAAAAGGCTTAATGTTTAGACAGTTGGGAATATAAAACCCATGCTTATTGATTTCCCTCCAAAGAATATATAGCAAAGAACTTTCTAAATCAAAAAAAAAATAGAGAAAGTTATTCTTTGAATTCTCTCCCTCCCCCCCATTTTGAGTAGAGCCTTATTTACCTTAGAGCTAGTGATCTCTCTCTCTCTCTCTCTCTCTCTCTCTCTCTCTCTCTCTCTCTCTCTCATATATATATATATGTATATATATATATATATATATATATATACATATATATATATATATGTATGTATATATATGTACACTGATTCCTAAAATAGTTTTAGGATATTCTTAGAAATATAAAACAATTAAGCTATAGCAGCAATCAGCTACTCTGGAATATATCTATCTATTTGATGCCTGGGGAATGTTGTTCATCCATTGATAGTCTGATTCTGTTTAATAATGAAGACCAACTATGAAACCAAATACTCAACTTCACTGGTTATACTGGTTTTCAGATATTTGGCTACTTCTCCTAGTTTTGCTCTTTCTGAATGGCAATGCACTTCTCATTAGTAAAAAGTCTTAGTGTAGGAACATCTATTTCTATACCAAGAAAACTCCACTACCTCATTCTGTGCCTGTTGCTTTTCAAAGGAGTTACTAAGAAAAGGATAGCATAGTTGGATGGTTTTTTAAAAAGGAACAATTAAATCAACCAGGACAAGCTGGGAGTCTGCAAAACCTTCCCAGACCAATCAGCCAAAACCTTCTTTATTTGAAAGCAAGCTGACCACCAGAAGTGGAAAGAAATGTTGTTTATGTGTTCATATTCACCCTTCCCTTAACTGTGGGGAGTAAAAGGGATAGAGTCTTTCAAATAGGCTGGATGCTTAAGGCCTTGGCTGAATTTCACTACACTGTGGACATTATTCATTCACTGCCAATCATATTTCACTTTTTTGCCACTAAAATTGCTTGATTTTCTTCTCTAGCCATACCTCTCATTCCTTACTCAACTGGGTAAGGATTCTTGCTCTAGGAGTTGGCCCATCCTTAGAATGTGAAGAATAACTATTAAAATTTTACCTCAGTTGAAATTGCCTTGAGGTTCCATGCTGATTGACATTTTGTCCTTCTGCCTTCTTTCTTCTTCACCAAAGTCCAATCTGTCCTACCTACTGATGACCTTGTGTCTACCTAACTGCCACAAGATATCTATTTTTAAATTACTCAACCTTAAAATCTTTCCATTAGAGCTTCATTTCCACACTTTATGAATAGGATCTTTTTCCTTTTCCTTTGTATTTGTGCCTAATATATGTACAAATATTCACATGTCTAGAATAGTCACATGTCCCAACAATGTTTCACTACTTGATTTGTAATTACAGACAATAACTCTATAGACTATAATTGTAGCTCATACAACAAGAGTAGATCTTTGTCTATTGATTTCATAATCTTTAGACAGTGATCTTAGTGTCAGAAGGACCCCAAAGAGTTCAAATTCAGTCTCAGATAATTGACACTTACTGTGTGACCTTGGGCAAGTGACTTAATCCTAATAGCCTCATATCTAGGGCCATCTCTTATCATCCTGATTCATATCTAGTCACTGGACCTAGATGTCTCTAGAAAAGAAAGTAAGGTTGGCAATTTAGCAAAACAGCCCCTCATTCAAATCCAATTTCTGTGCTTGTCATGGCATCACCTCCCTGATGTCATGGTCTTCTTCAAGAATGAAGGACAAATATCATCATTATCTTCATCATCATCATCATCATAGGCTTTTAGTATACCTTTTAGTGGAAGATAGAGTACAGGGTCAGGAATAAGGAAAAATCTAAATTCAAATATGACTTCCAACATTTAATATCTACCAGACCCTGGGCAAGATGCTTGACCTGTCTGTCCTAATTTCCTTCATAGTCAATTTGCAGTAAAATATGGATTAAAAAAAATTTCTTACACAGAGTTTTCGGGAGCTTTAATGAGATAGCACAATGCTCGGCACAGAATAAACAATTATCAAACATTTGTTTCCTTTTTTTTTTAGTTCTATATATTAAAAAAATCCTTTTTGGGATGTTTTCCCTGATTAAATGAAGAAAACTAAGAAAGTGAAAGTTAAAAGTTTATTCAATTCACCAAGGTAGAGAACTTTTGGAAGATCCCTGCAAGAGTCAAGGCATATGGTACCTTTAAAGGAGTAAACATCTTCTATGTAGGAGCAAAGATATTTTGATTGGCTCACACAATTATGAGGAGAAGGGATTAGTTCCTCTACAAATATTCTTTTTTTTGAATGTTATACATCTGCAATCATGTTGCATTTTATTTTCAATTAGTCATGTTGAGAAAGAAGAAGAAACAGAATAAAAGGGAAAGCCATAAAAAAAACCAAATAGTGAAAATAATATCATTTGAACTACATTCAAAATCCATAGCTCTATCTATAGATGTGAAAGCATTTTCCATTATGAGACTTTTGGAATTATCAGGGATCATTGTATGACTGAGAAGAGCTAAGTCGATCAAAATTGATCACAATATTGCTGTTACTATTTACAATACTTTCCTTGTTCTATTTACTTCACTCAATATTAGCTCATTAGTTTTTGCAGATTTTTCTGAAATTCACCTGCTTTTCATTTCTTCTAGGAAAATAGCATTCCATTACATGTGTATACCACAACTTATCCAGTCATATCCAGACTATAGACAGTTTTAATTTTTGCTTCTTAAAAACTGCCTGAGCATTTGCTTTAACTATATGTCAATTGGGGAATGACTTATAATCTTACAAACTTGACTCAGTTCTTTACATATTTGAGAAAAGAATCCTTTATCAGAAACATTAGATACAAAAATTGTTTTTCATCTTTCTGCTTTCCTTCTATTCTTGGTTGCACTGGTTTTATTTGTGCAAAACTTTTTTGAAATTTAATGCGATCCAAATAGTCCATTTTGAATTTGAGTCTTCTCTTTCTCTTGTGGGTTATATATTTTTCCTTTCTCCATAGATCTGACAGGTAAAGCATTCCTTGATCTAATTTTCTTGTGGTATCATTTATGTCTAAATCATTTTGACCTTTTCTTGTTATAAGGTGTGAGATATTGATCTATTTCAAGTTTCTGTCATGCTATTTTCCAGTTTTTCCAGCAGTTTTAGTCAAATAATGAATTTTTAAACCAGAAACTGGAGTCTTTGGACTTAAAAACATTAAATTACTATAATCATTTATATCATAGTATTAGCTATTGTCTTGTGTACCTATTCTATACCACTAATCCACCATACTCTTTCTTAGCTAGTACCAAATAGTTTTAATGATTGCTGTCTTATAACATAGTTTTCATTTTTAATACTAATGATTTAGTTTTCTTCTTTATTTTTTATAATCAAATTAACCAAAAGTTTATTTTTTTCATAAAACCAGCTCTTTGTTTTGTTTGTTGGTTTATAATAGTTTTCTTGCTTTTAATTTTACTAATTGCTTCTTGGATTTTCAGAATTTCTAATTTGTGCTTAAATGGTGATTTTTAATTTAGTCTTTTTCTGATATTTTTACTTTCATGTGCAATTCATCAGAGATATTTTCTATATCCCTAAAGTACTGCTTTTTGGAGGGGTATATTGTCTCATTACTGTCATTCTCTTTGAAGACATTATTTATTATTTAGATGATATATTATTTGAACCATTCTTTCTTTGGGATTAGATTATTTGGTTTTTAATTAATTTTTAATCTACCTTTCCATGATTACTTATTACACTTAATTTTTATTTCATCATGTATTTAATATTTCTGACTTTCTTCATTTGATGGTGAGTGTTTTATGCCTTATGATTTTTGTGTGGATACATGTATTTTCTATTTCCATTCAATTTCTCCAGAGATATATTATATCTAACTTTTCTAAAATTCTATTTATCTCCCTTAACTTCTTTCATGTTTATTTTATGGTTAGATGTATCTAATTTTGAGAGGGGGAGTTTAAAGTCCACCACTAATACAGTTTTGCTGTCTATTTCTTCCTATAATTTACTTAACATCTTCTGTAAGAAGCACTTGGTGCTAATACATTTAGTATTGATATTACTTCATCTAGTGTACCTTTTAGCCAGATATTGTTTGTCTCCTCTCTTCTTTTAGATCAAATTTTGCTTTTGTTGAGATCAGAATTCAACTGAAGTAGAATACATTCTATTCCTACCTTTTACCTTTATTCTGTGTGTGTCTCTCAGTCTCAAATCTTTTTCTTGTAAACAACATATTGTAAGATTTTGATTTTTAATCTGCTCTGCTATTTGCTTTCATTTTATGGGTTACTTCATCCCATTCTCATTCACATTTGTGAATATTAATTTTGGTCATTGGTCAATTCTACTCTTGAATTAATTTTTTCAGTGGATCTCCCCCCCCCCCAATTTGGCTAATTCTATTTTTAGGAGTTGTTTTCTTCAGTAATTTTGATCATTGTTGCCCTTTTCTGAGTTTGTGTTTTGTCAAGGTGCTTTTTTGTTTTGTTCTTCACTCATTTTAAAAAGTTGAACTCTTCTCCTGGGGTACAGGAGGCACAGTACTAAGCTTCTGACACTGGGGACCAGGGGCCTGGTTTCTGGTAGTTTTTGTTGAAACCCCTAGGGCTGGTGACTGATAGCTTTTTGGCTGTTCTTTGCCATCTTGGTTTTGGTCCTCCTCTCAAAGAACTCTGATTGGTCCATGATTCAAATGAGGAGATGAAGTCAGGGAGCATGAACTTGTCATCTTAAATAGCTGCCATTAATTTTAAAGAAAGGTTTTTAAATGGAGCCCCCTGAACTGACTCAGTACACGATCTGGTTTCCTCAGATATATCTATACGGGAAGGGATATGTCCATCATCATTTCTTAACATGAGAATAAAAACAAAACCTGACATTTATGTAGGTTTTTATGGTTCCCAGAATGATTTATTTGCCACCTCATAAGGGAAGTGCTTCAGTTATTCTGATTCCAAATTTATAGATGAAGCAAAAGGAATCAAAAATGTGATGTGATTTGCCACGGTCACCAGGTTTATAAATGTCAGAGGTGGGATACAAACCAGATTATTCTGACTCGAAGTCTATCATTCTATCTTTTGAGTTGCACCACATAATGTGTCCAGAAATAATATATCTCTAATTAATGAAGCAAATAGGTTTTCTGGGGGGAAAAATGCATTGTGAAACCATCATAGTGATGAAAAAGAGAGAGTATGATAAAAGGAATAGACCAACACCTTGCCTCTTGTATTTTCTAATTTGTAATGATGGAATAATCTCCTTAATTATAATTTTTACACATAACAATATGTCATATATATATAACTGTCTATAGGTGATCTATCTGCTCATGTGCTATTTAAGAATAACATACTCTTTCCTGATTTCTTTACTCCCTGTGATAGTTCTTATATTCAAGCTGCACTTTGAATATCTGGAAGCCTCAATGTAGTACTTTACCTGTCTACAAGAATTTTATCTTCTCCACAAATTCCCAACTCCTTGTCTTTGTATTAGCTACTTTCCCTTCTTCTTTCAAATTTAACCTATTCTTCCTTCCAATCTAACAGCCTTCAATGATCAATTAATACATTGCAAAGTAATCTGATAAATTAATTAGAACAGAAGCAAGTAGGTGACTATAGAGTCAAACCTAGAGTCAGAAAGACTCATGTTCCTGAGTTCAAATGTGACCTCAGATACTTCCTACCTGTGTGACTCTGGACAAGTCACTTAACCATTTTTGCCTCAGTTTCCTCATTTGTAAAATGAACCAGAGAAGGAAATGACAAATAATTCTATTGCATTTTCTAAGAAAACCCCAAATGAGGTTATTAAAAATCAGAAATGATTGAAAAATAATTAAACAACATCAAAATAATTGATAGACTCTCTTCTAGATTTCTAGTATAACCTTGCATTATCTTCCTTCCCCTTTTCAATCTTTTTATACCTTAACCCTCATGCCCCTTTATACTATAATTCAATGGTATTAACTTCCTTGTGTTTTGTAAAACAGGAACTCCATTCTGCTTTTGGGAATTTCCATTGGCTATAATGGCAAACATTAGTATTTTCTGACTGACTATAAACATTATAATTAAACTTAAATTAATCTCTAATGATGAAGGTTTGTATGAACTGTTAGGAAAAATATAGGAACTGGTTAGTTTTCAGTCATGCTAGCACTACATTCCCTTGTTCTGATTTTTTCTGTTTTCATCCCAGATTTATATATTTTATATAATCAAGCAATTTGAAAGAAGGGATTAAATAATAAGTATTTTTCTTCACTTCTTCAGAGATATTAATAATACTGGAACAATTTCATTGAGAAACACATGAAAGGATGGAAATTGGGAGAGAAATATAGTTGTCATAAGTGAATTTAGTGAATGTAGAAAATCCTGACTCTTCAGGCAGCTGATTACTACTAAATGATTAATTGAATTTGGTATTCAGTTGACAGAACTGACTGAAGACTTTGATGGCCCAAAGACAGCTTCTAAATGCTACGCACTATTCATTGGTGGTTTATTTTTAGATGTTCCTTACTGATGATTGGCAAAACTTTAGGGAAGTTGATTAGGGACCCAGTTATTTATGATATGGCATATAGGACATCTTCAAGTGCTCTCCTCCTATCTTTGGCATCTTAGTTTGCATTCTTAAGGACAGTAGGCAGCTTCTTTCCAGTTCTTCTATGGAAAACCTGATCCTCTGCAAATTTCTCTTTTCTTCATTAACTTTGACCAGTTTCCAGTGATTGGGGCAATATTATTCTGGGGTTTGTGTCAGTGAAATCTATAAGCCTTCTTGCCACCTGCTTATCATAGGCTTTTTGCTACATTTTACAGTGTTATTCCCACCTTTACTGACTGTTTTCATTTCCATTTATAATGCTTAATGTTTGCATTTGAGTGTTATATAACTGTGCAAATCAACTATTAAAGAAAAACAATAAAAATGTTCTAGTAGGGACAACTAGGTGGCGCAGTGGATAGAGTACCAGTCCTGGAGTCAGGAGGACTTCAGCTCAAATATGGTCTGAGATATTTAATAATTGCCTAGTTGTGTGACCATGGGTAAGTCACAACTCCATTGCCTTAAATAAATGAAGTTTTTAAAAAATGGTCTAGGATTTGATTTTATATTACTGTGATATTATTGGAGCAATGAAAATATTTCTTTTTATTCAAAATTATGTCCTAGATCGAAGATTCAATGTGTTTATCTTGTATAAAGACATTTACTTTGTTCTTTATAAATTTACATACTCTCTTCTATTAGTCTCAAATTTCTTTATTATTTGTTACTCAAAATAATTATAAATATGTTTGACTGGAGCACCCAACAAATAAATAATTTTAAAATGATATTGCATTAAGTAATGGGTTAATTCCTACACATATCCATTGGAAGATAATCTCAATTTGTCCTTTTTTACTTTCTACTAATGTTCTTAAACTAATATAAACTCTCTAAATTTCAATAAATTATTTTACTGATATATATATATTAGTAGAGAAAGTTTCCTGACTGGAATTTCCTCAAACCAATGAACTTATAGATCAAACTCTAAACCCTAAACTCAAACCCTAAAAATACAAGGACAAAATTAATGTAACACCTCTGAGCATTTACACAGTCAGACTGCCTTGTCTGGAATACTGTCCTTTCTCACATACCTTTCAGAAACTAGATCTACTTGAGCTTCAGATCAAGTGTCACCTATATACATTCTTTCCTTATCAATACCTCTCCACCAAGTTGAGAATGCTTCTCTTCTTACCCAAATCATTTTCTAATTATTTTCTATGTATTTCATATTTATCCATTTATATAATCCAACTCTGAGGATTAATTTGGAATGAAATGATGAGCCTGATGCTTCTCAAACTCTATTTCAGTGTATCATAAGATCTACCAGGTCCTGCTGAGATGGCAAACATTCAAGTAAACTAACAATGATTTATTTTTTTTGGTGGGGTGGGGTTGTCATAAAAAAATAAAATTTTAAAATGACAAGTATTCCTGGGTAGTCCATTTCCATTTATTCTGTGACAGTAACAGAATTATAGAAAAGGGGAGAATGAGAAGTAAGAATCATATAATTTTAAAATAGTCTATAAAATTTAACTTAGCAGTTGGTATTATATATGTGGTGTCCTTGACCAGACTGAATTCTACCAATCTTGGCATTCTTACTCAAAATGAAACCAGAATAAACGTGGGTATTGGAAATTATATTGAGGTAAATCAAGAACATGACAGAATTAGATTATCAAGTGATTAAAAGAAATAATATTTCAGACAGAGGTCTAGTCAAGATGGCAGAGTAAGACAGTGATTCACCTGAGTTCTCCCTTAAACCACTCCAAATGCTTCCAAAGTTATGACTCTAGGGGCAGCGAGGTGGCACAGTGGATAGAGCGCCGGCCCTGGAGTCAGGAGGACCTGAGTTTCAAATGTGACCTCAGACACATAATATTTGTCTAGCTGTGTGACCTTGAGCGCAAGTCACTTAACCCCATTTTCTTAAATAAAATTCAAAAAAATAAAGTTATGACTCTAAAAAATTCTAAAATAGAAGAACTCACAAAAAAGATGGAGTAAAAGAATTTTCTAGTCCTAGACAACTTTTAAGGTCAGCAGGAAAGGTTTCTTGTACTAGGAGGAGAGAAAAAAGTACCATCTGGTACAGACCAAATCAGCACAGATCCAACCTTAGCAAAAAAAGAAACAGCCCTTGGAGTCATGAAATCAACAGACAAAGCAGCTTCTTCAAGGGCCCTTAGCCCATAAATGAAAAGGGGGTTCAAACAACTCCTTGCTAGTCCTGAAGCAGGAGTCTGTTGCTTTGCCAGTGGAATGAAATAAGGATGTGTCCTTGCTCCCATAATTTTTAGCATGATACTTTCAGCCATATTATCAAACATCTTCAATGAGGACAAACACAATATCAACATCAACTACAACATGGATGGAAAATTCTTCAACTTGAAAAGTTTACAAGCCAAAACCAAAGTGGAGGGAGTGTTGGTATATGATTTTATGTTTGTAGATGATTTTTCACTCAATGCAGCCTCTGAAACTGAGATGCAACAAAGTATGGATAGATTCTCTGCTGCTTTTGCTAATGTTGGTCTAACAACACCAAGAAAACAAAAAGTTGTTACATCAGCCAGCACCACACTATCCACATATGGAACCATCGATTACAGTAAATGGAGAAGTTTTGAGTACTATGGACAAGTTCACTTACCTTGACAGTATTCTTTCCAAGGAGGGACACATTGACAATGAGGTTGATACATTCCCAGAGCTAACTCAGTTTTTGGGAGACTCTGAAAGAAAGTGTGGGAAAGAAGAGGTATTAGACTGACTATCAAACTGAATGACTACAGAGTTGTTACACTGACCTCATTGCTGTATCCCTGTGAAAACTGGACAGTCTACTAGTGCCATATCAGGAGACCAAATTGTTTCCTTTTAAATTGTCTTAGGAAGATTCTGAATATCACCTGACAAGAGAAGACACCAAACAGTGAACTCATTTCTTGAACTTAGCTGTCTAGCATTCAAATGTTACTACAGAGAGTAAAACTACCATGGACTGGCCATGTTCTAAGAATGCCAGAATTGTGTTTTCCAAAAAATATATTTTATAGAGAGCTCAAACAGGGAAAGCAATTACAAGGGGGGTCAGAAGAAGTGATACCAGGACTTTCTGAAGGTCTTTCTTAAGAACTTTAAAATTGATTGTGCAGCACGGGAGACATTGGACCACCCAGCATGGCATGACCTCATCAGAGAGGGTGCTGTACTCTATGAGCAAGGAGAATTGAAGCAGCTCAAAGGAAGCATGAGCTATATGTTTAGAGTGAGCACCCCAGGTGTTCACATGGACTATTTGTGCCTGACCTGTGGTAGAGCATTTCAAGCCTCTATTGATTTGATCAGCCTTAGTAGGATATACTGTAATTTGTCTCAAACATAGTGATGTCATTTTGGTCTTCTTGGATAGCAATGGACAAGAATCAACAAACCAACTTAAATCTGGGTCTTAGTCCTGGGAGGCAGTCTGAGGGCAAGGAAGAAGACTGGTACACCAAATCTGGTGTCCACACTGGAATGAGAAACTCATTATAGTTCCAGGCAGAAAAGAGTACTTGTGATCACTAAGAAACTAGAACACAGGTGAATTGAATATTAAACACACCTGAAAACTTACAGAAGTCTAAGAGGATCTCTGAAAGCAACTGCACAAAACACCTGAAGCTTGGGAAAGTTCACCCTCAACTCTGGAAGCAGAGCCCTACTATACAGAGTTAAAAGTCAAGTGATAGTCTGGGGAAAAAGAGCAAATGAGAAAAAAAATAATCTTATCAAATAAAGTTACCATAGTGACAAGGAAGACTAGAACATATATTCAGAAGGAGAAAACAAAATCAAAACTCCTATATCCAGAACCTCCAAGAAAAATAGGAATTGCTCAAAGATCATGGATGAGCTCTAAAATGATTTTGAAAATGAAGGAAGAGAGATAATAGAAAAGTTGGAAAGAAATGAGAGTGACAAGAAAATCATAAAATTCCAGTCAGCAGCTTGATAAAGGAGACACAAAATATACTGAAGAAAAATAATACATGAAAGAACTGATTAAGTCAAATGGTAAAAGAGAATCAAAAAGCAAATGAGAAGAATGTCTTAAAAAACAGAAATTTCCAAATGGAAAAAGAGGAAGAAAAATTCACTGAAGAAAAACCTCCTTAAAATAGACTAGGTCAAATGGAAGGTAGAAAAGCTCACTAAGAAAAAAAAATTCCTTAAAATCAGAATTAAAGAAATAGAAGCTAGTGATTTTTTCAGAAATCAAAAAATAAAATAAAAAAATTTTTAAATTAGCAGAAAATGTAAAATATCTCATTTTGAAAAAGAGCTAACTTGGAAAAATAGATCCAGAAGAACTAATTTTAAAAATTTAAAAAAAATTTCGAATCATGAAAACCATGACCCCCCCCCCCAAAATGGGGAGGGACAGCTAGACATTATCCTTCAATAAATTATCAAGGAAAACAGCATTGATATTCTAGAACAAAAGGGTAAAATAGAAATTGAAAGAATCTACCAATCACCTCTTGGAAGGGATCCCAAAATAAAAACTCCAAGGAATATTATACCCAAATTTCAAAATTCCCAGAAGAAAATATTGCAAATATTCAGAAGGAAACAATTAAAGCATCACAGAGCCACAGTGAAGATAACACAGAATTAACCAAGAGAACAATGTATACATTAATAACAACATTGTGCCATGATCAAACAGTTCAGAGAGCTGACAACCCTATTAGACCACCTATGGACAATGGTATCCTCATGAAGAGGAAGAAAAACAAAACAATTTTTAAAAACCCTTCAGAATCTAAAGAACACTACATTTACTTTTTCAAAAATATCTCTTATATATTTCTTTCCCTTAATCCTATTCCTCATATGCAAAATAACTGAATTGTAAACATATTTAATACAAATGTATACAAACAATATTAATCTGGCTGTTCACTGTTGAGGACAAAGGAGTGGGAAGGGAGGGTGGAAGGAAATTTTGTAATTTAAAAATATACATATGCATATGGATTTTGAAAAACTTTCATAACAGTATTTGGAAAAATAAAATATCAATTAAAAAGATAACACAAAATTTAGCAGCTCTATCTTAAAGAATTGGAGGATTTTGAATGTTATATTCCAGAAGACAAAAGAACTTGGATAATGCTGAAGAATCAACTACTCAACAAAATTGTGTAGACATTCAGTGAAATATGGGAATTTTTAACTTTCCTGATGAAAAGACCAGAGTTGCAAAGAAATTTTATTTTCAACACAAAACTCAAGAGAAGCATAAAAATTTTAAACAGAAAAGGGAAATCATAAGAGACTTAATAAGGTTAAACTATTTACATTCCTACGTGGTGAAAAAGCTATTGAAACACTTAAGAACTTTCTCATTAGTAGGGAATTTAGAAGGAGTGCATATTGACAAAGGGGACATGTGTGAGTTGAATATGAAGGGTTGATATCTTTAAAAAAATAAAATTAAGGGATGAGAGAGGAATGTATTGGGAGAAAGGAAAAGGTTGAGGTAAAATGGAATTAATTATCTCCTATGAAAGAGACAAGAAAAAACTTTTGTAGTGGAGAGAGACGGGAGAGAACTTGAGGAAAAGTAAGTGAAGTTTGCTCTCAATAGAACTGGCTGCAGGAGGGAACAATAAACACACTCAATTGGGCATAGAAATCTATCTTACCCAACATGAAATTAGGAAGGGAAGGGGCTAAGAGAAAGAGTAAGGTGATATAAGGATAATTTTGTAGGAGTATAAGGTTACAAAAGACTTTTAATACCAAAGAGAATTTTGTATTTGACATTTAGATTATGCTTTAGAAAATTACTTTGGCAACTGAATGAAGAATAGTAAATGATTCAAAACTCATTTGGGAGTGATTTTGGAATCAACTATCTCTATACAGTCAGACCACAGACTTTTTAGGTTAAAGATCAAAATCAGTACAAAGATAAAATGAAAATAAGAAAAAAATTTATTATGACAATTAATAAGTCCATCCCGATCTATTTAAATGAGTTTTTGATGTTGAAAAAGGAGTATGGATGAAGGAATGGACATAGATACAACAATAATTTAAGGCAAAATTTTTACTGATATAAATAAATTCCAAAAACAAGTAGTCCAAAATAACCTAAAAAAAGTTATTTTCATTTCACTTATTTGCAGTACAGAAGGAAATGACAGACAAAAACAATACTACTTAAGAATGCAAGTTCATTTTATAATTCTTATGCAGAAGGATGTTGTAAGTCATGATCAACATGTTTTGTTTTGTTTTTAAAGCTAATGGGGTGAACTGAATTGCCCAAGTATTAAGTGTCTGAGACTGGATTTTGAACTCAGGTCCTCCTGACTCTAGGGTCAGTGCTCCTTCCACTGTACCATTTAGTTGTCTCCATAGTCTTCTTCTATAAAAGAAAGAACCAATGAAGGTTGAACAGCTGTTTAAAGAAAGTTCAAAGAAAATATCCAAATTTAAAAGTCTTTCTTAAGGTATATAAAAGAGAAAAGTGGACACAAATGGTAGAGAATGGAAAAAGATCTACAAAGATTTTTATAATAAACTCTCTTAACTATAAGAGATTATACAGCTACTGCACCTGGACTATAATATTAAAGATCAAATATGCTTATGGAGTCTATAAAAATGACACTAATTAGAATAAAGAGGGAAAAACAGCCTTAATTAGTCACTGTGCAAATAGAGGCGACTGCTCTAGAGGTGATCCAATCATCTGGGAACTGATGTGATGGAAGGGAAAATGCAATAAAGGGATGCAACAAAGGGAAGATGCAATAAAATTCATGATTTCCTTATCCTAGTCAAGATTTGTCAAACCCATTCCAACTCTCCTCTGCTTTCATTCATTCAGTGTTAAACAGTTAAAGTCATGCTACTCTACTGACAAGATACATTACAAATTCAGGTTCTTCACTAAAGCAAAGCAACTCTTAGACTATTACTTAAAAGATTCTCTTTACTCATCTGAATGAAATTATACCATGAGTTTCTTCAAAACTCCTGTATTCACCCCCATCTCTCTCCAAGTGGAGATATTCATGTCAAAATTTATTTAGAAATCAGGCTACTTGTTGTAACCCCCTTTTTTCTCCCTATTTTATTTCTCAAAAACCTTTACTATCACCCACCATCTTCTCTCTTCTACTCTCAGAGCTAAGGGCTAAGTAAATGTTTCTACTCTTTTGTTTTTAAACTAATCACCCTTTCCTGAACCTGCAGGCAATTAACCAACACACCTCCTCTCTTCTACTCAGATTTAAAAAAGTTTTTTTCTATTAGCTCCTTGGTGTTGACAATGACTATGACTACGATGATGATGATGATGATGATGATGATGATGATGATGTTTTTTCTTCATTCTTGAAGAAGACCATGATATCAAGGATGTGATGTCATGACAAGCAGGTCTCTCTTCTCCAGAGCCATCTGGATCTGATGGTCAAACATGAATGAGGATGAATGAAAATGACCCTAGATGTGAGGCAATCAGGGTTAAGTGACTTATCCAAGATCATACAGCTATTAGGTGCCAAGGGTCTGAGGAAGATTTGAACTCAAGTCCTTCTGACTCCAGGGCTGATACTGTACTGCATCATCTTGCTGCCTCTTTTTGGTTCTTAAGGGCCACTAGGCAGCATAGTGACAAACTATTCCAGTACTTTTGCCAAGAGAAAACTCCAAATGGATTTAGGAAAAAGTTGGACATAATTAAACAATAATAGCAAAATAGTTAATTTATAAACTTTACCTCTACTTTCATTATTTTTCAACTTTATGCAACCTGAACTCTAAAATCATCAATCAAATTTAATCTTTCTTTTCAAAAGTTACTAATAACCATTTAATTGTTCAATCTAATGGTATCTGTAAAGTCCTCATCCTTCTTGACTTTTCAGCACCATTTAAAAAGAACTATTTCTAATGTTCTGAATACTGTCTATCCCTGAGTTTTTGAGAAACTGCTAACTTTTTGATCTTCATTCTATTTTACTTCATCGTCATTCATATTATAGCTCAGAACTAAGAACACTCCACCAGGGTTCTGTTCAGCATTCCTCCCCTCTACTCCCTTCTCATTTCTTCTGCTCCTTTCTCTTTTCTCTCCCCTAACCTTTCCTCTTATCCTCTCTTCATGATCATATTTCAATATTAATTTTTATGTAAATTATTCTGCAAACTCAGAGTGCCCTAACTCATGGGGTAGGGGGTGAGGGGGAGAAGAACCATCATGATTTGAGGGGCTGCCATCTATATCATTTGAAAGAATCAAAGTCCTTGTAGATAAGATCACAGGATAATTTGAGTATTTTCATGCACATTGTTTATTTTGGTATAATATAAGCTCCTTTAAAAGTTAAATTTTTTTTCTGTACATTCCTAAAACCAAGAACAGTGCCAGATCCATTGTAGATATTTAATAAATGCTTGTCAAATGAATAAATGAATTAATTTTAACTACTTCCTTCTTAAACATTAACTCACCTCTACTCATTTTCATTTGAAGAAATTATTCCTGGCTTTCATTACAACCATGATTTGATTTTTATCATTTTTTTGATAATTCTTTTGTGGATCCATACTTTTTTTTAAGTGCCCCATTGTTACTGATGTCTTATAATGTCCTTTTTGGCTCTTCCTACATTAATCATATGCCTTATTTCCATTCCAGTTTAACCCTCTAATGTAATCTCTCTGTGAATAAAACTCTCAATTTATGGGGATTTCTGTGTCTGCCACTAATTGCTTGCAAGGTCCCACCGTTATCTGATAATCTAGAATTCAAAGTTTATTATGTATTTCTATTCCAAATAGGCCTAGAATATGCTTTATCACCTTGACACTATTATTTTCTTATATAAATAAATATTAATTCTGGGAAAATCCTATTGACTTGTGTTTAGCGCTGGAATTACAAATAAAAATAATGAAATAGTTCTTTTCCTCAGGAGCATGTATTCTATTGAGTTAAATATCATATACACATAAGTTTTTTTCTTTATTTTTTCTATTTTGATATATCCAATGATTTTATCTATGTAGGGAGTTCCCAGTGAGTTACTTCCTCTATCAATATGGATCAGTACCTTTCTTGAATCCTATCATAATCTGAAAACTTAATTCACTTGCTCAAGACCATGCACTCACTCTCTATTAAAAGTGAGACTTGAATCCAAATATATGGTAACTAAACCTCAGTAAGTAAATTGCTTTCTGAGGCAGAGAAAATATGAGGCAGAGAAAAATGTCCTCTGCCTCCCACCCCATTGTTCAAAGTTATCAGAGCTACCCGAAGCCACCTATACTCCTATCCCAGCTTCTATCTTACAGAAAATAGTTGAAGACACTAAATTGACCTTTCAGGATATGCACAGTCTATGTATTACCCAATCTTTAATCCCTTCATAGTAGGGCCCTAATTCTTTCCCAATTCCACACCCTGCTCCCCTATATAAACCCTGGCCTTTTCTACTAACTGCTGCTTATTTGCTAGGATCAGCCCAGTTGTAATACCCTTGCAACTGTCCCAACTTTCTCTCTTTATCCCTTGCTGGCTACTGCTGATAAATCAGTTGCAACTGTTCTAGCTTTTAATCTTTACTTTGGTAAATTCCCCTAAATTCTGTTAATGCCCTCAGGAGATCTACCCAGAAGCTACAAACTTGGAACTGCCTTAATTTTCTCTCTCTTATCTTCTGCTAAATTTCCCTAAGAAATTAGTCTATATTACTGCTCAGTTTGCTTAAATAAACTTTTTTTGTCCTTAAATACCTCTGGGCCAAGAGTCAGTCTTTTAAATGAATTCATCTACATTTTCAAACCCTAGACTAGACCACATATAACATATCCTTTCCTTTTAACATTTACCTATTTTATTTCACGCATTTATGTATTTTATACAGACATACATTATACATTTATGCATTTCATACTTTTAAAAAGCATGATTCCAAGAAGAACTTCATAGACTTTCCCAGGCTGCCACAAGGATCCATAATACACATGAAAAAGATTAAAATCTTTGGGTCTAGAGCAGGGATAGAGAAGTTTTTTTTCTGACAAGGGTCAAAACTTAAAAATTAGCCTGATATATTGGTCAAACATCTAATTAGTTCAACTTTTAAAAAGCTCCTAGATTTATTGAATTTCCAGTCTGACCTATACTTGCCTTAGTAGAGCCAGACCACATGATATCTTGGGCCTTTTATGGAAGGTCAGGCATTCCCTACCACTGGTCTAGGGGATTGGTGTCAAATTCAAAGAGAAATGGATTTTGGCAGGGCACATATTGACTTGGAAAATATCAAGTTTGCATTACCTTCATTGTATTTTTAGCTATTTTGTATTATGCTAGCTATCTCCCTCATTTCTCATTTCTTTTAGAGAAGTGACATTTTATAGCTCAAAGGGAGGAGAGACATATATAGCCTCTTCTCCCCCCCATCCTTCTCCAAGGGAGATTTTACTGCCTGCCATAAGGGGAAAGAATAAATTAGGGTTAGAGACCACCAGTCTGCTCTCCTTGGAAAGAAAAGTGTGCTGGAATAGAATTATTTCCATCTCATTTAGATATTGTTCATCTCAGACAATGGTATTCCAGTTCAAATGAACCTCTGATTACTATTCATTAATGGGAGAAGCAGAATTCCAAGTTTAATATACAAGACTCAACCTCAGTTCCACTATGAACATACATAAAAATAGGCAAGAAACCCATTTATCCAAAAAGCAAATAGAAATCAGAGAAACCATCAGAAACTAAATGCAACCTCAAAACTCAATAACTTATTTATTTCTTACTCCATGAGGTGAAAATGTATCTACTCTCAATATTCATGATTTAAAGGGGCATTGGCATTTTGATTTTTGTCATAATGGATATTGAATCAGGAAAAATTGACTTCAAATGTATTTCATTTACCTCTTAGCTGAGCTTTGTGAATCTGACCAAATAATTTAATTTCTCTTAATTTCCTAAAGGAATCTGAAGAATTGCAAGGTCCCTTCTAGCTCTAAGTCTATACTACTATAATCTTAAGATCTCTTAGATTAAATGAGATATATTTGTAAACATAATTAGCACTTAGTAGGAACTATACAAATGTTTGTTCCCTTCCTTTAGTATCTGAACACTACATTCTGATAGTGAAGTGTTTTATTCAGTATGTTATTTTAGAGACTATTGTCTTCCTCATTCTGAGTTTATCACATTCATTAATGTTTCAAACTTGCATCTCTGTCTGAATTCAAAACCAGCAAGGTCAAAACTGAAGTAATCCCAGAAAACCTTCTCATTCTAATTTCCTTCTTTTTGTAAGGAGAATATTCAGAATGCCAAGTCTAAGTCCTTATCTTTGACTCTTTCCTCTTTTTCACCTTTCTTATCTAATTACCAAATTTTATTGATTCTAAACTCCAAACTCTCCCTCTCATATCCCTTTGCAGAATCTCACTATTCTCACCTGTCTTTTGATATAGCTCACTAACAAGTTTTTCTCATCTCCATACTCTCCTCAATTACAATAAATGATTCATAGTATTGCTTGAATGATCTTGCCTATGCATTCACAAGACTCCTGCTCAGAAATCTTTTTGCTTACCTAGTAAAGACAGATCACCTGGCATTCCATACCCTCCACAACCTAGAAGCACTCTCCTTTATGAAACTTCACAGAATGATAAAATTTCATTGTTAGAAGGCATTTGGAGGTCAATTAGTTCAAGTTGTGCCTTAAGAATTACCTCTACTTGAGGCAGCCAGATAACAAAGTAGATAGAGCACAGGTCTTGGAGTCAGGAGGAAGGGAGTTCAAATGTGACCTCACACTTAATACTATCTCAATTGAGTAACCTTGGACACATCACTTAACCTAATTGCCTTACAAAAATTTAAAAAAAAAAAAAGATTGCCTCTACAAAAAACCTGGCAAATGGTCAATCAATCTTTTCTTAAAGATTTCAAATGAAAGGGAAATGACTGAATGCTAAAAGACTGGAAAAATCTAATTCATGTGAAGTTTTTCTTGACTCCAAACTTAAATTCACAACTTCAGGACTTGCATCTACTACTCCTAGTTCTGACTTCTGTAATAATAATAATAATAATGTTTGTCTTTCATTCTTGAGGAAGGCCATGACATCAGGGAGGTGATGCCTTTCAAGCACATGAACTGAATTTGAGTGAGGGGGGTACTGTGCTAAGTGACCAGCCTCACTTTCTCCTCTGGAGCCATCTGGTTCCAATGGCCAGATATGAATCAGATGACTGGAGATGGCCCGGGACTTGGAAAAATCAGGATTAAGTGACTTTTCCAAGGTCACACAGTTAGTGAATTAAGTGTCTGAGGTTAAATTGTACTGTACTACTGTACCACCTAGCTGCCCAACTGTACTAAGTAGAATAAATCCTAGGCTTGCACTAACCCTCCCAAAGACTCTTGTTGATGTTTGTCCTTCATTTTTAAAGAGGACTATTATAGGAGAGGAATTGGACAGAGAAATCTGTTCTATAACTAATCTGTTACTCAGCCCTGACCATGAATCTTTTTATCACTGACTTCCATGCCATTGTTTGAGGCAACCCACCTAAATGCTTAGACCCCCTATCCCAAAGTACAAGCAGTTGAGAGTAGATCAATTAACTTTATTAAAGTACTTTGCCCTTCCCAGGCAAGGATTAGGCAAATCCCTGCCCCCAGGCACAAAACAAACCTCAGATTACCGACAATGGATCCCAGCACTAGCCTAAAAGGATTAAGCCTTGGAGCTACAGCCTCTCATCTACTGGTCCTTAATTATCTCTTATTTTTGCCTCATCTCTACCCAGTGAGATACCATCCTCCTATCTACATATCCCTAGTTACCTCATCTTTCTGTGCCTTTAAAACTTCAATATCTCTTCAGCTGAGTTGTAGTCTCCCTTTGGGAAGCCAGCCTTTTCTTAGGGAGTGTGATTTCCCCCCAAATAAACTTTTATTCCCCCATATCCTTTCTTTTCTTTCTTTCTTTTTTAAAATTACATTTATTTATTTATTTTCATCGATAGCACATGTATATTTTTAAGTAACAAAATTCCCTTCAACCCTCCCTTCCCATCCCCTCTCCTCAGCAGGAACAGTCAGCCTTGTACATATATATTTTGATCAACATATTTACAGATTAGTAATTTTTGGTATGAGAAATTAGGATTAAGGGAAAGAGATACATAAGAGATAATTTTTATAAAATGTTCATCAAATTCTGAAGAACTTGGATTTTTTTTATGTTTTGATTTGTTCTGTTTTTCTTCCTCTGAATGGGGATAATATAGTCCACAGACAGTCTAATGTAATTGTCCTAACTTGATGGATTGTTGAGAGAGGCTACTTCCATCAAGGCTATTCATCTCACAATGTTGTTGTAGATGTGTACATTGGTATCTTGGTTCCCCTTCACTCAGCATTACATCCTGTAAGTCATTCCATTCTTCTCTAGAGTCCAACCATTCATGGTTTCTTACAGAATAATAGTATTACACAGTATTCATGAACCATAGCTTGTTTAGCCGTTCACCAATTGATGGGCATCCCCTCAATTTCCAATTCTTTGCCACAAAAAAAGAGCTACTATGAATATTTTAGAACATGAAGGACTTTTCTCCTTTTCTAAACTTTCTTCTGGATATAGACCTAGAATTGGAATTGCTGGTTCAAAGGGTATGAATCTTTTATTGCTTTTTGGGCATAGTTCCATATTACTCTCCAGAATGGTTGAATCACTTCACAACTCCATCAGCAATGCATTAATGTCCCAATCCTTCCACAACCTCTCCAACATTGATCATTTTCTCTTTTTCTCATCTTGGCCGAGATGATACCTCAGTGTTGTTTTAATTTGCATTTCCTTAATTAATAATGATTTGGAATATTTTTTCATATGATTATAAATTTCTTCATTTGAAAACTGTCTGTTCATATCCTTTGACCATTTATCAATTGGGGAATGACTTATAAATTTAATGCAATTCTCCATATATTTTAGAAATGAGACCTTTATCAGAAATCCTAATTGTGAAGATTGTTTCCCAGATTTCTGCTTTCCTTCTAATTTTGGCAGCATTGATTTTATTAATGCAAAAACTTTTTAATTTAATAGAGTCAAAATTATTCATTTTGCAGTTTATAATGTGCTTTAATTCTTGTTTGGTCAAAAATTTATCCCCTTCCCATAGATCTGATATATAATTTCTTGGTCTATTAATTTTTCTATGGTATTGCTCTTTATGTCTAAATCTTGTACCTATTTTAACCTTATTTTGGTATAGGTTGTGAAATATGGATCTATGCCTAGTTCTTGCCATACTATTTTCCCATTCTCCCCAAAATTTTTGTCACTTAGTGAGTTTTTATCACAGAAGCTAATGTCATTGGTTTGTCAAATAGTAGATTGCTGTAATCATTTACTGTGACTTCTTTAGAACCTATCCTAATCCCATTGATCCATCACTCTATTTCTTAATGAGTTCCAGGCAGTTTTGATGGCTTCCACTGTATAGTATAGTTTTAGATATGGTAAAGCTAGGCTACCTTCCTTTATATTATTTTAATCATCAGTTCCCTTGCTATTCTTGTCCTTTTGTTGCACCAGATGAATTTTGTTACTACTTTTTCTAGCTTGGGAAAGTAGTTATTTGGTGGTTTGATTGGTAAGGCACTGAATAAGCAATTTAATTTGGGTAGAATTGTCATTTTTGTTATATTAGCTCAATCTAACCATGAGCATTTGACATTTTTCCAATTATCTATATCCAATTTTATTTGGGTGAGAAGTGCTTTATAATTGTGCTTATACAGTTTCTGGGTTTGTCTTGGGAGGTACATTTCCAAGCATTTAATATTGTCTGTAGTTATTTTAAATGGAATTTCTCTATCTCTTGCTCTTAGGCTTTGTTGTGCATATATAGAAATGCTGATGATTTGATTTATGTGTTTATTTTATATCCTTATACTTGGCTGAATTTGCTAATTATTTCAAGGAATTTTTTAGATGATTTTCTTGGGTTATCTAGGTATACCATCATATCATCTGCAAAGAGTGAAAGTTTTGCTTCCTCATTGCCAATTCTGATTCTCTCAATTTCTTTTTCTTCTCTTATTGCTATTGTTAGCATTTCTAATACTAATTTAAACAGTAATGGTGATGAGCATCCTTGTTTCACCCCTGATTTTATTAGAAATGCTCTGAGTTTATTCCCATTACATATAAAATTTGTTGATTTTAGATAGATACTATTTATTATTTTAAGGAAAACTCCATTTATTACCATACTTACTAGTGTTTTTAATAGGAATAGATGTTGTGTTTTATCAAAGACCTTTTCAACATCTATATTGAGATAATCATATGATTTCTGTTGATTTTGCTGTTGATATGTTTAATTATGTTGAGTGTTTTCCTAATGTTGAACCATCCCTGCCTACCTGGTATAGATCCAACCTGATCATGGTGTATTATCCTGGTAATACCTTTCTGTAGTCTTATTGATAAAGTTTTATTTAAGATTTTTGCATCAATATTCATTAGGAAGATTGGTCTATAATTATCTTTGTTTTGGTTCTTCCTGATTTAGGTATCAGTACCATGTTGGTGTCATAAAAGGAATTTGAAAGAACTTCTCTTATTATTTTAAAATAATTTATGTAGAATACGAATGAATTGTTCCCTAAATGTTTGGTAGAATTCACTTGTAAATCTATCTGGACCTTGAGACTTTTTCTTAGGGAGGTTGATGGTTTCTTCAATTTCTTTTCTGAAATGGGGCTATTTAAATAATTTATTTCCTTTTCTGTTGATTTGAGCAGTTTGTATTTTCAGAAATATTCATATATTTCATTTCCTGGTCCTTAATTATTTCATATTTTTGCCTCCTCTCTGTCCAGTGAGCTATTACCCTCCCATCTACATATCCTTAGTTACCTGACTTTCCCACCCCTTTAAAAGCTTACCCTCTCTTCAGCTGAGTTATAATCTCCCTTTGGGAAGCCAGTCTGTTCTTGGGGAATGTGATTTCCCCCAAATAAACTCTTATCTTTCTATATAGTCTTTCTTACTGCTCATCCCTGAATGGCACTGCTGCCAGTAATACTTTTAGGAGATCACTGATTTCCAACTGCCCCAAATGCCTTTAGTTTCTCCCTCCCTTAGCTTCTGCTGAGTCCAGTAATATATAAATATACCTTTTGTCCTTAAGTAATTCTGAATTTGAGCTGATCCTTTCCTGAATTTGTCACATATTCCAACCCCAAACTAGACCACCCTCTAATATATTTTACAATTTATCACCATGACATCAGGGAAGTGATTTCATGACAGTCAAGTGAATTAGATTTGAGTGGGGGTGTAGCCACTGGCTACTTGGGTTCAATTCTGCCTATGAAGAATCATTATTCAGACTGGGAAAGCATGTGTGGAAATAAAACAAAAATTTATTAAAAAGGTTACAAGACATAGGAAGGGCTAGAGAGAGAAAGACAAAGATAAAAGAACAGCCAAGCAGCTTTGACTGGGCCATTGTGAGAGAAGACTGCCAGCCCTGAACTGGAGTCCAGCTCAGGTTTTTAGGCCTTGCTTCTCATGTGGAGTGCAAGAGTTGAACTTCATTCCCCTATACCCTGAATTAGGTAGAGGGTAAAGCCCAAGGAAATCAGGATACAAATTTTACATTAAACAATGATACTTTAAGAATGGGGAGGATTCCCACCCAAGATTACAATTATTTCTGTTACAATCAAAATTCTCTACTTCAAGTCAATTTATATCTTCCACCAAAATTCTTTCTCTTCATCTTCCCCATAATCAACTCCAAAACATCTCCACCCAAGTTCACAATTCTCTTTATCTTTCCCCTGCATGGGGATTTATCTATAATAAATATGGGGGTGGGGGGCTATGCTAAGTCACCAGTCTCACTTTCTCCTCAGGAGCCATCTGGGTCCAGTGTTCAGATATGGAACAGGACAACTGGAGATGGCCCAGGATGCAGTGGGAGATCTTGACCTTTTTAAGATAAAATCTTTAAAAGGTTAACTGAGGTAAAGTTCATTCACTGATTAAAGGATAGGTAAGAAAGAAATGAGGCAGTTTGAGTTCTCAAACTCCCCTAGACCTTTCCTTAATTCTCCCAGGCGAAGGTATTTTTCCCTTCAGGCACTACCCAACCAATTTTTTTTTCTTTTTAAACAATATTTATAAAATTAGATACACCTAAGATTCAGCCTCCAGCTCCAGAAGGGATCTCAGAAGTCATCTTATCTATCCATCTTAACATTTTGCAAATGAATGTACTATAGCCTGGGGAATTTAAATGATTGTGTTAGGTCATTCAGATATTCCCCAAGATGAGATTTGAGGTTTAAATTCTAACCCTTGTGCTTTTTATGTTATGGGATACCTACTTTTTCTACACATTTCCTCCCTTTAATGGAATGTAAAGTCCTAGAGGGCAGGCACTATTTTATTTGTTTCTGAATCCCAAGAGCCTAGTATAATGCCTGCACTGAGTTTTAGACAATGAAATCTGAAGCACCTTTCTATTTTCTCAATCTTTTTAAAATTAAAATAATGAGCCAAGGTGGTGGAAAATGACTTGATTTACTCTTAGATCACTGTCACTACCTGGTTATTTTTTGCCTTTTAATTTCTTGGTACTTGTGAAGGAAAAAAACCCCAAAATAATAAAAAACAATTCAGGAAAGAGTACTTTTCATTAGAGGTCATCAGAATTGTCATTTAAAAAATGGGAACTAAATGTTACTGTCTTTGAGGAATCCATTAAGCTGTGTCTACATTTCTAAGAGTTATATTTTTCCTCACCTTTTGCTAGCTTTTCCCAATGACATTTTGGATCATTGCAGGTCCCCTTTTCTACTTTAATTGCTTTTGTAATCTCCTTCTTGATAGTCTTCCTTTTTTCCTCAATTACTTTACATCTATTATTATTAAATTTGCAAGTTACTATTTCTTCAGGCAGAAAGAGTTTTAGACATGTAAATTATGTTTCAAGATCCTCAGGTGAAAATGCCTATCTGACCAATGAAGTGGAAGTCCTTAATGAGGTAAGGGCATATAGTATTAGGAATAGTATTAGATCCTCTTTCCCCAAAGAGAATGAAAGCTTCATTTTTGTCCAAAAAGTCAGTTTAAGATTTTTTCACACAGTTGAACTATTCCATCCATTACTTCTTAAATCTCTTTCTCTAATATTAGCAAAGTAAAGCGCTGAGTGGGACAGTGCAGTAGTAAAAGTTGGGGCAGAGAGGTGGTAATGTGGATAGAGCACCTGTCCTTGAGGCAGGAGGTCCAGAGTTGAGATCCAGCCTCAGACACTTGACTTTTACTAGCTGTGTGACCTTGGGCAAGTCACTTATCCCTGATTGTCTTTAGGGCCATCTCCGGTTGTTCTGATTCTTATCTGGCATCTGGACCAAGATAGCTCTGGAGCAGAAAGTGAGGCTGGTGACTGCACAACATCCCCAGCACTCAAATCCTTCCTCATGTCAGGGTCTTCTTCAAGAACATAGGACAAAAAAAAAAGCAACAATAGATGACTAAATTTACTGGTGATTTCACTGAAAGTAGCCAGACTGGTGGTTTTATACAGGCACAGGCTATGTACAAAAGGAAGTTATTCACAGGTCAATAAGACAACATGATGAACAGCTGCTCACCTTAGACTCCATCTGCAGAGTATGGGTCAGTTAAATCTGAATGCCCATGTCCCACTCTTTGACAAATTGACTCCTTTGAAAAGTCTGTGGGCTGATAACCGGCATGCTCTGACTTTCATTTGAAGGGAAGCTATGCAGAGACAAATGTCCTTTTATGAACACTTGGCTACTTCCTATTATCATACTATAATGAGTTTATAAATTCTCTTGGAATTTGGCCTTACCTTTTATCTTATCTAATCCACTTTCTTAGCTATATCACTTAATCTTTTAACTTCTTTTTGATGTAATAGAGGATTCAAATCCTCTATTATGTGACCCTAAGCAGCTCATTAAAAGTCCTTCTCCCTCAGTTTCCTCATCTATCAAATATTTGCTTCAGTTTGAGATCTTCATATATCAATCTTTACTGCTCAATCCTTTGATATTGTTTTGACATAATTGTGTTCAAGCTTTGGCTAATGTATTAACTGGTTGTAAAATCCTGGGCAAATCATTGAATTTCACTAAGCCTAAGTTTTTTTTTCATCTGCCTAATGGCTATATGGGTGTGGACATAGAAGTGTCTATATATATGCACACATATACATGTATACATAATACACTATATGACATTTGGGTACTTGTGGGTAAGGTGACTTATGAACTATATAATTTTATAAATGTCAGATATTATTACTTCACCAGTATTTTCAGTAGTGGTCATCACTGATATCCTGAACTTCCTTCTTATTTCCCTGCTATCTTATAAATTACAGCAGAGCAGGATTAGATTATTTTCTGTCTATTAATCCCTGATTCCCTGACACCTAGTGTTAGAATATGTCAGTGAGCAGATTAACCATCTAAGATTATATTCACATTCATACATTCACTCTAATATTTTTGAAGATCAGAGGAGGCATTTACTGTAAAGTCAATTTTCTTAAAGTCTAAAAGGAGATAGAGTGGCATAATGGCAATGATGTTGGATTTGGTGTTACAGGATATGAACCTAGAATCTTGGCTCTTCCATTGACTACTTATATGACCTTGGTAAATCCTTTAACTGTTCAATGCTTTACTAACCTCTTTGAAGAAATAAGAATGCTGGATTAGAATCCCTAAGGTTACTTGCTACTATAAATCTATGAACATGAAAGGATTATTTTCCTTTATTTTTCTTTACAAATATAAGTTAAGTGATTGTTTTGTGGGTTACATCCAAAGAATAGCAGATAGATGGCAAAGTGGATAGAATGCCAGGCCTAGATTCTGGAGGACTCATCTTCCTGAGTTCAAATCTGGCTTCAGACATTTAGCTGAGTGTCCCTGGGTAAGTCACTTACCCTTGTTTACTTCAGATTCCTTTGGTATAAAATGAACTAGAGAAGGTAATGGAAAACTATTTCAGTATCTTTGCCAAGAATACCTCAAATGGACCAAAGAGTCGGATATGACTGATATGATCCAACAACACCAACAAATATCCAAACATGATTCTATTTCAGAATTTGTGTAAGCTATTAATATTACATAAAGCCCATCTTATGGAATTATGTCAGCATAGTCCCAAAGGAGGATATTTTTTGTATTTACATTTTAAAAGGGAAAACATTTTTAGAATTGAAATGCTAAATTTTACAAATACATAACTGTCAGAGATAATTTCTAAATTTACCTATATTTTTATTTTCTGTGTTTTTACCCATATAGTAAATGATGATAGAAAGAACAAAGGATCTTCAATGGCATGTTGCTGCTTTGAGAAAGCTCATATTTAGAAAAAAAAATTCTGGTATTTCACCCAGGGAATTACCTAGAATGAGTCAGGCCTCTGGGTATATCTTCTAAAAATAACAAGTAGATTTTTTAACCTTGTCTATTCCCACGGAACCACAAAAGTGGTGAATTTCTAAAATTTCAATACTTTGAAGCATTGTTGGAAATTGATTTGAAGTATAAACTCCTGTAAAACCTTTAGTAAAGAAGGTAGCAACCCATCACCTCCCCTTTCTTCACCCTAAAAAAAGAAAACTATATAAATTAATACAAATCTTTATTCTGTAAATTTGAGAAAAGTAAAACTGGTCAACTGATTTTTAACGTGACTGTGTATCCTTTGATTGTGATTTAATTTATATAACAACAAAACAAAATTTTAAAAGATAAATGTTTAGTCATTTAACTAATATTTGGATTCAGGTTTACTGAAAACTATTCTTGGCTTAATTAAATGAACTAGTTGTTTGTCCTTGGATAGAAACAGGTATCACCTAAGTTAACTTTGGAATTATGAGGATGTTAACTGTCTATCCTTTATTTCAATGTTCAGTATCAATGCAATAATATTTTGGGTATTAAAATTTTATCTCCTATTTTTAAACTTGTATTTTCTATTCTCAGCACATGTACAGTTCAATAGATTTATTAATCAACCATTAGAAATGCGTTAAAATGTTAAAACATTTATGGACTTTGTTCTATGTCAGTTGGGTTGGTTTAGGCTGACACATAGCTACAAGGCATGACTGATCAAAGTAATTAAAGTTCCAATCATGCACCTTTCTTTGCTCAATGTCAATTCAGCTAGCCTTCACCTTGAGTTCTCAGTATTTTAATATAGTTTGTGAGGGGTATAAATAATATAGGAGTGTCATTCCCTTCACTGCACTTTAGCATCTGTAAACATTTCCATTATAAATTTTGTTTAAGGAAGGTTTAAGATTAATATATATTTATATATGTATGTATATATAAAAGCAAACAAGTAATTTCTATTTTCATCAAATTTTGACCCATAAATATATAACTAGGATGCCCAATTAGTATCATGGTCAGGTTAGAATCATATATTATTGAACAAGAAAGGAACTCAAGAGAGTTCCAACTCTTCCATTTCAAACCTGGATTCATTCAGACTTATCAATGTGTAAATAATATGGCCTTAAACTGGGATATGTGGTAGATTTCAAAGGTCTATGAATTTGAATGCCAAATATAATATCTGGTTTCATCCAACTGTGTGTCCATGAAACATAGAAAAAAAATATCGAGTCCCTAATCTAACCAGTAAAGATGGCTACTAATAATCTTGCAAATATCTGAGAACAAGTATTTTAAACTGATTTTTTAAGGCATAAAATAAACCATCTGAATAGGAGCTGATTTTTTTCAAAAGATGAATAATCACTGTAGGTATTTACCAACATTAGATACTTTGGTCAAGATATTTATATATTTAAATATTAATATATTTGGGGACTCAGGGAAGTGAACCTCCCCAAACTTACATTTAATGAATCTCAATTACAAGGCCCATATTTGAAAGCTATTCAGCTTGGTAAGACTTATTATAGCCTATATTCTGTTGTAGTTATGAGAATTCAAAGACATCCCTAGTCCACTCTGAGTCATCAGAGTAGTTTTCTGGTAAAGGTATCAAATGATATTATTCTTTTATTATTCCTCTTTGAACAGCATCCCATTCCTTATAGGGGAAAAATACTTTAAAGTAGTGTAACTAACAGAATTTCTGGCCTTTCTAAGGAAATCTAAATCTCAAACATTAGATCCTATCTTCCACTTTGTTTTATCAGTATACTATCTTATTCCATCATTTCCACTTATAAAAGTAATTTTTCCCTCCTTGATCTTTATGTTCTTTAAATGTTTGTACATATTTGTTTAGATGTCATCTGACAAACCTTTCTATATTTAGTTCTTGAAATATTTCATCATCTATCAACCCAGAGGAATTCAGGGAATCCCCAAGGATAGGGATCTACCCATGAACTCTGGAGTTTAACTATTGCTATGATGACCAATTAAAACCCACTTTCTCAGGATTATTTTTTGCTTTGAAAGAATTTTTTTTCAATATAATTACTTTATATACTTTGTGAGATAATCAAATATTCATTACCCTTATTCAATCAACAAATATTTATTATTAAGCAGACTAGATGTTCAGAAATTATTCTAAATGTTAGAGACAAAAGTAAAATATTCCCTGTTCTTTAGAAACTCAAGTAGAATCATTTTTAGTATTCAAGGGAAGATAGTGTAGCTTAACTGGTCTTAAACTTGCTGTTGGCAAATATCTTTAGGACAAAGGATGTTTTTAAATTTCCTGAATGGAAATATATCTATTGGATGCTGTATAGGATCATGTTAGGCTATATCAGAACTGCAACTAGGGCAGGACAACTATAGCTTTGTCCCAGGGTAGTAGTGCAAGCATTTGCAGTGCTTCAGTTGCATAGAAACAACTGCATTAAGTAAGAATAATTAACTAAAAAAAGGAAACTATAAAATTAGTGACTGCCACATTGGTGATCTCTGACTTGCTGCTCTATGCCTCCCCCCCTACATCCCATATACATACACAGTGGCCTCCCCAGCAGTATTTATAGGCATCTTTAATGACACATTGTGTTATTCATCCCAGGGGGTACGAATCACTAGTTGTACTTCTTGGATATCTAGGCCTCTGAGATTCTATGCTTAAAAAATTACCTGTTAATTTAGGAATACATTTAAAAGTATCTTGATGTCAAGAACCATGTTGCTAGTATGTCGAAGGCATCTTATGCTTTTAATTTTACCTGAGAATGGTTCATAATTGCCATCAACCCTGTAGTTTTAGACTGTTACAAGAAATCAAGAGTTTACTGTTTTGCCTATTTCATTTTCCAACCACAGGAAGATTATGTCTTGGGGAGTCACTAATTAAAAATGTCATTTTTTGTTATCTTAAGTATGTTAAACAACATTAGTTTATATTTATATCACATTTTAGGGTTTACACAGCATTTTCTTCCCAACAGGTAGATAGAGGAAGTATTATCATCCCAGTTTTACTGTTGATTGTTAAAGGTTTAAAACTATGAAGTTACTTATCTGTGGGCACTCATAGTATACAAGCTGAGACACAAAATCATTTTTACTTATTCTAAATCCAAAACTAATTTCTCCTATCTCTTATAAGGAAACAGCAATGTTCTTTGAAATCATTCTGACAGAAGATATGCCCAGGACATATACCATAGTGGTCAGTGGGTTGACTTTGGCCTCTTATTTATCATTGGCTAAAATCAACTCAGCCTATTTTGTTCTTGCTTTTCCCCTCTGTCTCTCTGTCTCTGGATCATTGCTCCAAAGTACAGGTTGAGAAATAGATGATACTATAAAAATAAAGTCTGATAACATCTTTTGATGAAGGAACTGTCCAATGGCAGAAACTAGAATTCCATCGTTGTTTCTGTTGGATTTACTAAGATCAAAAACTAGTTCTAGCTAGCTGCAGCTCTCATCATAATGGTGCTGTATTACAAAATGCCAAGGCAATAGTGAGCAGAGGACACACAAAGGATCAAAAAGTAATCTTAGAAATGGTCCCTGATGAGATTCTTATTGTCCCTAACTGCATTCTGAGAATGCTTCAATTCTTTCTGAGTATCCAGTGTGTATTTATTGGAAGTAGAATGACTCATTGAAATTCTGCCCCTGAGATTGTTCTTTCCCTTTTCTAGGTATAACCTCAGAGTCTTATCTCAAATTCAACATTCAGCAAAACATAGCAAATGTTCTACCTGGTTGAGGCTAAAAATCAGTGCACATCTAATTCTTAGGGAAGGGAAACTTGCCAAGTTTACTTAAAGAATTTATAGACAGCATTGGATCCTTATGTTTTAATAGGAATTGAGAGAGAATAGATTAGATTCTGATCCCATTGGTTCTTTAATTATGATATTAACTATAATGTATTATTTTCTTTAAACTAACAATGAAACCTAGGGAAGATAACACAAGCATTTGACGGTGAAAGTAGGATTCGATTTACCATGAGTTTTTCTTTTGAATTCCAAGGGCAAAAGGGTAACTTTGGACTTAGAAGGAGAAAGGCATCTTTCAGCTTTAGGTTTGTCATTCATAGCAGGCTTAAATTTCAGTCAGGCAAGCTGTAACTTACTCTAATTATTCATATAAGACCATGGATCTGCCTTAAAAATGTCAAAGTTCAGCAGGTCCTCCTGTAACTTCATTTTTTTTGGCTATACTATGATGTGTGTGTGTGTGTGTGTGTGTGTGTGTGTATGTGTGTGACTACATATGTAATATACATAGAGTATGCACATACATTTGTGAATTTATATGTAGACTCCCAACACAAGCATATGTGAATGCTCATATAGGTATATAGTTATATGAACATGTGTGTGTATACATTATATAGTTACCTTCAAGGCTGATGATACTCTACCACTGTGCCATCTAATTCCCCTGAAGTCAGGAGGACCTAAGTTTAAATTTGGGATCCTGACACTTGCTAGTTGTGAGACCTTAGACAAGACACCTAACCCTGATTGCTTCATATCCAGTGTCATCCTGATTCATATCCAGCCACTGGACACAGATGGCTTCAGAGGAGAAAGTGAGTCTGGTGACTTTGCACAAAACCCCCCTTATTCCCTGATATTATGATTTTCTTCAAAAGCATTTTCTTCAAGGTTGCACAGTTGTTAGAGCTCCAGCTCTAGAGTCAGAAGGACCAGAGTTCAAATCCGACCTCCGACCCTTAATAATTACTTAGCTTTGTGACCTTGGGCAAGTCACTTAACTCTATTGCCTTGCAAAAAAGAAACAACAAAAGCATTTTCTTCAAAAACAAAGGATAGACATCATCATCATCATATTTATCATTATACATATATATACATATATTTGCACACTGACATTTTTTCATATGACATTATTATAGATATAGATTTTAATTTTATTGTAGTTTGTATGAAAATATTATATTTTCTGAAAGATATTAAGCTCCTGGAAGGCAAGAATGATTCCATCTTTATCTTCCAAAGCATAGTAACTTGCCATATAGGAGTTCAATAAAACGATTGAAAGAATACAATTAGAAATGTTATTTAGCATTGGAAACACTTGTAAATTCACTACTGTTTTTCATTCTCACAAAAACTTTCCATGGTAGGAAGTATGATTTTCCCACAATAACTTGGTGAGGTAGGAAGTTAAGTTATTTTAATCATTTGATGGATGAGGAAACTGAGAGAGTCAGAGAACTTAAAGTGTTTTGATAATGAATAGGAATTGAATAGTCATCTTTCTAGGTCTAGAACTTTTTCTATTGTTATTATGGGAGGGGAGAGGAGAAGGGAAGGGAGATGGAAGATGGAAGGGAAGGAAGAAAGAAAGAAGGAAGGGGGAGGAAAATGGGGATGAAAGGGAATAAGAGAAGGAAGATGAATAGGGAAAAGAAAAGAGGGGAAAGAATAAGGGAGGGGAGGAGAGGATGGAGGGGAAGGAGTAGAGAGGAATATGAATCATTACTAACACAAAACTATAGGTCTCTTGCCTCTGGGTCAAGTTGGGGGTAGGGGAGAAGTATTATGGAGGTCGGATGTGTACCCTCCTTATCCTTCCACCTCACAATTGCTTCCCTCTGGTTGCAAGTGGTTAGAAAAATTTGCTTTCAATCTCCAGGGAACCATAATGGTGTAGGGAAGAATCCAGGGAGACACTTGTAATAGGCTGACTCTCATCTAACCCTTGCAAAAATTATAATATCCTTCACAGGACATGGCTATTCTCCCCAGTGGGATTATCTGAACTTGACCTCTCTATTAAATTTGCTCCAGGTATGGGCTTAGATTAGGTATAACTCTGATTGTAAACAAACCCAGAACCCTGACTCCTCTTACCTAATGTAAGGTTTGGAATATGTAGTAGAATAAAAGATTAAAAATCTATGAGATTACATTTAATTTAAAAGCTTTTGCACAAATAAAACCAGTACAACCAAAATTAGAATGAACCCCGAAGCTGGGAAACAATTTTTACAGTATTTCTGATTAAAGACTCTTTCTAAAATATTTGGAGAACTGAGTCAAATTTGGAAGAATAAAAGGTCATTTCTCAATTGATAAATTGTCAAAGGATATGAATAGGCAGCTTTCATATGAAGAAATTAAATCTATCTATAGTCAAATAAAAAATTCTTTAAGTAATTATTTACTAAATATTGTGTAAAGTACTAGGTGGTGCGGTGGTGCACCAGATCTAGAGTCAGAAAGATCTAAGTTCAAATATAGCCACAGACAATTGACAATTGAGTAAGACACTTAAGCCTGATTACCCTGCATCTAGGGTCTTCTCCAGTCATACTTATTTCTATCTGATCACTGAACCCAAGTGACTCCAGAGCTGTGACCTAGCACAGCAACCTTTCACTCCAATCCAATCAATTTGCATGTTATGGCTTCACCTCCCTGATATCATGGTCTTCTTTAAGAACAAAGGACAAACATCATCATCATCATCAAGTCATTATTAATTAGAAAAATGCAAATTAAAACAATTCTATGATCCCAACTCACATCTATCAGCTTGATTGATATGACTTAAAGGAAAAATGATGAATGTTGGAGGGTGTGTGGAAAAATTGGAACAGTGGTGCATTGTTAGTGAATTGATCCAACCATTCTGGAGCAATTTGAAAACCACACTTAAAGAGCTATAAAATCGCGCCTGCCCTTTGATTCAGCAATACCACTATTAAGTCTGTGTCCCAAAGAGATCTTGACAAAGGGGAAAAGATCCACATGTATAAAAATATTTGTGGTAGTTCTTTTTGTATTGGCAAAGAATTGAAAATTGAGGGGATCTCCATCATTTGTGCAATCATTGAACAAATTGTGGTATATGAATGTCCTGGAATACTATTGCTCTGTAAGCAATCATGAGCAAGTAGATTTCAGAAAGCCTGGAAAGTCTCATGTGAACTGATCCTCAGTGAAGTGAGCAGAACCAGATGAATGTTGTACACATTAACAACATTGTACATTGGATGATGATCAACTATGATTGACTTAGTTCTTTTCAGCAGTACGATGATCAACAACAATTCTAAAAGACTTGTAATGGAAGATGCCATCCACATTCAGAGAAAGTATTATGGAATTTGAATACAGTCCAAAGGATACTATTTTTATATTTTTTATTGCTTTTTTATGTTAATTTTTCCTTTTGTTCTGATTCTTTTACAATAAAACTGATGTGGTAATATAATCAACATGATTGCACTGTACAGCTTATTTCCCATTCTTTACTATCATAGGGAGGGGAGGGAGAAAGGATGGAGGTAGAAAAATAAGGAGCTCAAAGTCTTGCAGGAAAATAAATGTTGAAAGCTATCTTTACATGTGATTTGAAAAAACAATCTGTGAAGAGCTCGGAGGCAGCTGGTTGGTGCAGTGGATAAAACAGGGGTCTGGAGTCAGGAAAAGTTGAGTTCAAATCTAGGCTGAGACTCATACTCTGAGGAAGTCATCTAATCCTGTTTGGCTCAATTTCTTCATCTGTAAAATTAGCTAGAAAAGGAAATGTTTCTTTGTAAAGAGAATTCTAATTTAGGTCACAAAATCATTCATGACTGAATATCAGCAATGAGAAATCTTATTTTTCTGAGAAATTTGTCACCAAAGTGCCCATTTTAAAGATTAAAATAATTTAAGAGAGACTAATAAGTAGTTTACAAGAGTTCTATGCAGAAGTTCCTTTATTTTTTTTGAAGCCAGAGTACTTTAAGCCTCATAGAATTAGACCAAAAAAAAAATTAATTTGAAGATCCTCAGCCCTAAGTTTTCACATGAAGTATTGTTAACTACAGGCTTCCCCCCCCTTTGTTTTTTTTTTTCTTTTTTTAAAATTTATTTTCATCCATTTGTACATGTAGATTTACAAGTTACAAAGTTTCCTTCCACCCTCCCTTCCCATCCCCCTCCCCTCAGTTGGGAATGATCAGGTTAGCATTTTGCATACATATTTTGTTTTTAATAGTTTTTGGCATGAGGAATTAGGATTAAGGGAAAGAGATACGTAAGAGATAATTTTTACAAAGTGTTCATAAGATTTGGTAGGGGTGTTTGTGTGTGTGTGTGTGTGTGTGTGTGTGTGTGTGTGTGTGTGTGTTTTGTTTTGTTTTGTTTTTCTTCCTTTGGTTGGGGATAATATAGTCCATAATCTGTCAAATACGGTTGTCCTACCTCTCTGAATGGTCAAGAGGGGCTGTTTCCATCAATATTGTTCATCTCATAATGTTGATGTGTAAATTGTTCTCTTGATTCTACTCCCTTTGCTAAGCATCAGATCTCATAACTCATTCTATACATCTCTTAGAGTCCGACCATTTATTATTCTTATAAAACAATAATATTCCATAGTATTCATGTACCATAACTTGTTTAACCATTTCTCAATTGATGGGCATATCCCCTCAATTTCCAATTCTTTGCCACTACAAAAAATGGCTGTTATGAATATTTTGGAACATGTAGGACTATTTCCATTTTTTATAATTTCCTCTGGATATAGTCCTGCTGGATCAAAAGGTATGAACAGTTTTATTGCTCTTTGGGCATAGGTCCATATTGTTCTCCATAAAGGTTGGATCTATTCACAACTTCACCAGCAATGTATCAATGTCCCAGTCCTCTCACAACCTCTCCAACATTGATCATCTTCCCTTTTTCTCATCTGGGCTAATCTAATAGGTGTGAGATGATACCTCATTGTTGTTTTAATTAGCATTTCTCTAATCACTAGTGATTTGGAGCATTTTTTAATATACTTATATATAGCTTTGATTTCTTCATTTGAAAATTGTCTGTTCATATCCTTTGACCATTTATCAATTGGGGAATGACTTATGACCTTATAAATTTGATGCAATTCTCCATATATTTTAGAAATGAGACCTTTATCAGAACTCCTAGTTGTGAAGATTGTTTCCCAGCTTTATGCTTTTCTTCTAATTTTGGCAGCATTGATTTAATTAGTGCAAAAACTTTTTAATTTAATATGGTCAAAATCATTCAGTTTGCAATTTATAATGTGCTCTAATTGTTATTTGGTAATAAATTTATCCCTTTTGCATAGATCAGAGAGATAGAAAATTTTTTGGTCAATTAATTCATCTATGGTATTGCTCTTTATGTCTAAATCCCATTTTGACCTTATTTTGGTACATGTGGATCTATGCCTAGTTTTTGTCATACTATTTTTCCAGTTTTCCCAACAATTTTTGTCAAATAGTGATTCTTCTGAATTTTGTTACTATTTTTTTTAGCTCGGTAAAGTAATTATTTGATAGTTTGATTGGAATGGTACTGAATGAGTAATTTGATTTGGGTAGAATTGTCATTTTTATTATATTAGCTCTACTTAACCATGAGCATTTGAAATTTTTCCAATTATTTAGAACTTTATAATTGTATTTATACAATTTCTGGATTTGTCTTGAGGTAGATTCCCAAGTATTTAATGTTATCTATAGTTATTTTAAATGGAATTTCTTTCCCTATCTCTTGTTATTGGGCTTTGTTGTTTATATATAGAAATGCTGATGATTTATGTGGATTTATTATATATCCTGACTATACTGAATTAATTGTTTCAAGGAGTTTTTTTAGATGATTTTCTCAGGTTCTCTAGGTATACCATCATATCATCTCTAAAGAGTGAAAGTTTTGCTTTCTCATGACCTATTCTGGTTCCTTCAATTTCTTTTTCTTTTCTTATTGTTGCTGCTAGTGTTTCTAAAACTATATTGAATAGTAATGGTGTTAGTGGGCATCCTTGTTTCACCTCTGAATTTAGTGAAAATGCTCCGAGTTTATTCACATTAAATATAATATTTGTTGATGGTTTTAGATATATACTATTTATTATTTCAAGGAAAAATCCATTTATTCCTATACTTTCTAGTGTTTTTAATAGGAATGAATGTTGTATTTTATCCAAGACTTTTTCAGCATCTATTGAGATAATCATATTGTTTCTGTTGGTTTTACTGTTGATATGTTTAAACTATGTTGAGTGTTTGCCTAATGTTGAACCAACCCTCCCTGCCTGGTATAAATCCAACCTGATCATTGTGTAGTATCTTAGTAATAACTTGTTGTAGTCTCATTGCTAAATTTTATTTAAGAGTTTTGCATCAATATCATTAGGGAGGGGCGGCTATGTTGCGCAGTGGATAGAGCACTGGTCCTGGAGTCAGGGATACCTGAGTTCAAATCCAGCCTCAGACTTAATAATTACCTAGCTGTGTGGCTTTGGGCAAGCCACTTAACCCCACTTGCCTTGCAAAAAAAAATATTCATTAGGGAGATTAGTCTATAATTTTCTTTGTCTGTTTTGGTTCTTCCTAATTTAGGTGTCAGTATCATGTTGGTGTTATAAAAGGAGTTTGGTAGAACTCCCTCCTCTCCTATTTTTTAAAAATAGTTTATGTGGAATAGGAATTAATTGTTCCTTAAATCTTTGGTAGAATTCATTTGTAAATCCATCTGGACCTGGAGACTTTTTCTTAAGGAGTTTATTGATGGTTTCTTCAATTTCTTTTTCTGAAATGGGGTTATTTAAGTAATTTATTTCCTCTTCTATTAATCTAGGCAGTTTTTATATTTTTGTAAATATTCATCCATTTCACTCAAGTTGTCCAATTTATTGACAATTTGGCAAAGTAGCTCCTAATTATCTCTTTAATTTCCTCCTAATTGGTGGTTGGTTCACCCTTTTCTTTTTTGATATTGGTTATTTGGTTATCTTCTATCTTTTTTTAAATCAGATTAATCAGAGTTTTGTCTATTTTACTGGCTTTTTCATAAAACCAACTCTTAGATTTATTTATGAGACAAATGGTTTTTTGGCTTTCTATTTTATTATTCTGTTCCTTGATTTTTAGAATTTCTAGTTTGGTATTTAATTAGGGTTGTTTAATTTTTTCTTTTTCTAGTCTTTTTTGTTGCATACACAATTCATTGATCTCCTCTTTCTCTATTTTATTCATATAGGCAGTTAGAGATATAAAATTTTCCCTCAAAAATTGCCTTGGCAGTAGCCCACAAATATTAGTATGATGTCTCATTATCATCATTTTATTGGATATAATTATTAATTATTCTATTATTTGCTGTTTGATCCACCCATTATTTAAGATAAAGTTATTTAATTTCCAATTAGTTCTTGGTTTATCTTTCCCTAATCCTTTATTACATGTAATGTTTATTGCAACGTGATCTGAAAAGTGTATATTTATTATTTTTGCCTTTCTGCATTTGATTTTAAGGATTTTGTGCCCTAGTACATGGTCAATTTTGGTGAAGGTGCCATGTGCTGCCAAAAAAAAGGTATATTCTTTTCTGTCCCCATTAGGTTTTCTCCAAAGGTCTATCATATCTAAATTTTCTAAGATTTCATTCACATTCTTTACTTCATGCTTTTTTATTTTGTTCTTAGATTTATCTAGTTCTGAGAGGGAGGTTGAGGTCTCCCATCATTTCCAATGGTGCCTTTTAAGAAAATGTAGTTTCCTTTCTTATCACTTTTTTTTTCTTTTTTTAGTTTTTGCAAGGCAATGGGGTTAAAGTGGCTTGCCCAAGGCCACACAGCTAGGTAATTTATTAAGTGTCTAAGGCCAGATTTGAACTCAGCTACTCCTGACTCCAGGGCTGGTGCTCTATCCACTGCACCACCTAGCTGCACCCTGTTATCACTTTTAATGAGATTGATTTTTGCTTTTACTTTGTATGAGATTAGAATTGCTTCCCAAGATTTTTTTACTTCATAATATATTTTGCTCCAATATTTTACCTTTACCCTGTGTGTATCTTTCTGCTTCAAATGTATTTCTTCTAAACAACATATTGTAGGATTCTGGTTTTTAATCCATTCTGCTATCCATTTCTGTTTTATGGGACAATTCATCCCATTCACATTTACAGTTAAGATTACTAAATCTGTTTTTCCTTCTTTGCTATCTTAATCCATTTATATTTATCTCTTTCCTTTTCTCTTATTCCTCTTCACCAAAATTTTACTACCTTTCCCCTTTGATTTATTTTTTTAATTTAAGTTTATTTTCACTTATATCTTCCCATTCCTTTTATCAGTCCTTTCTTCCCTTGTCTTCCCCTTTCCCAGTCTTCCCCTACTCTGCAGATTAAGTTAGATTTTTAAACCCAAGTGGGAGGGATAAATCTATTGAATAGAATTTACACAGCATTCAGATTCTCCCTTTCCCTCTAAGATTATAAATCTTTGTGTCTCTTCCCTTGACAAACTCCTATTGTTATCAATTGTTATCATCACAGATACTTTACTTGATTGTTTGATAAGCAGCATTGCCTCAAATTGCATCAAATTATAATTATAATCATTTTTTACCTTACCCTCTTTTCAAGTACACACATTTATCTTCACAAGCCAAAATATCCTCCAAAGTCATATCATTGCTTGAACTATTTGGGACCCTCCCCCAAGCCTATTTTCTTTCCAGCTTTACCTCCCCCCCTCCCCACCCAGTGTACTTAACCCCTTGTTAAATGAAGCATCCTGATCTAATTAACTGAAAGTATCTTGAAGATCTCTTAAGTACTGAGAGGCTCTAGAGGTCTCACTGAGAACTTTACAAATGATTGTAAAGTATATAAACATCATCTCAGGTCCTTGCTGCTTATGATGCCCTTATCAGACAAGGTGCTTAGCACCTTGTGATTAAAGCCAGTCAGAATGTAATGAGATACTTAAGTTAAAATTGACACTCCTGTTTTTTTTCCGGGGTTTTTATCTCAAACAGAGTGATATGATCTTGGACCTCTTCAACTGAGGGACAAGACCCAATTAAACCTATATCCCTTAGGTTCATTCTCTTCAATTATATTCTACCCTCTAATTATCCTTAGAGAAGTAAAGTTCTAATGAGTAAAAATTGTTATATCTTCCCTTTTAGGGACCAACATTTTTTTTTTAAAGTTTTGTTTTTTCAGGTCCCTTTTTCATTTACCTTTTTTATGTAACTCTTCAGTTGTATAGTTGGCAATTGAATTCCCTATTCAGTTCTGGTCTTTGAGTCAGGAAATTCTGGAAATCCTGTATTTCATTGAACAGCCATCTTTTTTCCCTGACAATACTTGCTGAATTTTGCAGGGTAGTACATTCTGGGTTGTAATCCCAGATCCTTAGCTATCTGAAATATGTCATTCTAGTTCTTCCAGTCCTTCAGTGTTAAGGCTGATGATAGGTCCTGTGTTAGTCTGATTTGTGTTCCCTTTATATTTGAATTGTTTTCTTTTTGCTGTTTGTAATATTCTCTCTTTTATTTGAGGGTTCTGGAATTTGGCTATTACAGCCCTTGGAGTTTTTATCCTGGGGTCTCTTTCTGGAGAGGTTCTATGGATTCTTTCAATTGTTATATTGTTATCTTGTTCTATCCCTTATAATTTCCTGTATGATGTTTTCTATTGGTCCAGGCTTTCTAGTAGTCCAGTGATTCGTAGATTGTCTTTTCTGGATCTGTGTTCCAGGTCTTTCATTTTTCCCTAAAAGATACTTTACATTTTCTTCAATTTTTTCAGCCTTTTTATTTTGTTTGATGGAATCTTGTAGTCTTGTAGATTCATTGGTTTCTAACTGTTTAATTTTAGTTTTAGGATTTTATTTTCTTCAATTACCTTTTGTGCTTCCTTTTTTTAAAGGTGTTGAATTCTCTGGTTAACTTTTCACAATTTTCCTGCATGACTTTCATTTCTTTTTTCCATTTCTTCTTCTTCCTCTCTTCTTTGTTTTTTTAAATTCTTTTCTAAACTCTTAAATGAGCTTTTTTTATTTGACTCCAATTTATAGACTGTTTTGATACTTCTGTGAGTGATGTTTCACAGCTTTTTTTCTACAGACATGGGATTCCTGTTATCTTTATCTGTGAAGTATTTTTCTATAGTAAGTGCTCTTTTAGTTTTTTTGCTCATCTTTGTTATTGTTGTTCTGCTCCTGGGGTATATCGAGTATAGATTCAAGCTTTTATTTTGCTAGGGCTGGGGTCTGATCCCTGGCTTGTTCTTGGCCAAGGTGATGCCTTTGCAGTCCAGGCCCTGCCTTTGCAGAGGTTCTCCCCACCCCCAATCTTTCTGTTCGTGATCTGACTTAACAGAGGATTGTTCCCAAACCAGTCCTGTCTTCTATGCCTGTTTCTGGGTTCAGACTTTGGGGTTGGGAATCCTCCCTGCTGGTTTGCCATCCAGCTGTCAGGACCTCTGTTATTATTAAACTGTCAAGACCTGGATTGCATTGTGGCTAAAAGTCTCCTGCTGACTTTCCCTGCTCTCCCACCAACTGCACTTTTCTTCTTCTTTTTCCCCAAAGAGACAGACCTTCACTGAAGATCCTCCACGATTTCTACAGTTGAAAATTTCTTTGAATCTTCTCTTTTTCTTGCTGGGATCTGTAGTGTGAGTGTCAGAGTAGAGAGACTTCATATATCGTTGCTAGGTAAAGACCCTGGGAGCTTGTTAGCTTCATGCCACTATCTTGAAGTGGCCTGGGAAGTCCCCCACTATAGGCTATTAAGTAATGAGAGAGGAGACTGTCCTTGAGGAACTATGCCATTATAACATTTTAGAACTGAATCATGGTTTTCCTTTATCACAGAATTATTTACTACCTCCCCAAGTTATGGTGAGGAAAGCACTTTGGAAACTTTCTAGGACTAGGGATAGGGAGTAGATATGTGATATCTTTAGTGTAAAGAAATTCCCTCTACCAAAGCTGGGAAACACCTTCTCTTTAATTTAGAGTATGGGTATCCAGCCTTTTATCTCTTTTGAACCACATTGCCCAACAAAACCTTGTCAAGGGCTGCATTACAGAATTTAATATTTATTTATAACTATGATATAAGTTATATTTTCAATGAGTAATAATAAAATATAACAATGTAATAAAAAATAATAAAGTATATTAATAAAAATGAGTAAAATAATAAAATGTTTACTTTTTAAACAAAAAATAAGAACATGTCATTTTTAGTGTGAGCACTGAACCTGATTTTCTTGATATATTAGTGCATTTATATCTGATTTGATATAGATTATAGCAATGTGAAGAATATTTTCAAATTTTTGTTCTATTTTCACTTTTTTGTAGCTTCATATGGGAAAATAGTTGCTCCAAATATACTTTCTATCATGCTCATGAAATGCTAGATCTTTTTCTTTAGGTAGGTTGAATTTATAAGAGTCCGACAAAGATACTTGTATAATTTTTTCTTTAAACGTAGGTTGAATTTATAAGAGTCCGACAAAGATACTTGTATAATTTTTTCTTTAAATTGAAAATTTGATTTCAAGTTTTCAGGCCACATGTTGATGTCAACTGAGAATGGTGTAGCAAATATACTAACTGCAGGTGGTGTATTCTAAAATGTTGAAATCTATTCTCAAAACCCTGTAACAAAATAGTAATTAATGCTGCATACAATAAAATTATGATGAGTCATAGGATATTTTAAAAATAAAGATCCTAATCTGTATATTCATATCTTTTGTAAAACAAAAAATAAAAGTGTTCTATGAGACCAGATAATGTTAGTTATGTGAAAAAGTCAAGCCCCACTAGTTAAAAGTTTAAGGTGGTCTATGGTACTGCATAATTGGCACATCAATTCATCCCTTCCTTCATCAAAAATGCTTTCATTTTCTGGTTACTTCATACCGACCACATGAACTGATTTAAGAGCCACATTTGGCCAGCAGGTTTACAGATATTTATATATCTGTATATATATATATATATATATATATATATATATATATATATATATCTGTATATATATATATATATATATCTGTAAAAGGCAATTAAATTCAAAATTCTCACCAGAAATAAAATTTAATTTCAAGAGATAGAAACTTCAACTAGAAGAGGGATCAGGAAAGGCTTCCTTTAGGAGAGTTTTCAAGAACACCATGCACTGAAGGAAGATAGGGATTATAGGGGGCTGAGAAGAAGAGAAAGATATAGGGAACAGTTTTTGTGAAGGCATATAGAAGAGATAAATACTCATAAGGAGAGTATTTATTAAGACAATTTTCAAGGAATCTATTAGAATAATTCAAATCCAAATTACTGTATTTTTTGCAATTATCTGTTTGTCTCAAAGAAAGGTATGTTAATAATCTAAGTAATTTCCTATAAATTCTACTGAATTTTGATTTAAGGTGTTTTTAGCACATCACTTTTTCTTAGTTCTCAATTTGTTGGTGCTTTTTTTAATCCTTGTTTTAGGAGGGGAGTAGGTTAATCCATAAACCCTCAGGGCCATAAATCGGGAAATGCAGAAAAAAAAAAAACTGTCCACTTGCTCATTAAAATTAAAGGGCATTTGGCCAGTTGCAGATAATTATTTGTATGAGCCATGCATCCACCCACATTATTTTGTAGGCTTAAAAAGGAAGGCCACACTTTGGAATATGGCCCTATGTAAATGAATCTGTGAAAATCTGGCTTCTCCGTGTGTATGCACAAATAACATATTAATTGCCAGATTTTTTTCTAATGTCATGTAGAGAAAACTCAATATTATATGTAAATACAACATATATTTAAAATAGATCCCAATATGTTATGTTGTGTTATATATTTCCAACATATGCCACTCAAAATTTACATAGTACAAAAAGAATACCCCTTAAACTAATTCCCCAACTCAAGGATGTCAGCATCCATAAAAAAGATAATGTTAACACAATTCTGCTTAACACCATTTAACAGAAAGGTTCAGGTAGCAATGTCAGCCATCTGGAACTACCCATGGATAGTTGTAGATCACCCACCCATCTTCCACCTGCAGGGAGGAGAAAACATCTGTTTAGATTTTTGAAATGCTGCCAAATATGTACTACATCAGGTAACATCAGGTTGAATCATATAATTGAAAAAAAGAGCCCTTTATTGTATTCATGATGTACATACTTTTTAATTATTATGATGTTCTCATTTAAAAGGGGTTATTCTATAATAACTTCTTGTATGGCAAACTTAAATGAAAATACACTCATCACATACATTCCCCCCCCCCCCAGCCCTCTAATATTCAAATAAATAAAAGAATTCCACTATGTAGAAAACATTCACTGTTAAACTTCATAATTTCTGACTTTTCTTGGATTATCTTTTCATAACAAAAAAGGAAAAAGCACCAGAAAACCTTTCTGTCATTTCATATTAACTGAAGCAAATTTTGTCACATGTTCCTTTGGTCTTGGTGATACAGCATTTGAGTATCATGATACATTGTGATATTCCTTATGAAAAAATCATAAGATATTAAGGCTTTATGGATCTTCATGAACCCATTAATTTAACAGACTGAAAGCTGCAACCTACATAAGTGAATGGCTTAGAAATAGATATGAGTAAGTGAAAACTCTCCAAAGGAGCCCATGAAATTCAATTTTAAACATTAATGACTAGATACATTTCCCACCTAACATTGTTCTTGTAACAACATGATATTTGAGGGCATATACTTTCATCAGAATAACATTATCAAGTAGTACTACAAATATGCTAAAGGCTTCTTGAGGAAGGCCATGACATCAGCAAGGTGATGTCATGCCAAGCACATGAATTGGATTTGAGTGAGGGGGTGCTGAGCTAAGTCACTGACCTCGCTTTTTTCTCCAAAGCCATCTGGATCCAGTGGCCAGATATGAATCAGGATGACTAGAGCTAGCCCTGGATACGAGGTGGTCAGAGTTATGTAACTTGCCCAAGGTCACACAGCTAGGGAGAGTCAAGTGTGTGAGGTCTGATTCAAACTCCTCCTGATTCCCAAGACCAGGGCTTTATCCATTGTGTCACCTAGCTGCCCAGCATGTTTATTATAAAGGATAACTTTAATAAAACTGTACCTATATTGCTTACTTTATTTATACAAGCCTCAAAGAAGTAATCAACATCAGAGTTCATTTAAACATTGAAATTTTAAACTATTCAACTGACTTTAGAGCAACTACTTCATTCTGAACTCATTTGTGTTTTCTTATTGATCCTAGCATTCATTTTGACATTGATAAGACATAATAGAGTGTGGTTGTTGTTCAGTTGTTTCAGTTGTGTCAGACTCTTTATAACCCTATTTTTTCCTTGACAAAGATGACAAAGAAAGTTTCACCATTTCCTTCTCTGGTTCATTTTACAGATGAGGGAATAGGGTCCCATAGGTAGAGTCTGAGAATAGATTTGAACTCTAGTCTTCTTGACCCTAGATTCTGAGTTCTATCCTTTGGGTCACCATGTCAACTAAAATGATATGTTCCCTTTGAAAATCCAGCCGTTTAGGAGAATGTTGCCAATTTAGCAGCAATACATGACTAGTAACTTACACAGTATAGCAACAAGACTTCAGAGGGATACCTTAAATAAGCAGTTTTTAAGTGATGTTGTTTCTACATTGTTTTTCCTTAAAAGCAATGTGACATTTTTTTTAGGAACTTCAAATGATACCAACATTCTTAACATTTTGACATTTCATTATTTAAGATTCTTCTACACTTCATGATCCTTTCAACTGTTTTTAAAGATTTCCAATATATATTTTCTAAACAAATCATTTATATTGTAAATAAAAGGCTTTAGCATATTTTTCATGTCTATTTTTATGTAATCATTTTCTTGCATATTTCTTTTTTGTAGCTTAACTGTGAAAAATTTCAACAACAGCTTCAAACCTTATCTGAAATATTCTCTGTTTTTTACATTAGTTGTCATAGTCATTATAGAGTTCCAAGCAATCTTCTTTGGATTATGTTGGCTGCTTCCAAATAATTATAGAAGTGATTTTTCCTTCTTTTAGCACAGTTTCATGGATATTCATTTAATTTTTGTAAGCAATCAATAAATTACTTTCTATTATTTTCCAAAACTTTGAAGGTATAATATGTCAATATTTAATAGCAAATTGCAAAGCACCCCTCCCCCATTTTCCTTCTTGGGCTAAAAGTCTGTGTGTTTTAATGTGCTGTTTATCATACTACATGTTCAGACTTTTTTTTATTTTCCCCTTTAGTAAGTGAACAGAGCTTATCAGGAAAAGAGATAGGATGGCATAAAGCTATATATAATAGGACAGGAATAATATTTATGAGATTCAAGTCTTGGCTTTTAGTTATTAGTTTTGTGAGATTAGGAAAAGACAAAGGAAGATTTTAAAAGCTTAGTGAATAGATCTCCTGCAGAATAGATACTGGAAAAAATGGACAAGACAGAAGGCATGTGGTGGATTCATGGAGGAAACCCTCACTTTGTTGAGAACACATTTTTGTTGTTCTGTCATTCAGTCATGTCTGACTTTTAGTAATCCCATGCATACCAATGCTATCCATGCTTTTTGTCTTTTTTTTTTGGCAAATGGTACTAGAATGGTTTGCCAGTTCCTTCTCTAGTGGATTAGTATAAACAAAGGTTAATTAGCATGACCAGGATCACAAAACTAGTGAGTGTCAAAAAACTAGATTTGAACTTAGGTCTTCTTGACTCTAGGTCCAGGACTCTATTTACTAGGTTGCCTAGCTGAGAACATAGCTCTATTGAAATGCTGGAATGTAGAAGAAAAAGAATATTAGACTCATAGGTGAATTAGAGTTGGAAGGCATCCTAGAGGTTATTGAGTCCAATGGTCTAATTTAACAGATGAGGAAACTGAGTCCCATAGAGAGTAGTTACCAATTCAAGTTCACATGCCAACAAGTTGTCAATTCAGGATTTGAATTCAGTTCTTGTTGACTCTATTTCCTCCTAAAACTCAGTTCTCTGAAAGTGGAATGAGGAACTTGTCCTTCAAGGATTTTGTGAGACAAGTTCTTAATAAATTAAAAAAATGCTATATAAATATAAAATGTTAGCAGGAGGAATCATTCCCTTTGTGTGTAAAAGAAAACTTATGGATTATGTTAAAGCTTTTAATAAATCAATGAAATTTATATTATTTTGAACAAAATATGTCTATGTGTTTATGCTGTTAGTTATGGTTTGTGGTGCTTACATTTAGGCCAGTTGCTAATGACCTCTGATTCAATCTTTGTATAAACAGGGTGAAGTGGCTAGTAAATGTAATCTAACTGGAGATCCTCCAGAGTTTCAAAGTGTAAAGGACTGTAAGTGCTTGTATCATAGAAAGTACATGTGAAAATTATGATTAATAGTTACAATCAAAACCAAGTCAAAATTTTCTTAATAAAAATTTATATTATCCTTGAATATAATAGTTTTAATTTTTTTCTTTTAAAGGAAGATATAATTAAGCAAGCAGAATTAAATGTTAAGTAGAATTAAGGTGATGAAATTAAAACAAGGATTATTTGGTGAATAAATTTGTGCTTCTATAAGGATGAAAAAATCTCTAGGAAATTGTTCTAAGATCAAATAAGATAATGAATTAAGCCTTCTCAAATTATAAAACACTATAGAAATATTGGTTACTTTATAATACTATTAAATTGTATTTGTCATTGTCATAGAGGAAATTCAGAACACAGTCCAGATTGATGAAGAGCTTCCTCATAGATTGTGAAGTTTTCCATTGGCTACTGTTCATAGATGGCCCTTTATTAATTGAAGTGCACATTAAATGAAATGTATCATCATTTAAAAGAATTTGAACCAAACAGTTTTACAGGAAAAACAAAGTGGACGAAGAGTGTCTATTGTTGAAAATATATTGTTCTGTTCCATGGACAATTTTAGAGTTCCTATATGTTTGTATATCTATGTATGTACATTATTCTTGCCCCCAGTTTGAACAGGAGGCCAAGGGCAAGTTTTATTTCCTTTGAAAAACTATTAAAATTTTTGCTTTTTAAAAAACAATTCATAGCATCTCCGTAAAAGTCCATCTTTTGATATAAATTTTCTTTTTTTAAAATATCTTAGTCATGAAATACAGTAATCACTGAAAAATTGAGGTTGAAGATTAGCCAAAGAGAAAAGTGAACTTCAGAGTGAATATGAACAGCCTAAAATGCATTACAAATAAATAATTATAGAAGATACTGTGTAAAGGATGACAGTAAAGAAATGTATTATTGAGTCTCATAATAAGAAATTGTTTGATAGCCTATGTATTTCTTCATCATATAAAGAGAATGTTAGGAAAAACCCTCATTATAATGGGCAAAAATGTTACAAAATATGCAAGAACATGGAATACATAGACTCAATATGATTGGGCATGTATTGTGATGGAACATGCTATCTTGATAACTGGAGGGAATAATCAATTATATCAGTGACATAAATAGATCCATTGGAACTTTTTTAGTAAATTTGACCAAATCCTTACAAATATGTATTTCTAGGGATGAGTCTAAGAAAAAGATACTATTCAACTTCAAACATAAAAGTGAATGTTTAGGTACATGAAATTTAAATCTGATGATGATTTATTTTAGCTTTCATGAAAGCAATTTAACTAGATTTAATATTGTTTATTTCTTTTTGGTACAAAAGGAACTTCAATGCATATAACAAATTTAAATGCTTCCAACTTCTCAAATTTCAGTTAAATATAAAAATAATTTAAAGCATAATAGCAATAATGTTGAAGATGATGATTCAAATTACTTCCTTATCTTGAAAGTCAAGCATTTTTTTTTAGTTTTTTGGGGTTTTCTTTTTTGGCAAGGCAATGGGGTTAAATGGCTTGCCCAAGGCCACACAGCTAGGTAATTATTAAGTGTCTGAGTCTGGATTTGAACTCAGGTACTCCTGACTCCAGGGCTGATGCTCTATCCACTGCACCACCTAACTATCCCAGTAAAGAATTGTTTTTAATAGTATATTAGCATGAAGGCAATTAGGAAGATTGCATGAAATTTGGACTTATGATTTCATTGATGTTGAGAAGTCCAAGGGAAGAAACTCCCTCTACCAAAGCAAATGGTCAATTGCAAAGGAATGTCTAGATTTGAAAATTGATGAAGTTGAAACAATATGACTAATGTCATATTTATATATGTATATATAAAATTAAAGAGAAGACTTGAATCTCAGAGTTCTTAACTCTGTCAGACATCTCTCTACCCAGTACAGCATGCTGCTTTTGAATTGCAGCTGTTCAGTCTTTTAAAAAAAATTTTAGTCATGTTCAGCTTTCATGATGCCATTTAAAGTTTTCTTGGCAAAGATATTGAAGTGGTTTGCCATTTCCTACTCCTGCTCATTTTACAGTTAAGGAAATGGAGGCAAACAGAATTAAGAAGTTTGCCCAGGTCACATAGTATCTAAGGGTCATATTTGAACTTGTGTCTTCCTTCACTCCAGGCTAAGCATTTTACCTATATCTTGCCACTGGACCCAGATGATTGGAGAAGAGAGTGAGAATGGGGCCAGGTAGGTAGCACACTGATCCTGGATAGATCACTGACCCTGAAGTCAGGAGGTCCTGAATTCAAATTCTACCCCTCACTTAGTAATTACTTGACTGTAACCTTGAGCATGTCATTTAATTCCATTGCTTTGTAATCCCCCCTCCCCCCAAAAGGAAGAAAAGGCTTATGACTTTACACAGTCCTGCCTCATTTAAATCCAATTCATTTGTAAAACATCACCTTCTTGATATCTTTGGTCCTCCTCCAGAATGAAAAACAAACAACCTCAACAAAGCCTTCTACTTCTTGTGCCACCCAACTTTCCTCCCTCAAACTGAAGCTATACCCAGAGAAAAAAGAAGTAATCAGGTTGAAGCTGGCAATTTTTCTCTAAACTTCCCCACCTATGGTTTAGCAGAAAAAGCAATGGAAGTCAAGGTTTGAGTAATTCATTGACTTATATTAGCTATGAATATGTTGTTGAAGTATTTAACACAACTGAGACTCAATTTCCTGTCCTATAACATGGAATTTCTACTCTACTGGGCTGAACATAGGCCCTTCCCCCAACAATTTCTAACATTCCCATACCTCATTTAGAGGCCTCAAGCCAAAGGTTAAGAAATCAATTTAATTTTGGTGAGTACATCATTAGTCTCACTAAGTCAATTTTTAGAATTCAGTAATATTCTATGCCCTCCAGGGATCATCACCTTACATGTTCTAATGACATTTTCTAACTTGGTTCTAATAGTAAGTTTAGAGGAGATAATAGACTTTTTTCTTCTTTTTTTCTTTCCTACTACTGTTTCAGGTAGACAGGGTATGCACCACACGATATTTATTTTTATGTCGTTCTTTTCTTATTAATCTGGTGAGCATATTTTCTTATAATTATAATATTTCTATTATATTGCAATGAAGTTTTACTATATTATTTTCACATTTAAAAGAAGAATGTTTATACAAATTTTGGCTTTTAGAATAGTTTAAATATAACATATAAAATTCTATATATACACTATTATTTCATATCTAATTATAATGTCAGTTCTAGTTTCAATTGATAATCTGGTACAATTTTTAAAATATCAATATTTTCAAGGAAAATTAAAACAGATTGAGTACTAAGCACTAAACAATTATGTAATATTTGTTACGTTATACTATCTTTCCAAGCAAGTCTCTAGTTTTTAAGCATTTACACATCATATTGCATGGGTTGAGGCAGTGAGTGAGGGGATAAAAAAGGGGGGGGTAAAAGGGAAGAAGTTACAGTAATCTTAAAAATTCATATACCTTTTACTGACCCTGTATGAGGTTCTAATATTTCACTCCCAAATAATATAATAACTTCGACCTCAAGCTAGTACCATTGGACATGCAAGAACTCCCTGCCCCCCAAATTATAATGACCAAACAAAAGAATCTTGCTATTAATCGTTGCTATTCTGGCATATAAAATTCTATGCCACCTGAGTCTTCTCTGTTTCCTTCTGTCTCTGTCTCTGTCTCTGTCTCTCCAACTCTGTCTCCCTTTTTATCTGTCTCTCTCTCTGTCTTTAGCTCTTTTCCTTTTCCCTCCCCTTCAAATGCTAAGGGAAACCCTAATTGCTTCTATCCCTTTCCAAGAAAGGTTCAGAATAGGTAGGATGCCAGTGCTGTCCTTGGTGCTATTCATTTATCTGTAACTTAACTGTAGTATCTTTCCTGATCTATTTGAAAATAACTGAGTGTGAATACATTTTTCAAATGGAGAAATATTAACTTATAATAATGCATTCCGTAGTTGGGTAATACGGAGTATTCACTGCGTAGGGTTGTCTTCCTAATTCTACAATCTGAGTTCTAAGTTCTCAAGGACTCAGCTCTCTGACATGTATAAAATAAGGTTTGACTGGATGGTATTTAAGATTCCTTCCAACTCAACTGTCCTATGATCACTATGCTATTGCATATAACTGCTCAAATGTAAAAAAGTTGTTGAAAAACTTAAAGTTTTCCTAGTCTTATTATCCATTTATCTGTGTGGTTCATGAGGCCATTGCCAAGGCAATTCCTTTAAATTGCAGCAATAGGACTAAGTAGAAAAAAACAACCTCATGAGCTGAACAAAAGCTGTAAAGTGAGGGCAAAACAACATGCCACCCAAGATAATGATAGTATAGTATTTTACAGATCTCCAAAAATATAAATCACATTATTCTTGATGGCTTTACTTCAGGTTTAATGGTCTTTTGGTGAAGAATTCTTCCTTTCATCCAATTAAATTATCTTACTAAAATTTAAACCCTTTTTAATCCCTGTTAAGAGTGGGAAGATGAAAACAAAAACAACTATTCTTTTCATACTTAAGATTTTTAAATGGGATATTAACTTTTTTTAAGGTTTTTGCAAGGCAATGGGATTAAGTAGCTTGCCCAAGGCCACACAGCTAGGTAATTATTAAGTGTCTGAGGCCAAATTTGAACCAGGGCCGGTGCTCTATCCACTGCACCATCTAGCCACCCCAGGGATATTAACTTGCTTCTCTTCAAATTAAGTAACATCTGTCCTGTTTTGCCTTTGTTCATTAAACTCATATCTTTCACCCTCTATCTTTACCTTAACAATAGGAGTTCTTCTAAAATCCTTTGCCAGTAATTTGTAGCTAACCTTTTATGTGTCATAATCTTCCTCAGAAGGCTGGTGAAATCTATGGCCTCCTCAGAATTTTATTTATAAATGGACAAAATAAAATCCAAAGGTAAGCAATTGTACTGAAATAGTTTTGAAAAATTAAAAAAAAATAAGTCATGGATTGCAGATTAAGGATCTCTACACTAAAGTTTCTTCATGTCCCTTATAAACCATGAAGACTCAAAACAAGAACAATGATGTCCCCCTCCAACTAACAGTGAGCTCCTGGAGGTCAGGGATTGTCTTGTATCTTACTTTATTTCCCTAGCCCTTAACACAAAGCTGGCACATATTAAGGGCTAAATAAATATTTATGTGGTTATAATTTAACTTTTTTGATAAATTGGGTTATTTGTTAGTAGCTTTCTTCTCCAAACTGCCTCTTGACTCTCATTCCCCTTCCAATCCCATCTGGGTTTTTTTGTTATGGAAGCAGAGAGAGAAATAAGAATTTTTCTTTGGTCTTCTTCCTTAGGGTTTAAAATATATTTTCTTATATTTTATTTTAATTTCTCTTTTCTTGCTTTACCTTTCCTAATCTGGTCCTGTAATATTAAACTGTTTCCTAGGACCCAGACTTAATAATCTCCCTATTTTTATTTTTTAAAATTGCTCAACACATTTGTTAATGATTCAGGGATTAATTATTTGGGCATCTTGCCATTCATCCTCTTCTGACATACGGATAGTTCCATGAAAATGGTATGGTATAACATAGTAATCTATAGTATGATCACTATTTTTGCTCTATCTTTTGTTTCTGGGCATGCTGAATTGTATTTAAAAAGCCCTTGGACATGTCTGTATTCCTTTATTACTTACATTTTCTTGTTTTCTAGGATTTTTGTTTGCTTAATTTTTATTTTTGCTCTTTTCCTTTTTACTGATTATTTTCTTTTCCTTCTTTCCTTTGGAATTTAATTTTTTGTTAACTTGTTTACCTTGCAGATTTAAATCCTTATTCAATGATTTTTTATAAGTATCAAATCCTAAGATGTTATTTAATATGTTTTCTACATTAAAAGTTGTGATTTTTTTTAAAAAAAATGTACATTTTGATACTAGATCTCCTATAGCCATCTGAGTGCTAAAATTCCCTATCATTGTAAAGTTCTGAATCATCCAACAGGCAGTTAGTAAGTGCTTAGTAAGCAATAGCCATGGTTCTAAGTGCTAGGAATTAAAGGAAGGGCTCCAAAAGCACAGCCCTCAAGTAGGGCATTTACCAAAGAAAATCCTGACCACATTAAAAGAGGATCATTTATCTTTGATAATTAAATTTGTTCATTTATAAACATCAACATATTATGTTTAGATGGAACTGCTTATTTCTTTCAATTATTTATGTAATTGCTATATTCAACAGGCAGCCCTGTTTATTGATAAGTTATAGCCAAAATAAAGTTAATTTCTGATCTGGCCAAATAGTCTAATTCTGGTAGAATCAGAATGCATGATCTATGATTGAAGGTAATTTTCAATCCAGTTATAATTAACTGATTAACATACTTTACCTATGATTAATTAATTTAGACATTTAGTAGAACCTAAGAAAAGATTAGTTTTGTCTTTTTTTTTTAATTACAATTTTTACAATAATGGATGCATGTGTACTGGAGTAGGGGTTCCCTTTGATCATAAATTGCCTACTTTGGGTCCTGAGGAAATCTGAACTTATGAAAACATTTGTTATATTTATCTAATTTCTTTGATTACTGCTTTTAAAGATATTTAATCTATTTATTTTTCTATTTTAGTAACTTTCAACATTTTCCAACACATTTTGGGGTTATTTTATTTCTTTATTCCTCTACTCGGGTTCCTATTCATTGATTCTAGAAAGTAATATAAATGATAGAATATAAAATATATTTATTATCTCTTTGATTTCCTAACTCTCCATACTATTCAAAGGTGAAGCTACTATTTAAAAATTCACTGTTCTTTCTCTATGAAGTCTTTTATGAAAACTTTTAAAGAATAATTCAGATTCTTTTTGACGGACATTTTAATTGGTTTTAAACTTTTCAAGTTATATTCTCAAAGTCAGACATCCTATTTATTACATCAGTTTAGGTTTCATAATGCTTTCTGTTCAGGATCAATACATTGACTTTTTTTTAAATATGAGACACTTGAATAAGTGAAACAATAAATTCTGTATTGTATTAGATTTTCTGGAAGGTAATCAGTTTTAATTGGAATGATAGCTGCAGCGAATGCTGTGGTGCAAACCTCTACCTTGGAGTACATTGTCTTGTGAAAAATCTGCCCCCAAATCTTCAAAATTGTAATATTTTCACACCAAGTAATGCAGATTGCTTCAAGAATCTAGAGACATTAGGAAGCCCTAATAATCACAAAATATTGCTCAATGGATATTTTTTTTAAGCTAAGTAATCACAGCTATGTCCCTGAAGTCATTTGTCTGACTTGCTTTCTCTCTAACCAATGAGAAAAAGATGCATAGTACCATGTTTGTCTTCTTCTTTCCAAAGTCAAGTGCATCATTTGCATTTGTGAGAAATATAAAAGTATCATTTCCAAACAAAGAAATCAATATTAATGGCTTAGAAGGATTCAATTCTCTTCAAAATATAATCTTATAAAACTCATTAGTATGAAGTCAGGAATGAGTATAAGCATCACTTTACATTTTTATGCTAACTTCTATTCCTAATATAGGTTTTACATAATTTTCTTGTTGAAACATAGTATAGGAAAAAAATGCCTGAAACATTCATATGTATAAGGAAGTTATAGATGAGGAAACTTCTACCAGTCTCCACTTTCTCAGTAAATTAAAGGAACAGAGAGTTGCTAGAACATTGAGAGGTTGTAACTTACCTAGAGTCACACAGCCAGATTGTATAAGTACAAGATTTGAATTCAGGTCTTCCTGGACTAGTTTTCTATTTAATCATATTCATAATTTCCTTCTTCACTTTTGTTCCCTCATATATTAATGTCAACAGGAACTTGAAGAAGAGTTTCAGATAAGAAACAGAATCCCAGAAAACCATCTGTTTCCAGAGAAAGAACTGTGGAGTTAAAATAAAGACCAAAGCCTATTACCTCCAATTTAAAAACAAAGTTGTCTCATGTACAACATTTTTGCTATCTCTAATATTTTATTATTTCCTCAAAGATATGATTTTTCTCTCAACACATTAATTTTGATCAACGTATATCATGGAAACAATGTAAAGATTATCAGACTGCCTTCTGTGGGGAGAGGGGTGGGGGAGGGAAGGGAGGGTGGGGAAAAATTGTAAAATTCAAAACCTTACAAAAATGATAGGTAGAAAATACTATTGTATATAATTGGAAAACAAATAAGCTATTTATTAAAAAAAAAGAAGCAGAGTCTCAAAGAGATTACTGATAAAGATCCTCAGTAAAATAATGATTGAGCTATAACTAGAACTCAGGTATTCTGACACTAATCCTAGGGTTCTTTTCATTATACCAAAATGAAATCCATTCTAAAATATAAATTACTTAATCAAACCTTTTTTTCTAGGAAATGATATACATTTTAAATGGATCTATCAATGTTTCTAGCAAAATGAATTATGCTCATGCCTACTCTTCTTCCATCTCTCTCATTCCATAGAGTAGTAGGAATATATCTGCTTCCCCCCCCCCCCCCTTAACATGTCAAGGATTAGTTTTTTTCCCAAAAAAGAGATAATGGGATCTGATTGAAATTCTGGTTCTCTAATGTAGTTTCTGGATCAACTAAAGGAATTTTTTAGAAAAGTCCTATCTAAGGGCCTCTCAAATGTGATTTGGTGTATTATCAAGGCTGTCCAGTGATGACATATTTCCACAGGAAAAAGAGAAATTAGTTCTACAGAAGTTGGACATAAGTGCTCCTTTGTCCTTGTCACATATAATTGTGGTTAAGACAAAATATCTTTCTTATAACTGTTCAATGACTTATAAGAGCCTCATTTTGTCCAAAAATTGAACCTAAACTAAGAGAGTACTGGCATTAAGGCTGCCTCAGACAAAGGGTAAGCAGCATGATTCTAACTGTTATAGACAATGGACATTAGAAATTGTAGCAAATTACTTCTAAATACATTTTTGATTAAAGAATTGAGTGTATGTATACCCAGGCCACAGTTTATGCTACTTTAATACTCTTATTATTTCTGCAACTCTCCTAAGGCACCATAGACTTCTTAGAATTTCAAAGTATTAGGATGATTGTTGATTAGTTATTTGAATGTATATGTATGAGCACTTTATTTTTGTCTCATTGAGTTCCAATGACAGCCAAGAAAGCTAATGTAATCTTGGAATGCTTTAAGGGAGACATTGTCTTAAGAACTAAGAACAATGATGATAAATGTTTAACCTTGGGCTCTCTGAGGAAAGAAGAAAAAAATGTACAAAAGTAATACTTTTAAGTAAGTCTAACCTTCACTATTAACATTTTCTCCATTATTTTCTTAGGTATAAACATTCAACAAAATAATATCTCAAGGCTTGATTTTGTGGCTTGCCAATTCATAATGTATAAAAATTTTCATACTAGAAATTTCACTGTCAGCTCTCAAGCCAGGATCTTGGAAGTTGGCTAGGAACAAGATCTTTCTCTTATACTTTGCCCTCTCAGAGCTCATGGACTGATTGGAGGAGGGAAATCAGCATGTTGAAGGATCATATTCTTACAAATTCAGTAACAAGAAGGGTACTTGAAGAATGTACATGAAACTATAAGGCTGATAAGCACAATTTGCTATTCCTTTCAAATAGACAAAATAAATCAGGTAAATAGTGATTATTACCATTAGACTCAAATGGGTGTGTGTGTGTGTGTGTGTATGTGTGTGTGTGTGTGTGTGTGTGTGTATTCATATCTGTAAAATTATTCTTTATCAGTAGCTTCATATTTCCTTTATAACTAATTTAGTCTTTAATTACTGACTGGGCATTGCCTCAGACAACTGAGACCTGGGAAAGACCTTAGCTTAAAAAGATCAAGACCTTTCACTTTTTCCTGCCAATGCCAATTATCTGACTTATATCTTGCCATTGTACTATGATGACTCTGGAGGAGAGAATGAGCTGAAGCCATTGAACAGCTCTACCTCACCTAAATCCAAATCACTTGCAAGTCAAGATATCATACTCCTGATGTCATTGGTCCTCTTTTAGAATGAAGGACTAGCAAGAAATAACAAACATGCTGCAGAGAGAGGGGTGCTTTTTCAGCTGTGGATTGAACTAGAATTTCCATCACTAAAATTTTGCATTTCTGGGGATGCAACCAAAATGAAAGCTAATGGGGAAGGGAAATATTTGCTGTCTTCCTCATCTTGAGGAAGGGAGGAATCCTTAGAGTCTATAATAAAATTGAAGGTATTTTCATTGGAATAGTAGGAGAATTCATAACTACTATGTAAAGGACTGGTAGTTTTTTTTTTGCTTATTTCTTTTGCTTTGTCATTTTTTCCATCTTTCTTATGTTGTATTCTAAAATACATGAGTAGTAATATCTATCTACAGTGATACTGAATGGATTCTTTCATTTGATAAATTGCCTTGTAATTATATTATGCCATTATTCTCTTTTCTGAAAGCATAATATTAATATAGACTAGAAATTATGCATGGCCATTGAATAGAATCTCTTAAGGTGGTACATTCACTTCTGGATGAAAAAGACTTCCTATATTAAGAAAGTATTTTCAAGTTGCATAATAATATTCAGTTACCTAAGAGAACTTCTCCAAAAAGGTTCTTTACTTTCTTGTAAAGTCATTTGCCTTCTACGTTGTTTTAGACCTAAGATTGAATACAAATTTGTTTCAAAATCCTCAGCTTGTCATTGAAGGCACTCCACAAGCTGGGGCCCATATGTCTTTTCAGTCATTTTTATATTACTCTATTTGATTACCCTCTGTTTCACTCAAGCCTGTTAGTTATTTCTTTATATGAAACTTCTCACACCTCCATGGCTTTGCACAGGTGCTTATGCACATCTGGAAGGTACATCTTCCTTATTGTCATCTTATAAAATCCATGCTTCATTTAAGACAGAATTCATGTGCACCTAGCATTTCTGGTACCCTTTGTAGTTATTAACATTCCTTTGCTCTTTAAATTATTCTTTTTAAAAATATTTTGATTGATTTTTTGCTTGTAAACCCTCCACTCCCCCAGTAGAGCATAAGCTCTCTGAGGTAGGGATGGTTTCTTTTTTTTCATTGTAGTCCTTTAACCTAGTACCATGTACAGAATAGATGTTAATAAGTGATTATTAAATTGAAATGAATTGTTGATTTGAGAACAAAAATAATTCTGAATAGCTTAGTCTTCTACCATTGGTAATTACCCAGTATCTTTCTCATTATTGTTTGATCAATGATGGTTAGAGTTTTATTTAGAATCATTTACTAAATGATTGTATTGGCTCACAGTCCATGCAAGATTTTTCAGGTTTGTGCTTTGAAGCTCACAAAAGTCAGCTTTCAAAGACAATTTCTTATGTTTGTTTTACCTTTATAGAAAACAGGTGCTTTCTGCAGGAACTGATAAGTTAATTAATAAGTCAGTTGAAGTTATATGTATCAAATGCAAAGAGAGGGTTTAGCACACTTATGGGCCAGGTGGCAGCTAGGTACTGGAGTCAGGAAGAATCATCATTCTGAGATCAAATCTGAACTCAGACACATATCAGCTGTGTGACTCTGCCTCAGTTTCCTCAGTTGTAAAGTAAGCTAGAGAAGGCAATAGCAATCCATTCTAGTACCATTGCCATGAAAACCCCAAAAGAGGGTGACAAAAAGTTGGATTTGACTGAAAAGCAATCAAATAACAAATACATGGGCCAGGCATTGTGCTGAGGGTTTAGGACAGAAAGAAAGACAAAAATAATCTATACTTGGAAAACAAAAATTCTAATGAGGAAATCAACAAGCTAAAACTCTATGTACAAGATACAAATGGTGCACCTCAATGGGACTTGAGCTGAGAAAGGACAACAGTAGGTAGAGGTAGGGAAGTAGAACATTATGTGCATGGCATCATGTAATGCCTTGTTCCAGGAACAGATGATGGATTTCTTAATAATAGAGAAGGTGGTTGGCAGAGTCAAAATGACAAAGATGAGGACTCTCCCAAGCTCTCCCCTAAACCTCTCCAAATACCTTTAAGTAATGACTCTTAAAAAATTCTAGAGTGTTAGATCCCACAAAAAGACTGAGGGAAATAATTTTACTGCCTAAGACAATTTGGAAGATCTGGGGGGAAGGTGAGTGGATGCCCATCAATTGGGGAATGGCTAAATAAGTTATGGTACATGAATACTATGGAATACTATTGTTTTATAAGAAACCATAAATGGTAGGACTCTAGAGAAGCATGGAATGACTTACAGGATCCATTTCTGAGTGAAGGGAGTAGAAGGAAGAGAACAATGTACACATCAACAACAACATTTTGAGATGAGCAGCCTTGGTGGGAGCAGCTAATGGGAGAGAGTTGGGACAACTGTATTAGACTAGCTATGGACCAAATTATCCCCATCTAAAGCAAGATACAAAACAAAACAAAAAACACAAAAAACCTTTCAGAATATGATGAACACTTTATAAAAATTATGTCTTATGTATCTCTTTCACTTAATCTTAATTTCTCATACCAAAAATTACTAATCTGTAAATATATTTATCAAATATGTATGTACAATGTTAACCTGACTGCTGCTGAGGGGAGGGGGAGTGGGGAGGGTGGGTGGAAGGAAATTTTGTAACAAAAATATATATGTGAATATGGATGAAAATAAAAAAACAGATCTGAGGGAAGGGTCTCTTGCACAAAGGAGAGAAAGAAGCCACAGTATGCCATGGCCTCGCCAAAGAGAACTGGCCCCAGTCATCCAGGAAGCTCTCTGAAGAAAATAATTCCTTAAAAAATAGAATTACACAAAGGGAAATTGATGACTTTGTGAAAAATCAATAATCCAATAAAGCAAAACTAAAAGAATGAAAAACTAGAAGAATATCTGAAATGTTTCAATGGAAAAACAATGGAGCTGGAAAATAGATCTGAGAAAGAAAATTTTAAAATTATTGGATTACCTTATAATAAAAAAAGATCCTAGGCATCATTTAAAAAATATTATCAAAGAAAAGTGCTCTGATATTCTAGAAACAGAGAGTAAAATAGAAATTGAAAGAATTCACCAATCACCTCCTGAAAGAGATCTCCAAATGAAAACTGCCTAGAATATTATAGTCAAATTTCAGAACTGCCATTCAGAAAACAAAAATTGCAAGCAGCCAGAAAACAACAACTCAAGCAAAACAGAGAAACAGGATAACAAAAGATTTACCAGTTTCTACATTAAGGAATCATTGTGCTTAGAATATGATATTTCATAAGGCAAAAGAGCTTGGATTACAACCAAGAATCAACTACCCAGGAAAACTGAAAATACTTATTTGAGGGGTAAAATGAGGGTGGGGGAAATAGAGAACTTTCTGACTTTCCTGATGAAATGACAAGAGTTGAATAGAAAATTTGATTTTCACTTATTCAAGTGAAACATAAAAAGGTAAAGAGGAAAGACAAATCATAAAGGACTTAATGATGGCGAACTGTTTATATTCCTGAATGGGAATATGATACTGATATCAACTTTCTCATTTATTAGGACAATTAGAAGGAGCATATATAGACAAGGCACAGGTGGGAGTTTAATATGAAGGAATAATATTCTGAAAAGATGGAGTTAAGGGGTGAGAGATGACTATACTGGGAAAAAGGGAAAGTGGAGGTAGAATAAGATGTTATTTCATGTGAAAGAGACAAGAAAAAAACTATTTTCAGTGTAGTGTCAGAGGAGGGAGTCGAGGGGAAGTAAGCAAGTTTAACTCTCATTGAAATTGGTTCAGAGAGGGAATCGTGTACATACTTAATTGGGTAGAGAAATCTATCTCACCCTAGAGGAAGAGATGAGGATGGGAGAAAGAGGAGATGATAGAAGGGAGAGAAGTCAGATAGTCAGATGCAAAACACAGGGTGGATGGAGGGCAAGAGAGAGAGAAAGAGAGAGAATAGAATAAATGGGTGTGGGAGGACAGAATGAAGGGAAATACAGATGGTGATAGTAACTGTGGGAAAAAATATTGCAACAAGATTTTGTGATAAAGACCTCAATTTTCAAACATAGAGAGCTGTCAAGTTTATAAAATAATAAGAGCTATTTCTTAGTTGATAAATGATTAAAAAATATGAACAGTTTTCAGATGATGTTATTGATGATATCTATGGACATATTTTTTTTAAGTTCTAACTCAACATTGACTGTAGAAATGCAAATTAGAACAATTGTGAGGTACTGCCTTATACCTATGAATTGGCTATAAGGACAGAAAGAGAAAATGACAAATTTTGGAGGGGATGAAGGGAAAATATGACATAAATGCAATAAAATGATTCAACAATTCTATGGAACAATTTATAACTATGCGACAAAGGGTTATAAAGCCTTGTCTGTCACAGTGGAGTCAGGAGGACCTGAGTTCAAATACAGCATCAGACAATTAATAATTACCTAGCTGCGTGACCTTGGGTAATTCACTTAACCTCATTGCTTTTCAAAAAAAACCCATGTCTACCCTTTGACTTAACAATACCACTACCAGGTCTATATTCCAGAAGAGATTAAAAACAGGAAGGAAAAGGACCCATATGTATAAGGATATTTGTAGCAGCTCTTTTCTGTTGGCAAGGAATTGGAAATTGAGGGGATGCCTATCAGTTGTGGAATGATTGACCAAATTATGGTAAGTGATTTTGATGGAATGTTATTCTGCTATAAGAAATGATGAGCAGGATACTCCCCCCAAAAACATCTGGAAAGATTTACATGAGCAGTGAAAATGGGAAATGCTCTATATACAAAATGATAACACTTGTAGAATGATAAACTGTGAATTACTTATGTTCTCTCAGCTTTGCTATGGCTCAAAAAAAACTCTGAAGGACTTATGAAAAAGAATATTATCCATCCCCAAAGACAGAAATTTGTATCTGAATACAAATTGAAGAATACTTTTTTTTTACTTTATTTTTGTTGAGAGGTTTTTTTTTTTTTTTGGCTAGTGTAGTTTACTTTCACAACATGACTATTTTGGAAATGTTTGCATGAGTACATATTTTTAACCTATATCAAATAACTTGCTTTCTCAATGAGGGGGAGTGGGATGGCAAGAAGGGAGAGAATTTGGGAACTCATAGTTTTAAAAATGAATGTTAAAACTTGTTTTTCCTTGTTATTGGGCATAAATAAAATGAAAAAATTATCTAATTCTAAAAACAAAACAAAATAAAATAATAGAGTGTGCAGGACAATAAAGTGTAAGAAGATTGAAAAGGTAGGGGACAAATTGTAAAGGATTTTAAATGCCAAATGGAAGAATATATATATATATATATATATATATATATATATATATATATATATATCTCATGAGGTTTTTGCAAATGTCTTTGTGGGAGATGGCTAGGATCTGCTACTGGGAGAAGACATACTTTATTTTCTGGGTTGAAGGGTGGGAGACCCTTCTTATGGGGGCCAAAGTAGTCATTGTTTTATATAAATATGTGTGCATGCATGTATAAAAATAAATACAAGTATGCTTGTCTTTCATCTTCGAAGACCATGATATATGGGAGGTGATGCCATGACAAGCACTTGAATTGAATTTGAGTGATGGGGTGCTGTACTAGGTTATAATCCCCATTTTCTCCTCCAGAATTATCTAGGTTCAGTGGCCAGAAATGAATCAGGATGACTGGAGATGACCTTGGATGTGGAGCAAGCAGGATTAAGTGACTTGCCCAAGGTCACACAGCTAGTAAGTGGCAAGTGTCTGAAGCTGGATTCAAACTTCCATCCTCCTGACTTCAAGGCCAGTGCTCCAATTACTGAGCCACATAAACATATGTGCATATATATATACACTGTATAACTTATATGCAAGTATATTTTATATGTGTGCATAAATGCATACATTTTGTAGGTATATATATACATATATACATATATGTATATATGTATATATATATATATATATATATATATATATATATATGTGTAAAATGTTCATCCAAAAATGTTATATACCAGGAGGTAATAGGAAGGGATTGGAGTATGAATGGAAAGAGTACTCTGACATCATCAGATCTTTGCTGCTTTGGGAAAATTACTTTGGCTGCTGATTGAAGGGGGGGAATTTAGAGAAGACTGACAAAGAAGGGAGACTAACAAAAAAAGCAATTACCATAGACCTGGGGAGAGGTAGAGAGGGCCTTTATAGAGTATCTGCAGTGTGTGAGTGTGTATATAAGGCAACTTATATAAGAGATGCTACAATAGTAGAGATAATATGTACCAACAAACTGACCATATAGAATGAGTTGTAAGAGAGGAACTGAGGATATGACTGAAGTTGTGAGTTTAAGTAACTGAGATCAGGATCCCCCCCCCCCCCCATCTCTTAGATGAGTAAACTGTATCTCAGAGAGATTAAGGTACCACCCATAGACACATGGCTACTGAGTATCAGAGGTGGCAGATGAATGCAGGTCACTCTTGACTTTCTATCTAGCTCTCTACCACACTAAGTTAGGCACTTTGGACTATAAGAAGAGTGAAAATTAAACATATTTAATATTATATGCTATCTTATAATTTCATATATTCATGATTTTAATGCTTTGGAAATTCAAAAAATAATCAATGACTTTCTAGGTCTGGTTATACCAAGAACAGCTCTTTTGCATTTTCTTAGTATCTATGTTAGAACCATTAAGCAGCTTGTAACCACTTTACTGGTGGCTAGCTAGGCTGATCCTAAAACAACAAACCATCACTGGGCATTGTACTTAAAATATTGCTAGCTTGGTAAAACCTATCTGAGCTAGAGATCACTCTTCTGGCATAGTTTCAAGTACTCAGGGTCACCTCATTATTCTGAAGTTGCTGCTTCAGAGTTTCAAGAATTTTTCTCATGCATATTCCAAAAGCATTTGTTTATTCTGTGGCAGTGGCTTAGGTAACAGAAGAAGTTGGTTTATTTGCTTTCTATTATTTGCTTCCATGAGAAAGGTAGAAAGACTGATATTGTTACCCTTGTTTTATAAATGGGTAATCTGAAGTAAAAAGCAATTATTTGACTTGTGCAAGACCATAGGATACATTAAGTGACAACAAGGTTTTGATTGAATGAATGAAGAAAGAGAGGAAGGAAAGAAAAAAAAGGAAAAAAGGGAGGAGAAAGAGAAAAAAAGGATGATAGAAGGAAGAAAAGAAGAAAGGAATAGAAAGAGGGAAGGGGGAATTTCTGTTTCTTGTTCTATTCTGTTCCCTATGCTAATGGACATTTCCAATATTCTTTATTCTTTACTAAGTAATCAAGTTTTGTCATTTCTCCATTTGAATTATTTCTTTAAAGTTTTTACCTGCCACTGGCACCAACCTGGTCTGACCTATCAGATTTTATTACCTTGTTAATTAATTAAACTTCCTGATTATAGTCAGTTTCCTATACCACCTACCTTCAGTTCAGTTAAGGGATTAAGCTTCCTTATGCATAATCTCATTTAAGCATAGTGTTTCTAATGTTCTTCTGATAAAAAAAAATATTTATTTACGTAGTTATTCCCTATTTCCTAGTCTTCCTATTCTTTTTAATATAAATCAAAAAGATATGTGATCAATCCTAAATTCTGTTTATCATTTTGTGGAACTAAAATTAGCCTTCTTTACTTCTCTATTTCTCTAAAGGCACCACTATATTTTCAGTCACAGAGGGCTTTAAGGCATTCTCAACTCTTAATATTCCTTCAAAAATCCCATACCCAATCAACTGACAAATTTTATTGATTCTACTTCCATACTGTCTATCTACCTATTTCCTTCTACTCATACATCTAGCATTACTCCTGAACCTTTCACCTAGACCAGCTTCATACTGATCTGCCTGCCTCTAGAATATTCCCTTTCTAAATTATCGATTCTTTTGCCAAATTGTTATCCTAAAGCACAGGTCAGCCATATTACTGTTTTATTCAAATAACCACTACCCAACTTTCATTGAAGGATAGGCAAGTCCAAGTGCCTAGAGATAACCATGGTCATCTGTAGTATTAATTCTGCTGACAGGTTAACATTTGCAGCTATTCTCCAAGATTGAAACCCCACTGGGAAATGGATAAATAAACTCTACCAACTGCCCCTCATAGATAAGTAGACCATCTGATATAAAGAAGCAAAACACTGGAGAGAGAGAGATAGAGACCTGTGACAGGTTGCTAGCTGAGCCAGGTTACAACTACCACCTTCCCTCAGATCTGGATACAGATGCCTTTGAGTCCAAGAGTCCTGTAAAGAGCAACATCATTCTTCCCCATATATGCCCCCAAAACAACCAGTAGCTCTGTTTCCTGCTCCATTCACAGTCAGTATCAAGGGATTCAACCCTTGTGCATACACTGCCTGCCAACTGCTTCTACGCATTTTAAAATCCCTGCCTTGACAAGCAGGATGATCTCAGAAAAGCCTTCAAAAACTTATCCGAACTGTTGAAAAGGGAAATGAGCAGATCCACTGTATATACAGTAATATTGTATGTTGACCATCTGTGAATGGCTTAGCATTTCTCTGCAGTTCAATGATTCAAGATAATTCTGGAGCACTTATGATGAAAAACCTTATCCATTCCTAAAGAAAGAATTGATAGAGTATGAATGCAGATAGAATGCACTTTTTAAAAAATATATTTTTCTTGTTTTGTTTTTGATCTGTGTTTTCTTTCATCACATGAACATATTTTACATGAAATGAACATGCATAACATATCAAATTGATTGCCTTCTCAATAAGGGGGAAAGGGAGAGAGGAAAAGCTTTTGGAACTTAAAACTTAACCCCCCCAAATTTTGAAACCTCTTTTTTTAACATGTAATTAGGGGAAAAATAAAATATATAATTTCTGCTTTGTCAGGAGCCACAATTATGAAAGACTTAGGAGAAAAAAAAATGTTCTTGCCACCAAAGGCATTTTATTCAATATCAGAAATAGTTACATTTTTATCAAGGAAAATAACATCAAAAGATGTTTTGTCATCTACTTTGCCACCATACCTAAAAGACCATGGGTCTTTCTTTTCATCTTATAATTAAAACCTCAATCTCCCATATATGTTGTCTCCTCAAGTTGGAAAACAAGCTTCTTGAGAACAATGTCTGTCTTGCTTATTTCTTTGTATCCCTACTGATTATCTCAGTGCTTTTCATAAAGTAAGTAATATATATATATATATATATATGTATTTAAGTATTACATTTATACATGTATATGTAGATAATTCTCTCTCTCTCTCTGCATATATATATATATATATATATATATATATATAAAATAAAATACAAACTCATCTGTTTGGTATATAAATCCTTTTTAAATTTGATTCAATCTTCCTTTAAACTCTCAGTTCACGGCCCTGGAGTCAGGAGTACCTGAGTTCAAATCCAGCCTCAGACATTTAATAATTACCCAGCTGTGTGGCCTTGGGCAAGCCACTTAACCCCATTTACCTTGCAAAATCCTTAAAAAAGTGTCTCAGTTCACATTCCTCTTCATCAGTCATTCTACACTGTAGCCGAACTGTTCATGTGCTTCCTAATATATGGTTTCGAACCTCCCACCCCCTTACCTTTGCCTAGTCTATACAATCAATGTGTGACCATTCTTCCCTTCTATTTTCTTCTCCATGGAATCCCTAGTTAACCTCAAGACCACTTCCACACAAGAACTTTCTGATCCATTCTCTATTCCTCAGCTTGTAATTTTCTCTTTGACTTCATTCTGCTATTCCTTTGCATTTATTTTATATCTATAATATTTAATCCATGTCTTAGAGAATAAAACTATGCATTTGTACCAATTTCTGTGGAAGTGCAGAAAATTCCATTCTATCAGGAAAACAAAATGTGTGTGCATGTTTATAAATGTACATCTATATAAACATGAATATATATATATATATATGTATACTTATGTTGAATTATATGTGTATTCTTTTTTTTTAGGTTTTTGCAAGGCAAATGGGGTTAAGTGGCTTGCCCAAGGCCACACAGCTAGGTAATTATTAAGTGTCTGAGGCTGGATTTGAATTAAGGTACTCCTGACTCCAGGGCCGGTGCTCTATCCACTGTGCCACCTAGCCGCCCTATATATGTGTATTCTTAAAATTAAATATGCACACAAAAATAAATGCAAGGAAATTGTATGGAGTGGGAGAGGGAGGATGTCTATTACTTAAAGGAACCTGGAAAAGCATCAAACAGAAGATAATATTTGAACAAACTAAATCTTCAAGGAAACTAAAGATTCTGAAAGGTTATGGCAAAGCTACTATGGTAGCCCAACCAATAGTATTCAATATCTAATTAAATTTAGAGGGTAAGGGAAAAAGAAAAAAAGTTCAGGATCACACTGTTTTTACCTCTTGAAAACTGGAAAGATTGCACTTCTGTGCTCATCAAAATAGAATAGTTTTGAATGATAATGAGATCTAAGGGGTTATCATATTTGTCTCTGGCTTAAGTAAAGCAGTATTCAAGATAATGGGATTTAAGGAGGTTAATGAAATAGGACATGCATGTTTTAAAATGGTCACAAAAAGGAACGTGGAAATATTATTTATTCTATATATTTACTTACTCTAGTTCTAGACAAACTAGACAATTAGTAATTTTCTAATGTGCCATCCATGGGCAACTAGATGATATATATCTGTATGTATGTATGTATGTATGTATAATATAGAGCTCAAGCCCTGGAGTTAAGAGGACCTGGCTTCAGACACTTAGTAGCTTTGCAACACTGGACAAGTCACTTAAATTTGTTTGCCTCAATTTCTCATCTGTAAAATGAGCTGGAGAAGGAAATGGCAAACTACTCCATTATTTATGCCAAGAAAATTCCAAATAGAGCAACTAATAATTAAATGGACATGACTGAAACATGACTCAATAACAAAAAATGCTATCCTCTATTTCTGCCATAAATGAGTACCAGACATATCCCATTCTACTCCATTCAGTACAATTTAATGCAACAAGTATGTTATTAGGTGCCTACTACATACAAGGCAATATGTTAGGTGCTCGTGATATGAATATAAAAGCAAAATAATTCCTTTCCTTAAGGAGCTTATGTTTTCTGGGAGGTGAGAGGAAGACTATTCAGAAGAAAATAAGTAATGTACAAAATAAATACAGAGAAATATTGGGGAGTAGAGAATATTAGCTGGGTTAATTAGTAAAGTTCTCTTATAGAGGGTAGTATTTGTGATGAAGCCTGATGGCAATCAAGAGGGTGGTCATCCTAGTCATAGAGGTAGACCTATGTACAGTACAGAAATTGGGGATGGTCTTTTAGATTATGAAGGAGCAGCTACTAGGCTAATTGGCATATATTGTAGATTGCATGAAAAGAGGGGTGGGATGAGAGGGGAAAGAAATAGTGTTTAGGAAGCACATATTATGTTCTAAGGACTTTACAAAGCTGAGTAGAAATGTCATCAGCCTAACAAAGTAATTTAGATTTCATCAGGGGAAATAGGGAGCCACTGAATCTGATTTCTCAATTGAACAATATTCTTTTTTCCAGGGAGACTAGTTGTCTATGGTTGTTCTGACATTAGTAAGAAAGAAAATAATTTTCTCTCATAGAGAGGTGCTAAATGAAACACCCTAAAAGAGGTGCAGAAGAATTTGAAGGATTAAAAATAGATCCAGTCTGTGAGCATCTTCTTCCTTCTGTTTATTTTTTCTTGAATTGTGCTTGGTTTCATTTGGCTATCAATTTTTTTCTTTGGGATAATAGGGAAAATCATATTCTACATAAAAGGAAAAGTGTAAAAAAGGAGGAAGTAAAAATGTGGCTTAGACATAGAATCATAAACTTGCTTGTTTGTGAGATGTTGAGGCTTTGTAATTCAGGAAGCTTATTGTGATGTATTAATTGACTGAAATAGGAAGGCATTGTGCCCAAACAGTACATACATTTCTAGGGTGCTATTTGCTATGAGGGGCTAAGTAGGCAATTGTGTTGTGAAACCACAATGAAAGAAAGGACTCAGGCAGAAAACAGCTTTCTGAAAATTGTACCTTTTGATGTGTTGGTGACATGAAATTGATGGAGTTAGGTGGAATAATGGTTTTAAATATTAATCTTCCCTCTCCAGAAAAAATGCAGAATCTTGAGATACTCATTAGGTCTCAAATGGAAAAGAATTTCTTGGTGCCCATTTATTCTCTATCACAAAATCACTAACTATTCTTGATACATATTAATATGCTTGGGAGTTTTCCAAAGCTACTAAAACAAGGGAGGTTGTTGGTCAGAATTTGCTGCCTGGGATCTAGGAGAATGGACTCTCTGAGTTTCAGTGTTAGGCAAAGGCTAAAGGAGACATGTGCTGACAGCTCGAACTGCATTTAATTTTATTTCAAAGGCAAGGCTTTGAGGTTCCAGCAACCAACCTCCTCCTTGCTACCTTTCAGCCAAAAGCTTTCTTTCAGGATGGCTATGATTCCAGGATCCTGGGGTGTTTCTGATGTCACGGCTTTGAGAGGAATAGTACCACAAATCTCTTAATGCAGAGACATAAAAGGGAAACATTTTCCACTTGTGTGCATATTTTAGTTGTAGCCAAGACTTTTTTAGAACAGCACCATGACAAATTGATATTTGTTTATCTTTTAGCTTTCTCAAGGAATTAGATTTTTCTTTGTATTTCGTAACATTTGCAAGAAAGGTATATGTGTGTATGTGACCCTTCTGATGTAAGAAAGATCATACAATGGCTAAATGAACTAACATACCATCAAATCCACAACAATGCACACTAATGATTGATTTCAAAGTGTAGACTCTATTTTAGTTATAATTAAGAATGCAAATAGTGTTTGGATAACTTTAGCACACATACATATATGCAAACATATTTTCCCATGTAGATTTATCTTTGTGTATGTAATTAGAAAGGAATATAAAGAAGTATCATCATATTCTATCATGAGATTCTGAGAGAAGAAAAAGTTGACTTTTGTAGCCACGATCCACTATGTCAGAGGTGAAAAATGATCTTTTATGATTACATTAAAAGTTCTTTTTCCTATCTCTAACATTCTTCACTTTATGGAATTTTATGTATAGAATGAACCACTCCCATCATAATATCCTCTTTGACTTCTATAATACTGTTTTTTCCCCCCTGTTCCAACCTCCTTGTCTAGTCTCTCTTCTCTGTCTCCTTTATTTCCTGATTCTTTCATACCTTAAATGAATGTATCGGCCAAGATTCTGTCCTTGACTTTCTCATCTTTTTCTTTCCATGCTTTCTACAAAAACCAAAGCCCTGGATATGTAGTGAAAGAACTGGGTTGAAATGGAACACAAGAATTTTCTCTGTATAAAAATGAGCAAATCACTTAGTCTTTCTTTGCCTTAGTTTCTTCAGCTTTAAAATAGAGGATTTAAGCTACTTGACCTCTAGAGCCCTTTTAAAAAAATTAATTTCCATCCTTTTGATTATCACATTGTTGGGGTTCACACTTCTATAATATTGAGGTTTGGTGCTATAAATCTGAGAAAGAATTCATGAGATGTGGAGCTCTCTCCCAGACAAATTGGTACTTTATTGGGCACCTGCTGGCACAGTGTGCTGGGCACAGTTAGGAGTTACTAGCAAAGAGGCATCTGACATACCATTGTTTATATAAGGAAAGAAAAGGAAGAGAAGAAATAATCTCAGAGAAATAGCTATCCATGTGAAAGTGGGTTTGGAGGCCAGAAGCTGATATAATCAGAGGGCAGACCTAATTTTAATATAATATGTATTTGTAAAAAGGGCTTTTGTATATCAAAGAATATTCCAAGGGCTGGAAGTAAGTGATTGGGTCTCTTGACTACCTTTGTATAAGGTTAAAAGATAACCCTATTCAGTGAATACTGATTGGGATTGTAGGGTCAGTTGTGGTTAGAATTCCTAGTTTTAGCAGAACCTCAGAGTAGATCTGAATATTAGGGAGGTGGTTCATTAATTGAGGCCCCAATTACATCTCTGCAAAAGCTGTTCAAATATATATCTCCATGTGAAATCTCTCTTTAATCCTTTAGTCCTAAATCTCCATTTGCCTGCTATGTATCTTTTCATAAATATAATACTTGCAACTCAAACTCAACAGACCTAAAACTGAACTCATTTTCCCCACAAAGTACTGTATTTCCCCCTAAATTTTTATTTCTGCTTATGGCATCATCATCCAACTAATCTCCCCATATTTAAAATTCAGGAGTTATCTTTGACTCTTTCTTCTCCCTTACCCACTGCATCTAATCAGTTTTTGAACACTTTTGATAATATTTCTACACCTGCCCTATTCTTCCTTTTTATTCCCATTGTCTTCCCAATTTGAAAAAAAAATTCAATTTGTTCATTTCATCATCATCATCAACATTTCTATCATGAGGCAGCTAAGTGACAAGTAGATAGTGTTGTGCTTGGAGTCAGGAATACCTGAATACAAATTCTGCCTTTGAAGTTCTAGATAAATGACCCTGGGTAAATAAATCACTTAACTTCTTAGTCTCAGTTTCTTCATTTGTAAAATATATATAACAGCACCTGTCTCACAGGGATATTGTGAGCATCAAAAGACTATATTTAATTCATTTCACAAATTTTAAAGCATTAAATAAAAATACTAGCTATTATATTATTATTATTATTATTATTAAGACTTAGTGTTCTTTAGTATATTATAAAATCTCCAGTTATTTATATATATATATCTTGCCACTGGACCCAGATAGCTCCAGAAAAAAAAAACTAAGGATGATGACTTTGCACAGCCCTTCCTCACTTAAATTCAATTCACTTGCAAGTCATGGCATCACACTCCTGATTTCCTGGATCTCTTCCAGAAGGAAGGACAAACAACAACCTGTGAGTAGTAGCACATGATGTCCCACTGTGGACCCAACTAGAACTAATTTGGAAATACAACTCCCCCCCCTTCTCTTCCCTCTCCCTACTCTGTTGTCCTCTCCTTTCCTCTCCATGCCTTAAACCTAAATAACTCTGGCTCTCATAGGTTGGCCGACAAAATGTCCCAGGCCACATCCAGAGAGACCCAGTCCATTTCGGGGGTTCTAATTGCTCAGATAAACGTAAATAGCAAATTGTTTCTGTCTTGACCAGATTCCCTAATGATCTTCCCCTCCCAGAATGATGTATTTGCCTAGGCAAAAGAGGCCATTCTTTGCCTCATTTCTTTCTTAGCCTTAATCACTCAATGGGTCTTACTTCAGTTAAACTGAGATCTGAGAAACACTTTAGCTCAAAAAGAATAAATTTTCCATTGTATCTAGGGCCATCTCCAATAATCCAGAACTATACCTTGCAATTGAACTCAAATGTCTCTGAAGAAACCTCCCTCACTTCAACCTAATTCACTTGCAAGTCATGGAATCACCTTCCTGATGATCTGGTTCTCTTCCAGAATGAAGGACAAATAACAATTTAAAAAAACCCTAATTGGTCTTCCTATTGTGAATGATAAATTCAATAAAACTGACAAATTTACTAAAAATGCATGATTCTGACTGACAGCATAATTTCTTTTCTTAAAAGACTTTACTGTTGTTACCTAACAAATTAAATATATCTTCCTCATCCTGGCATTCAAATCTCTATACAATCTAGCTCCAATTTACCTTTGCAGCCTTTACCATCTTTTCACCCTTTATGTTTTCCATTTTCTAAACAAACTGAACCATTTAATTTTTAAATTTACACACCATTTTCTTTCCCTCCCATTTATGAACCTCCACCAGAAATTAAAAATGAAGCAAACCCCTTGTAATAAATATACATAGCCAAAGAGAATCTAATTCCCAGATTAGCCATATATAAATATGTATGTCTATATCTATATCTGCAACTTGAATTCATCAATTCTTAAATTCATTTTGTTTTTTAGAGTTTTCAAGGCAATGGGGTTAAGTGGCTTGCCCAAGGCCACACGGCTAGGTAATTAGTAAGTGTCTGAGGCTGGATTTGAACTCATGTACTCATGACTCCAAGGCCAGTGCTCTATTCACTGTACCACCTAGCCGCCCCTGAATTTATCAGTTCTTTCTGGAGGTAGGCAGCATGCTTCATCCTTGGACTTCTAGAATCAGAATTATCATTGTATTGATCAGATGAACTGCTTATTCTTAACATTCTTCTTCCCATTTAAATTTTGTTTAATCTGTCCTTAAGGGACTCTCTTATTCACCATCTTAATTGAAGTCTGGCTCTTTTTTGAAATGACATTTTAAAGCCATTTTCTCTAAATAGCCTTCCTTGAATATCCCTCTACTTCCCCAGAAGGCTATCTCTCCATCCTCAAAGTTTTCAGAGCACTTTGCCTATACTTCCCCTTAAACTTTGAACAATATCCGTTGTTCTATATGTGTATATGTACAAATATACATATATACAATCATATATACATTATGTATATGTTTATTTATTTGTTCAAGGTCAATCTCTGTGTTCTCCGAATTTTGAAAAGTTTTATTGGTTTAAATTATTTTTTCTAAAAGAATTGACTAGTTATTTTGTCATCCTTTAGATATAAAAATGAATAAAAATTATACATCAGTGACCATGTTATATAACATGAAGTTAATATAACTTTACTTACAGCTGGCATTTCATCAATATTTAGGATCATTGGTGCTAACTAGATTTGTAATCAGAAGACTTGGATAGATATGCTTCTATGATCCATCATATATTGGTGTGGTTATTCTTCTATGGTGTGCAATCTCTGTAATTTATTGAAATTGTTTTTGGAGTTACAGTGGATCAAAATTTCTTTACCCCATATTTGGGTCATTCCTTGACCCAATTTGATAATGATACTATCTAAACATAGATAATTTCATCTTGCAGAAGACAGATAATGAATGAATGAATGAATGTTAGATTGAACTAAAAATACAAAAAAAAATAGAAAGACATTTTGAAGGTATAACAAGGGAACATTATTAGATAATTTATTTAAAAAATAAAAATTAAAAGAAAAAAAGATGGAAGTCTAATAGCAGACTTAATTTCTCCCTATTTTTTGGTAGCTATTAGATTAAAATATGTGCTCCTAGGGGCGTCTAGGTGGCGCAGTGGATAAAGCACCGGCCCTGGAGTCAGGAGTCCCTGGGTTCAAATCCGGTCTCAGACATTTAATAATTACCTAGCTATTTGGCCTTGGGCAAGCCACTTAACCCCATTTGCCTTGCAAAAACCTAAAAAAAAAATAACATGTGCTCCTAAAGAATATAGTGAAAATCCTTTCCTTAATATATTTAAAGGGACTCTGGGAAAAGCAGAAGGAGTGACAGTTTTAGAAGTAATCTTTTATGGTTAAGGGAATGGCCTATATGACCCAATTGGTCTTTTTTCCTTCTGAGTTCTGCCATTTGAGGAAGAGCTGCGTAGGAAGCAAAATTCATCTTCTCACCATATTTTGCACATTGTCAGAATTTATTAACACAGTATTTTCAGAAGAATGACAGGGTTATTAGACATTTCATGGCAGAAACTCAAAAACAAGTCTGCACCCTGTTTGGTCAAACTTGTAAAATTTTCAAGAACCACAGAAGCAAAAGCAGTTTCCCCATGCATGTGTTAAATAAAGATGATAGAACTTGAGATTGGAGCAAAAAAACACGTAGAGTCAAATATGTAATGTCATATTATGCATTAACATGCATGGAGTAGCTTTTATTATAACTCATGATAAGCAGAAGCTTATAAAATATACAATGTTCTTAATTTAGAAGGGCAACACTATAGGCATCCCATATGGAAGATGGGCTATGTCCAAACAACAGAATAAAAGTAAAAAATTCAGTCAGGCAAATGATCTTGTTTATTCTATAACAACAAACTGGTTATCCCTATTATTAATAATGGAATTGCTTAAATTAATTGATTATTTTTTCAAACTTTAGATTAGAGGTTCTTAATCTGCTCTTTACTATGTTCAAAGGAATGATGGATATATTGCAGGGATCTTTGAATTGTTTCTGAAATATTTTAATAAATAAATTGTTAAGATATATTTTCCTTCAATTATTAAATATTTATTTTTCTCTCCCTAATTAACTACACTACCACTGAGGGACAAAAAATAACCCAAGCCTGGTAAAAATATGCATAGTCACACAAAACATGTCTATAACATGCATGTATAGTTGTATAAATATGTGTATTTACATTTGTTTATATCTCATTTTCAATTCCAAGTTTCTCAGTTTTCTTACTCGGTAAATGGTATACTTCATCATAGGTCCTCTTAGAAAAGTAGTCATCTTGTTGCCCAAAGTTCGTAAGTCTTCAACAGTTCTTTGTCTTCACATTGCTGTTGTTATGTGTAATTCTCCTTTGTTGGTCATGTTATTCTGCATTAATTCATAGAATTCTTCCCTGGCTTTTCTGAAATTCATATTTTTCATTATTTATTATATCACAATAGCATTCCACTACATTCATGCATCATGATTTGTTCAAGCAGTCACCATTTGATAGGCAATCTCTTTTTTTCTCAGTTCTTTACTACCAAACAATGAACTATCCTAAATATTTTACATATGGGTTATTTAATTGCATTTCAGTAAAACCTATGTCCATTATACTCTTACTTGTTTTATTTTATGCATTTAAAATATATTCTGAGAAGAGGTCAATTAGCTTCTCCAAACTGTCACAAGTTGCCTTGACAAAAATCCCTAGTTTCTTGTTTAATAGCCTTTCACTAATGTCAGGAAGGCAGGGGAAGGGGCAAGACAGGTTATACAGGGACCAGAGATTAGGACCATGCAAAAGATGACGATCTGCCTTTTGTCAATTTAGGGAGGTGCCTACACAAATCTGATTGTTTCACACAAGATACACAGGTAGAAGGAGAGGAACTGAAGCAAATAATGGTTACAAGCTCTGAACAACTGGCCTCCTCAGTTCCAATAGTTTCAGCCAACAATCCCAATGACTCATCTTGGACAATCATTGGTATGCACGCTCACTTTGGAGACCACTGGACTCTGGCAATATAGTAGGGTTTATTTTTAGCTGATTGATAATACTCTGAGAATTCAGGAATGACCAAATCATACCTCAACTCAAAATATCCAACTTCATCTTTATTGGCTCAATTATCTTAATATTACGGGTACTTTTTTCATTAGAACAGATTGCAACCATCCATGGCTTCTCTTTCTGGGTGGTCCCCATTCATCTACATGCAACTCCTCCACAGTACATCAGTCAAATAAGCAGGTGAACTTCCTAAGAATTAAAATTTTAAAAAGCAAAACAGTCTAATTCATAAGATACAGAGTTTCTTGTCACAGAAAGTATAGGTTGGTAATTCCTACACAAAGAAATTTGCTAAAATGTTCTTTAAGGCATCTTATTATTTGGTTGATTCTTGTCCTTAGTTATCAAAGATGACCAAAATGGCATCACTATGTTTGAGACAAATTACAGTGCATCCAATTGTGGCTGATCACACCAATACAAACTCAGAATGCTCTACCACAGTTTGCTCACAAGTAGTCCATGTGAACATCTCGGTTATTTACTCTAAACTTTGTCACGTTTCCTTTGAACTGCTTCAATTCTGCTTTCCTCATACAGTGCAGCCTCCTTTCTAATGAGGACATGCCATGCTAGGCAGTCCTGTGCCAGTGTCTACCAAGCTGTACAATCAATTCTTCAATGAGACCTTTAAGGTGTCTTGGTATTGCTTCTTCTGATCTCCCTGCTGTGTGAGTTCTACATAAAATAGTTTTTTTGGCAAGTGTGTATGTCTGACAGTCCAGCCCATTATAATTGTACTCTATAGTAATGTTGTAATGCTAGGCTTATTATTTAATGTTTGATGAAACTATGTTATGGAAATATTCAGAAGAGAAAAGTTTTGTTTGAGTATTCAGAAAGAATCAAGAAACAATTTTCAGGTAGCAAGAGCACTAATAGCTAGAGATTGTTAAATATGTCAACTGTACAGGGTGACAGTGGAACTAAAGATACCAAGAAAAAGAGAAGAGCATGTATGGAACATTTTTTTAAGTTTTAAAAAAGTATTTGTTTTATAGTCCACTTAGATATCCAATTTCCAAATTGCCCAAAAGCTACCCTTTTAAGTTTAAATTTCCACAGAGACATGAAGTATTTCATTAAAGTCTTACTCTGATAATTTGTTGTGGAGAAGATATTAGGTTCCCAAAGATCATGACAATGAAGTATAAGTTTTCTTTTTTTGTCTAATCAAGCTGGAAAAGCTTTGAGTTTGAAACTAAAGAGACCTAATGCCAACCAACTAAGCATTTGCCTAGTTAAGGTAATTAATTCTTTAGGATACATAAATTAATGAACATCATCCATTGAATACATTGAATTATTATGGTCTGAGTGAAGTTAAAGGAATATCCATGAAATCAAAGAACATAAAAATATTGAAGCTTACTTTTAGTCCCTTTAATGTATAAAAAGCAAATGTCAAAATAATGCATATAGTTCTACTGCAGAAAAGAAAGGGGGGGAGAAACTCATAAATTGGACAGTGATCATAATAAGAGATGTTCTATGTATATAGGTAAATGTTATATCTCATAGTAACATGTGTATTTAGCATAAATGGGGTCAGATGTTGTAAATGGTCACATCTCTTATACTTACTGGCTAATTGCTGACTGAGAAGAAATGAGCTGATGCACAGTGCAGTAAACAGGATCAGGGAAGCTCTTTGTAAAAAATGATTATTGCAATTTAAGTGGAAAGAACTAAAGAAAACTGAATGCTGTGTAATTGTGGCAAACACTGGTCCTCAAAATGAGTTTAGAAAATATACCTTCTCTTCATTATGGGCATGCACTATTGCCCAAATTATCAGGAGTGTCCAGTTTGTTGGTTTGTTTCCATGATTTTTTTCTTTAGTATTAGTTTTAATCCATGTTCCAAGGAAAAGGGTAGGGAATTAGTGATGGTTTGAAAATTGATTTTAAAACAAGACGTTACTATTTGAAAGCTATATTTTAACTATTTAGATACTCCAACTAATATTAATAAATGGTCTACACTTAATTAGAGTTTATCTAAATTTTTTTATTTAGGTAAGGATAAAAATTGACAAATTTTGCTCACTCATTCATGATTAATTAAATGTATAGAGTATTTTTGTATAATACCCTATGCAATAATTTAAGGTCTAGAATTCATAAGAACCATGACAAATCTTGAATGCTTATTTTTTCTTATACTGAAATAGTCTACATGTTTGCACTATATATTATAATAGCATAGTTCATAAATACATTGGTGTTGCTTGAATAATCTTTACCTGTCACTTTGAGCACACAAATCCCCTGGTAGTTATGGACATGGGTGTTGGCATTTTTTTTACCTCAACAAATGAGATAATAGGAACAGCTAGGTGGCACAGTAGATAGATCACTGGCCCTGGAGTCAAGAGAATCTGAGTTTGAATGCATGATCAAATACTTAATAATTACCTAGCTGTGTGACCTTGGGCAAGTCACTCAACCCCACTGCCTTGCAAAAATCAAAAAACAAAACAAAAAAAACCCAAAATGAGATAATAAATATTAAATTTTTATTGCATTCCTGGCACATAGTCACAACAGAAAAGCTATATTATCATAATTATTATAATCTTGTTAAGAGGACAATCAATCATTCCTAATTAATTTTCAATGACTTGAGTTGCCTCCAAGACGATTCCCTGACTCCATTTAATATTAATAAATGGGCTACACTTAATCACTATGATAAGTAATGGAAAACATTTTCTTGGTCCTTTTGCCTTTTTTTTTTTAAGACATCCATTCAGATGAAAGTTTATATAAAGAAGAGAAGACATGATTCTGGAGTAAATGAAGTTTCTACCTATGCATCATTGCTCTCTTCCCACTTCAAAACATTGGTTATGATTGCTTTAGAGCAGAAACATAGAGAAATTATTCCTTACAGCAAGTCCACACCCTACTTGAAGCACTAATCCTTACCAGTGGTGACCTGGCCTCATCCCTGATTGAATATCTTCAATGAAAGGTAATTAATTATTAATGAAGGCATCCAATTCCCTCTTTAAACAACTAATTGTTGAAATTTTCCTTATATTTCTCCTCTGTATCTTCTGCCCATCTTGAAGAAAGCATATGAATAGGAATAGCATCAGTATGTGTTTCTTGGGGTCGTCTATACACAATTAAGGGGAAATTATTGCTTAACTATTGTGTTAACTTCTATCTTCTCTATAATGGATGGTTTTTGTAAAGAAAAGGACAGATCGGACATAGTTTAGAACAATCCAAGGCTTTAAATTAGTGAATAAAGAATAAGAACTTCTACTCCAACGAATCAAAATTAATTTATGTCTTCTGGTTGAAATGGATTTCATGTCAGTGCTCTAAATATACATTCAAGATGTGATTATAAAATTCTGGATAATAATTTCTGATATGTTATGTACATATGAGGTGCCAAGATTAGAGCTAAGCTCATGTCTCAACTTAAAAAAAAATAACTGAGGAGAAAGTTGAACTCTTGAAATTAAGGCCCCCATTCTAGAACTGATTATAAAAAATTTTCTTTGAACCCTTAGAAAAGGAACCATGATGACTTGAAAGAAAGAAATCAGCATAGTTTGACTAAGGAAAAAAACCATGGAAATGTAACTGATTTCCTCTATTGATAGGTTTGTTATGCAAATGTATAGGAGAGAGAAATGCAATAGGCAATATGTATCTTGGCTTCTGTTAGAAATTTGATAGTCAATCATGTTTCACTTTTTCATTTAACTCTCATGTAAACTAGAAGAAGACTTGGCACATGAAAGTGTTATTGATTGATAGATTGGTTAATATCCTGGTGGAAAATGTAAAAAATGTAGAACTAGATAAAGAAAACTGGGTGAAATTGTAGTTCCTGAATGATTGTACCAAAAGAACAAACTAGCAAATAAATGCAATCCAGAAAAAAATATCTAATTGAATGTTGCAATTATTCAATTTAACCCTATTTGGTTTCATGTAATATTAGAATGAAGCATTAGAAATAGCTATACCTGGGGTTGATGGGATATGGTGATTATTAGATCTATTGTATTCAGCAGTGTTCAGATCATACCTTAAATATTATTTTCATTTTGGGGTATGAAATTTTTAATAATGATAGATAATATGTATACAATGCAGTTATATTTGCAAAGCACTATACATAATTTATGACACTATATTTAAGGGAGGGCTTTATCAGAATAATGGGCAACCTCTATGGTGAAGGCTCTGAACATGATATGATATCTAGAATAATAGAAGGTTGTAGAGTTCTTTGTAAACCTTATTACTATTGCTACTTAAACTATACATCATACTATTTAACTAGGATGTAACAGCAATCTTTAGAAATGTGAGATATTTTATTTTTAAAGGAGGATTCTGTTTTTCTATATAGATTCATAGAAATAGAAACAATGGGTATAAGTTAATATATTAACTTTATGAATAATTTGGAGTCTTCCAAAGATGAAATATACTGTCTAGTGAGCTTATAAATATTAAGAAAAATGCTCAAGAAGACCTTGAATAAATATCTATATACAGGGGATATTCTTTAGGGGATTGCTTCAATAGGTAGTAAGTTGGACTGGATGGTATTTAAAATCCTTTCTAATTCAAAAACTCTTAAGTTTAGAAAACTAAGGATGGAGAGCTATACATAAATAATACTTTATAAAATAATATTATGGAAGAAGGAAAATTCTCTGTAAATGTAGTGATGTCTATCTCTAGCAGTAAATGTTGGTAGAGTTAATACAGAATCTCAACAATATAACCAGATGGTATTTTTTTCCAGTCAAGTCAAACTTTTAATGTATTTTTACATTTTGCAATACAATATGAAGTCTAATAATATGATCTGAAATCCTGCAAATACTAGACAAATCTGCAAGTATAACATTCTTCTCTCCTTGTGAGCATCCTGTGAATTCATAAATATTTACATATTGCAAGTTATAATTATGTAGCACTGGGGAAAGAGGGAAAGATGTAACTGTATATTTATATCTTACAAGTATATAAAAGAACATTCGTAAATTACAAATGTGCATTGTTCTGAGAATGATACCTACTGTGCTTTTGTATCTTTACCCCAATTCATAGGACAGTTTCTCCATCCCCCATCACTTGAAGAAAAAAAATTATACTTGTATGTTTGAATGACTATTGATTGCTTATTATAGTTTCTATTAATAGTCCTAAATGATTATGTATGAGCACATCATTGTAGGTATTTGATAACGTAGAAGGAAAAGTTTGTATTGCTACAGGATAATCCTCTTTAAGAAACTGACAAGTGCAATTATAGAAAATGCTGCAAAGTATGTATTTTCTCTAAAACAATTGCCTAAAATAGTACATTTAAATGCTATCTTGTTATTGCTTTTTTGTATTAGTTAGCTTGGTACAGCAATTTATACATCATAGATTAATCTTAACATTAATAAATGTCAGCTGAATAAAAATAGTTTTGAAATTTAGAAATCTTTTGTGCATGTGTTACTTCTGAAATACTGAGCTTTGAAAAATGAAAACAAAGAAGCATTTTCTCCTTTTAAGCTTTTATGGTAAGTTATAACATAAATTACCAGATTTTTCCCCCCTTCCATATTGCAAACATTATTTTCATAAGGCTCTTTATTACATTGCTATTTTCACATCATCCTTGCTTTTTAAAATTACTCCCTGAATACTTATTTTTATGTATTTTGTGTAGGTATTTTTTATGTTACGATGACTTCTATGTCTTAAATAGTCTCATCCCTGAGTTTGGAAGCACTTATGTAGAAATGACCTACAGTCATCTGATCGAATTTTGGGTTACTTACTGGCTATAATCAAATATATTCTTGTCTCTTATTTGAACAAATCATACAGAAATTGAATACAATTTTTTTATGAACACTAGCAATATGTTCTCTTCTCTGATAATTTTGACATTAAAATTCCATCTTAATAATCCCATCCTTCAGGCTTTGCAGACTCTTAAGGTATTAAAGCAAAAATTATCCTAAGCAGTTAGATTATAATGTATTTAAAGATTAGACATTTCATGTTGAATATTAACTGCTCCACTTCCCAGGAAAAGAAAACTATGGCTGAATTTTTCCTCCATAATTTATACATATTTGATAGGCTGGCTATGAAGGTTCAAACCTGATACTGAAAAAAAATACTTTAAAATATACCTATGATGTTACAGTAAACTTTAAAGGAAATATGTGTGTATTAAATTATTTTCTCTTTAAAATACTATAATATTTTGATATATTAGAAATATACAAAATGAATATTTAATTTATTTCACAATAACATACTGGTAAAGTGGTATATTTTTGAAAAGAGGAAACTTGTTAATCATTTGTAAAATATTTAAAGTCAGATTTTCTACATATCTTTAAATAATCTCATTATTGACCTTCAAGAATATATTTATAAAATAAATATTTTATTTATAAATAATTAAATAAAATAGATGAATGGAAGTCTATTTTTTACTAGTTGAACTGTATGTGAACTATTTTTTTGCATTTACAATTGGAATCTATTATAAGTTAAAACTTTACCATATATATAAATAAGAGAGGAAGAGAGAGAAAATTATGCTATGTAGATATTTATACACACACACATATTTTTATCTATCTGTGTGTGTGTGTGTGTGTGTGTGTGTGTGTGTGTGTGTGTTTATGTATTGTTGCTAAAAACCTGCAAAAAGAATATTATGTGACCAATCCCTAATGCTATTCTTGAAGTCCATTCCGGCTTGTTTTATTTTCACTGTACTCTAACTTTTTTAGCAATACTTTACAAAATTTTACTAAAACACTGTAATTAAATATTAGGTTTCAATATTTCTCCTTACTCCCTCTTTCTCCTCTTCCCCAAATTTCTTAATCATAGCTCCTAATCACCAAAAAATTCAAATAATAAAGAATTAAAGTAACTATAAAGATGCAGCTATATCAAGAGATCCCTTTGCCAATACAGACAGTTATTTAATGGTTATACTTGGGATATGCCAATATAATAAAAATGAAAATATTCACTAAATTAATTTACTGAGAGATCTATTTAAAATGCCAGGAGGATTTTTTAAAACTAAATGAAATAATATGAAGAATTATTTATTCAGAAAGTTAAATTATAAATAAGTCAAAGAAACAAAAGCAGTCCAGTCTGGAATAAACCATAAATGGATTGATGTGCTACAGGTGAAACTGTGAAGGATCTTGTCATTTTTTTTTCAATTTGAAATTATGCATTAAAGTGAAGAAACTATTAATTTTTAAAAACAAGAATTAAATATCATAGTTATATATTACCACCACTAACCCATCAAAGAAGTCAAAGATAGAAATAAAATTTCGGTAGATACAAAAAATATTCATGCCGGTTTACTTCTTGGAAACAAAGTATGTTCATTTATTAGGAAGGCTAGAAAAGGATATGAATGGTAATAGAATATTTAGCAGTATAAATTATGAATATGAAGAATTCAGTTTCATAGGAAGATCTGAAGAAATTGATGCAAAGTAAAATAAGAACTAAGGGAATAATATATTATACATGATGAGTAAAATAATGTAAATATAACGATCACTAAAGGAAACTAAACTTGGTAAGGAAAAATCAACGAATGTCCCATAGAAAAGATTAATACCCCTCCTCCTTCCTCACACCAGAAAGGTAAGGAACACTAGGATTGAATTGTATATCCATTAAGAGACATGCTTTCCATGTTGGATTACTTTTCTTAATTCTTTTTTTGTTGTTGTTCCAAGAAAGGGTTCATTGTGGAATTGGGCAGAAAGTACTGTAACATAAAGATAAAAGGTATGCATAAAATATTTTAAAGAAGTAATGAGTGGGCAATTCAGCTGAGCTCTGGCAGAGGCTTATATGAATTATGTTACCGAGACTCCGGAGCAACTTTCTCACCTCTGGTTAAATACCTCTGGAAAATGGATTCAGATCCAACTGATTTGGCTTATGCTATCCCTGCTTTGCTGAGATATTTCAGAAAGAATGGATGAGTACAAAGTAAAGGAGTTCAAGATCAGCCTCAGGCATCAGTAAGAGGTATTACTTTACTCTGATATATTTCCATAAAGATTTTCAAAGACCTGATCTTCTCATTGAAAGAGTAGAAATTAAATTTAATGAGATTTACAATATGAGTTGGTGACCTTTTAAAGTAGGTGTAAGATTTTGATACCTTTTCTGCCATTATGCTAGGAAATGTAGTATGCTAGTATGTAGTCACTCTCAACTATTGGAGCATTGGTACTGAAGCCAATGATTTAGGGGGTTTGATTATGTTTATTGACCTTGAGGATGGCAAAAATCCTTACACTGTAGAAGAGTTATTGTGGTCACATTGAAAATTAGTACATGTGTCACTACAATAGTTGTATCCCCAAACTACAGGGAGATAAAAATCTGAAAGGACCTTTCCATTTTCTATTTAGCTGTGTAATTTATGCCCTCTCAAATAGCATTGAGAGCAAACTGTTCTTGCAAATGAAGGCATTTCAAATGATTATTTCATCCTTCCATTTATTCAAGGAAATGAGAGGAAATAATAATTAAATACTAATATTTAAATACTAATAATTAAAAACTAATTATTTGGGGAGATTTAGATTTTCCCGTCTTCTTTTATCCTCATTTTGGGACCTCATTCTCTGAAGGTTGAGATAACTTGCTCCTATGTCCAGACCCAGTACTGGTTGGGTAGCCATTGTGTTCTACTCAGATTTTTGTAGGGATAATTTCTTTGAATAAGTTGTCTAAAGCTGGGGCTAACTTAGAAGTAAATGACTTAATCAGAGTTCAGATCCCAGTCCCTCATTGTAATATTCATTCTCTCTTCAGTTGCTAACTGACCAGAGTTGATTGCCACTATGGGGAACATACCATTTCCAAAAAGGCATATAAATCATATGCCTTTTACTATGATTGACTTTGATCTCAGAAAGATGGCCAAATAATAATCGTTTTATGAAAATGCTGATATTACTAATAAAAATAATTGAATTATTCAGAAATTATATTTCTCAAATCTTTTAAAAAGTCACAGAAAGTACTTCCATGATTATTTAGAATTGTCATATTACATAAATAAAAAGTAGATTAAATCCAAACTAATTGACACTGTAGAAACTATGACAAATGAGAAATAACAAACACAGAACTTAAAGTTACAAGAAATTTTATGGGTTATCTACTTCAATCTGTAACTGAAAAAAAACTTCCATTATGACATATCTGATCAGAAATCATCTAGCCTCTATTTGAAGATCTCCAAAAAAGTAGAATCTATCACTTGCTAAACTAGGTCATTCTTCTTTTAAATATCTCTAAAAATTAGGAGCACCTTAACATAAAACTTAAATTTGCAATTTTGCAATTTATCCTATTGTTGTTCTAAGTTCTTATAGTTATTCCATCACTTTTGAGACTTCTCTAAGTTAAACATTTCTATTTTTTTCAACAACTTCTCTTAGGTCATAGATTCAATGCCCTTCAACATACTGAAAACTCTCCAGCTATCTATGTCCTTTTTATTTGGTAATATACCTTGATTTGAGCATGACACCAAAGATGTGGTCCTATGAGAGCAACATACAGCTTTGTCTCTTACTTATTATTGAAACTATGACTTTTAATTCAACTAAATATTTGACTTTTTTCCTTCAGTTTCACAGTGCTGATTCATAAACCTTAATGGACTTGCTCATACCAACAGGGCAACAAGCAGGCACAATATTGGGGTATCTGTGATGGAGAATACCATCTGTATCCTGAGAAAGAATTGTGGAGTTTGAATAAAGACCAAGGACTATAACCTTTAATTAAAAAAATTGTCTCATTATGTAATTCTGCTATATGTCATATTATATGTTTCTTCCTTAAGGATATGATCTCTCTCTCATTACATTTAACTTAGATCAATGCATACTATGGGAATGATGTAAAGAGTAGCAAACTGCTTTCTTTTGGGGGTAGGGGGAGGGAAGTGAGATTGGGGAAAAAATTTTAAAATTCAAAATAAATTTAATAAAATAAAAAAAAATCTAGGGGGCAGCTAGGTGGCACAGTGGATAGAGCAGTGGTCCTGGAATCAGGAGTACCTGAGTTCAAATCCAGCCTCAGACACTTAATAATTACCTAGCTGTGTGACCTTGGACAAGTCACTTAACCCCATTGCCTTGCAAAAAAAATAATCCATTAACACATCAAAATCCTTTAAGAACTTCATTTTAATCTAGTTTGACTTGTAATCAGACATATTAAGGGTCACACGCAGTTTGCAAACCATGTGTTTAACACATCTAGCAATACTTTCCAATCTTACAATTTTGAAGATGATTTTTTAAATTTAAGTATGACTTTAGATTTAACATGTTGAATTTCATTTTACTAAATTAAACCCAATATTCTAACTAGTCTATTTTTTTTTACATCTTAATTCTACCATCCAGTAGGTAAGGTATCCAGTCTAATTTTGAGCCATCTGCAAATTTAATGATCATGTCATCAATAGCTTTATACAAGTCACAGAGAAATGGTGTTAAATAGCCGAGGATCAAGGAAAGATCCCTGGAGATCATTAGATAGTGACAATTTTTAAAAAATTGAATAAAATTACAGTGATATATTTTGCTTTGAACAACATCATAATTCCACCCAGGATACATCTTTTCCCTCCTAATTAAAGGGGGAAAAGGGAGAAATCAGCATTTTATCAAAGAAGTCTGAAACTATGTACAATGTATCATATTCATGAACCTCCTCCATATGCAACAATTTGGGGTAGCTTCATTTCTCTTTTTTGTGGTCTTGTGCTTATATTGTAAAATTTATTATTTGAATTTTGAAAAACATTTTGAATGTTTTATGATTCTTTTTATTTTATCTTATTTGTAATTTTAGGTTCTATTAATGTTTTGTTTTAACATTAAAACATTTCTATATTACTCTGATTTTGTGAAAATGTCTTTATAACTAATTAAAATAGTTAAATAAAATTAATAATACTTTGACCTCATCTGATAATGAATAAAATATTTCATTTTCATAACAACATACCTTTGTTTAAAAATATTAACAATATCTATTTTCTGTTCCTGACACTTTCCAACTCATTGAAAGAAATGAAAAGAAAAACAAATACATAATGAAAAACAAAAATACAATCTAACAAAATAGTTTCAATGACTATCAACACCCAAATACAAACATGTCTATATACATGTATATTAAACTATATGTAATTACATGTATAAGGTATGTATATGTATTTACATGTCTATATATGTGCACATGTACATAGATAGATGGATAGATGCCTTTAACCTGTCACTTCTCTGTTGTGGATAATATAATTCATCATCAGTCCTATGAAATCATGAATTTTCATTTATTTTGGGTCATGGTTTTCATAACTTTCAAAGATTTTTTTAGTTACATTATAAGGTAAAATGCTCTCCTAGTTCAGCTCATTTAATCTGTCAGTTTATAAAAGTCTTTAAGATTGTACATTCTTTATAATATTGAAGTTATTATATAAAGTTTTCTTCTGCTTACATGACACTGTATCTGATCATGCAAAGGATTCTATTTATTAAAAAAATTCCTTCATTTTTTATATGATAATTCATATATCATGCCTTCATAAACTGTTTCTCTCATAAATTGATGAGCATCCTCTTAGTTTCCAGGATTTTACCACCACACACACACACACACACACACACACACACACACACACACACAGACACTCACAGACACACAAAGACAAAAAACTACTACAAACATTTTTATATTCTTTAATCTCTTTTGTGTATAGACCTAACAGTGTACAGTTGGGGGCTAAAGTTACAAACTTTTTAATAGTTTTTTTGTATAATTCCAAAACAATTGTAACTATTCACAATTCCACTAAAAATGCATCATTGTGCCTATTCTTTCAACATTTATCTTTTTTTTACCATTTTTCTACTCTGATAGATATGAAGTAGAATATCAGAATTGTTTTAACTTGTATTTTTTAATTAGTAGTATTAATTTGAAGCATTTTTTTAAAATGGTTATAAATAGCCTTGGTTTCTTCACTTGAGAAAAGTGAACCACTGTTCATATTTGTGTTAAAATTGTACCTTATTCTGGTTCCTTCCTGACCTCCCCCATCTTCTAGTTAGTAAAAAAAAAAAGGGGACAAAGGCAGAAATTAAGATTGCAAAGGGGAATCTGTAAGCCAAATACAAATATTCTATTTTTTTAGTTTTTTTTTTTGTAAGGCAAATGGGGTTAAGTGGCTTGCCCAAGGCCACACAGCTAGGTAATTATTAGGTGTCTGAGACGGGATTTGAACCCAGGTACTCCTGACTCCAGGGCTGTTGCTTTATCCACTGCTCCACCTAGCTGCCCCTAAATACAAATATTCTAAAGGAGCATATTAACCAAAATTCATTTCCTGACAATATATGATGAATCAGTAGAAGCTATCTAGGCCCTCTTATCAAGACCTTTTGGTCCAATGACTTGTAAATTACTACAAAAATTATAGACCTACATTCAGACCAGCAGAACATCCACATCAGCAAGATTAGGTACTGACAGTGTTGAGACTTTGAAATTTACCAAGAACCAAGATGATTTGTATATTTTATTGAACTAGTCAAGGTTTCTCTCTGCTTCCCTCCAAAACATAAAAATGAGACCCAACTCCTGTCCCATCCTCCAATATTTTCCATCTCTGTCAGATCCATGCTGCCTAATGCTCCCAACTCTAATCCATGATTGATATTCCATGCCTCTGTCCTTTACTATTCACTTCCCCACCATCTCTACTTCACCTTTCCATTCCCCATTCCAGTGCTACTTGTGGACTTTTTTGCCCACATTTCCTCTGTGTTTAATTAAAGAAAAATAATTGTTGACCCATCTCCTGTTGCCAAATCATAGTCTTTCCCACTTAGAACCCAAAGACCTATATATGCCTCTCCCCATTTCAAAATTCTTTAAATTAATCATCAATACAATATCCTGAGATCATTTCTCAATTAGAGAATGAATCTTTTTCCTTATAAATTTCAATCAATATCTTATATTTCTAAGAAACAGTAATTTTATCAGAGAAACTTGATGGATTTTTCCCAGTTTTAATATTTGAATTTTAACTTTATTAGGACTGATTAATAGCACTCTTTAATTTTATGTAATCAAAATTAGACATTTTGGCTTCTGTGATTCTCTCTATCCCTTGGTTAATCATGGCATTTTTCTGACATTTAGTTGATAACTTTTTCAATGTTTCTCTAATTTATTAATGCTGGGACTTCTATCTAGGTCAAGTACCAACTTGGAGCATATCTAATTATGTAAGGTGTGAATTCTTAGTTAAAATTTAATTTCTTCAATACTACTGTCTAATTTTCCCAGTAGTTTCTGTCAAATAATAAATCCTTATCCAACTAATTGAGGGCTTTGTGGTTATCAAACACTAATTGCTAGATATATTGGCTTTGTCTATATTAATAAGTATTCTATTTACTGATCAATCTCTCATTTTTCTTTTAGGCAATACCATATTGTGCTGAAATTTACAACTTTGGAGATCAAGTCAAGATGGATCAGAGAAACCAGGAACTTCCTTGAGTTCTCTTCAACTTCCATCAGAAAAAATGTCAATCAAGCCTCTAAATGAATTTCTGGAGTGACCTGATAGGTGGGGGTAGGGAAGGCAGCAGGAGCCTCTCAGTCACAATCCATATCACTGAAGGAGGCCTATAGGACCTGTTTCAGCTGGACAAAGGCACAGTAAACCAATTGAGAGGACTCTAGGCCCAGTGTAGAAGACAAATTGTGAATCGCAGAATACCAGCAGAGTGTGTGAGATGAAGGTGGGTAAATCCACATCAGTTGGGAACACCTGATGTCCTAGTTTATGGAAAGCTAGTGGCCTTTGACCTCCATCCTGATACTTGGGAAAGTGCCCACATGAGGTAGGCTAAAGATGAGTAAGAAATAGAAGAAAGTACTAACCCAAGAAAACAACTATGGTGATAAAGAAAACCAAACACCATCTCAGAAGAGGACACTGGGAAACAGTCCATATGTGAAGCTTGAGAGGGAAATGTGAATTTGTCTTAAACCTAAAAAAAGTTGTCTTGGAAAAGAAAAAAATGACTTTAAATAGAAAAATTGGAAAATGAAATGAGAGGTATGCAAGAGACACAACAGCTTGAAAAAGGAAACACAAAAATTAACTGAAGACAATGACTCCAAAAATATAACTGGGCAAATGGACAAAGAAAATAATTCTTTAAAAATAGAATTGGGCAAAGGGAAATACAAAACAACTCCCTCAGAAATACAATTGGGCAAATGGGAAAAGGAAAAAACTCCTTTAAAATATAATTGGACAAATGGAAAAAGATAGATGTAAAATCTGTAGAAAATAAAACCTTGAGTATAAGAATTTTATAAGTGGAACTAAAGACTTAATGAGACATCAAGAATAACACAAGTAATTTTTTTTAAAAAAATGGAAAATATAAAAGAAAATGTAAAGTGATTTACTGGAAAACAACTGACCTGGAAAATAGATGCAAGAGAAATAATTCAAGAATTTTTGGATCATCTGAAAGCCATGATCTAAAAAAGAACCTGAACAATATCATACAAAAAAGAATGAAGTCCACTGCTGAACTCTTAAAAAGGTATCCAAAAATGAAAATTGCAAGGAATATTGTAGCGAAATTCAAGAATTATTAGCTAAAGGAGAAACACTATTGGCAGCCAGAACAAACAATTCAAATACCAAGGAGCCATAGTTAGTATTACACAGGACTTGGCAGCTTCTACAATAAAAAATTACAGGGCCTAGAATATCATATTCTTGGATTATAACCAAGAATCATTTATTCTTCAAAAGTGAAATATTCTTTCTGGGAAAAACATGGACACTCAACAAAATAGGTAAGTGTCAAACTTTTCTAATTAAAAAGATGAGAACTGAGCAGAAAATTTTATCTTTAAGGCTCAAGAAATGCATAAAAAGGTAAACAGAAAAAAAAGAAAAAAAATCATACAATAAGATTAAACTGTTTTATATACCTAAATAGGAAGATGATACTTATTACACTAGAGAACCTTATCTGGACTAAAAGAAGTACCCTTAGACAAAAGATGTATACATAAATTGATGTGATGGCATAAAAAACTATGGTATAAAAAAAGGATTATACTAGGAAGATAGGAAAGGGAAAGATAGAATAAGGTAAATTATATGAATGGGGACCTCAACATCCTTTTCTCAGAGCTAGATAGATCATTTTTTTTAATTGATATTTTATTTTCCCAAATATGTTATGAAAGTTTTTCTACTTTCAACCATATGCCTATGTATATTTTTAAGTTGCAAAATTTCTTTCCACTCTTCCTTCCCACCCTGCTCCTCTCAGTGACTAATAGGTTAATATTGCATATACACATTTGTGTTAAACATGTTTACAGATTAGTCATTTTCAGTACGAGGAATTAGGATTAAGGGAAAAAAAACTACATGAGACGTTTTTTAGTGATCATCAGATCCTGAAGAGTTTTTTGTTTTTTGTTTGTCTTTCTTTTTCTTCCACTGGATAGGGATAGCATTATCCATAGCTGACCTAATAAGATTGTCTTAACTGTCTGAACCTCTGAGAGCAGCTGCACCCGTCAGGGTTGATCATTTTACAATGTTGCTAATGTGTACATTGTCTTCTTGGGTCTACTACCTTCACTCAGAATGAGATCCTATAATTCATTCCTTGCTTCTCTAGAGTCCAATCATTTATGGTTTCTTATAGAACAATAGTATTTCATAATATTTATTTACTATAACTTGTTTAACCATTCCCCAATTGATGGGCATCCTCTTAATTTCCAATTCTTTGCCACTACAAAAAACTGTTGTTATGAATATTTTGGAAAATATGGAACTTTTCCCATTTTTTACAATTTCTTCTTAATATAGACCTAGAATTGGAATTGCTGGGTCAAAGGGAATGAACAATTCTATTGCTCTTTGAGCATAGTTCCACATTGCTCTCCAGAATGGTTAGATCATTTCACGACTCTACCAACAATGCATTAATGACCCAATCCTCCCACAATCTCTCCAACATTGATCATTTTCCCTTTTTGTCATGTTAGCCAGGTTTGAGATCATACCTCAGAGTTGTTTTAATTTGTATTTCTCTAATTAATAATGATTTGGTGCATTTTTTCATATGATTATAGTTTTAATTTCTTCATTTGAAAACTACCTTCATATTTCTTTGACTATCATTTCAAGAATGACTTGGAACTTTACAAATTTTAGTCAGTTCTCTATTTATTTTAGAAATGAACACCTAGTTGTGAAAATTGTTTCCCAGCTTTCTGTTTTCCTTCTTATTTTGGCAGCATTGATTTTATTAGTACAAAAACTTTTTTAATTTACTATAGTCAAAATCATTCATTTTGTAGCTTATAATATACTCTACTATTTTGGTCATAAATTTGTCCCCTTTCCATAGATCTGATAAATAGGATATTTCTTGGTCTATTAATGTATCTATTGTGTCACCTTTTATGTCTAAATCCTGTACCCATTTTGACCTTATTTTGGTATACATTGTAAAATGTGGGTTTGTGCCTAGTTTTGTCAAATAGTGAGTTCTTTTCCCAGAAGCCGGATTACTGTTTTACTACTTTTACTACTGTTTACTACTTTTACTACCATTTCTTTTGAACCCCCTAATCCACCGATCCATTACTCTATTTCTTAACCAGTACCAGGCAGTTTTGATTACTGCTGCTTTATGGTATAGTTTTAGATTTGACAGAGCTAGGACACCTTCCTTTACATTTTTTTTATCAGTTCCCTTGCTATTCTTGACCTTTTGTTGCTACAGATGAATTTTGTTTCTACTTTTTCTAGCTCGATAAAATAATTATTTGGTAGTTTGGTTGTCATGGCAATGAATAAGTTAAATTGGTAGAATTGCCATTTTTATTCTATTAGTTTGACCTATCCATGAGAAATGACATTTTCCTGATTATTTAGATCTGACTTTAAATCAGTGGGAAGTACTTCATAATTGTATTCATACAGTTTCTGGGTTTGACTTGGGAGGCACATTCCCAAGTATTTAAGGCTGTCTATGGTTAATTTAAATGAAATTTCTCCTTCTATCTCTTACTCTTGGACTTTGTTGTTCAAATACAGAAATATTGATGATTTTTGTGGGTTTATGTTATAACCTGTTACTTTACTGAATTTGTTCATAGTTTCAAGTTTTTTTAAATTTTATATATTTAATGCAATGGGGTTAAGTGACTTGTGCCAAGGTCACACAGCTAAGCAATTATTAAGTGTCTGAAGTTGTATTTGAACTCAGGTCCTCCTGACTCCAGGGCTAGTGCTCTATCCACTGCGCCACCCAGCTGCTCCTTCAAGGAGTTTTTAAGATGATTTTCTCTGGTTTTCTAAGTATACCATCATATCATCTACAAAGAGTAAAAGGTTTGCTTCTTCATTGCCAATTCTAATTTCTTCCATTTCTTTTTCTTCTCTTATTGCTAGAACTAACATTTTAAAAACTATATTGAATAGTAATGCCGATAATGGTCATCCTTGTTTCACCCCTCATTTTATTGGAAATTCTCTGAGTTTATCCCATTAAATATAATATTTGTTGATAGTTTTAGATAGTTACTACTTTTCTTTTAAGGAAAGCTCCATTTATTCCTAAACTTTCTATTGTTTTTAATAGGAATGGCTGTTGTATTTTATTTATTTATTATTTATTAAAGGGGTTTTCAGAAATTATTGAGATAATAACATGACTTCTGTTGACTTTTCTATTGAGGTATTTAATTATGTTCAGTGTTTTGCTAATACTGACCCATCCCTGACTACCTGGTATAAATCCTATTTGATCATGGCATATGATCCTAGTAATAACTTGCTATAATCTCATTGCTAAAATTTCATTTGAGATATTTTCATCAATGTGCAATAGGGAGATTGGTCTATAATTTTCTTTGTTTTGGGTCTGCCTAGTTTAGGAATCAGCACCATGTTGCTGTCATAAAAAGGAATTTTGCAGAGCTCCTCCTATTTTTAAAAATAGTTTATATAGAATAAGAATTAATTGTTCCTTAAATGTTTGGTAGAATTCACTTGCAAATCCATCTGGATCTGGAGACTTTTTCTTAGGGAGTTTATTGATGGTTTCTTCAATTTCTTTTTCTTAAATAGAATTATTTAAGTATGTTGTTTCCTCTTCTATTAATCTGGAAGTTTGTATGTTTTCAAGTATTCATCCATTTCATTCAAGTTATCAAGTTTATTGGCATATAGTTGGTTCATTATCTCTTTAATTTCCTCCTCATGGTTGATGGTTAGTTTACCCTTTTCATTTTTTATACTGGTAACTTGGTTATCATCTTTCTTTTTTTTTAAATCATTAACCAAATATTTATTGATTTTTATTGGCTTTTCAAATAAAACCATCTCTTATTTTATTTATTAGATCAATGGTTTTCTTTTTTTCAGTTTTATTAACCTCTCCTTTGATTTTCAGAATTTGTAATTTGTAATTTAATTGGAGATCTTTAATTTTTTTCTTTTTCTAGGATTTTTAGTTGCATAACCAATCCACTGATCTCCTCTTTCACTATTTTAGTCATATAAACATTTAGAGATATAAAGTTTCTCCTCAAAATTGCCTTGGTTGCATCCCATAAATTTTGCTATGATGTCTCATTATTATCATTTTCTTAGATCTTAATTATTGATTATTTCTATAATTTGTTGTTTGATCTATTCATTATTTAAGATTATTATTTAGTTTCCAATTAGTTTTTGGTTTCTCTTTCCATGACCCTTTATTGCATATAATTTTTATTCCAACATGGTCTGAGAAGTTTGCATTTATTATTTCTGCCTTTCTACATTTGATTTGAAGGTTTTTATGCCCTAGTATATGGTCAGTTTTGGTATAGGTGCCATGTACTGCTAAGAAAAAAGTATACTCTTTTCTATCTCCATTAAGTTTTCTCCAGAGGTCTATCATATCTAAATTTTGTAAGATTTCATTCACCTTCTTAACTTTCTTCTTGCTTATTTTGTGTTCAGATTTATCTAGTTCTGAGAGCTGGAGGTTGAAGTCCCCCATTATTAGAGTTTTGCTGTCTATGTCTCTTTGTATTTCATTCAACTTTTCCTCCAGGAATTTGGATGCTTTACCACTAGGTGCATGCATGTTTAATAATAATATAGCTCCATTACCTATGCTGCCTTTTACGAAGATATGTTATCCCTTTTAATGAGATCTATTTTTGCTTTTGTTGTATTTGAGATTAGGATTGCTACTCCTGACTTTTGTACTTCAGTTGATGCATAGTATATTTTGCTTCCACCTTTTACCTTTACCCTGTGAGTAGCTCTCTGTCTTTCTTGTAAACAACATATTGTGGGAGTGGTTTTTAATCCATTCTGCTATTCACTTCTGTTTTATGGGGCAGATCATCCCATTCCCATTTACAGTTAAGGCTACTAATATGCATTTCCCTCCATTCTATATTTCCTCATTTATAGTTTTCTTTTTCCTTTCCTCTTATTCTTCCTCACCAAAGTTTTATTCTCTTTCACCTTTAAGTTTTCTTTTAAGATTTAACTGTTAGTTTATTTTCACTTATACCTGCACCTTAATTTTATCAGTCCCTTCTTCCCTTAACTTTCCCTTTCCCTAACATTCTCCCACCCTTTTGACCTGCCCCCATTTCTTTTCGAGTGGGATAGATTTTTAAACTCATGTGGGAATGTATCTTATTTCCTATCTGGGCCAAATATATTGAATAACATTTACTCAGTGTTCACACCCTCCCTTCTTTCCCTCTAAAATTATAAATCTTTGTACCTCTTCACCTCATATACTCTTTGGTCAGGAAAGACCCCTAAGAGATCTGTATCCTAAAGAAATTAAAAAAGAGGGAAATATTCATATGTTCAAAAATAATTATAGGAGCTTTATCTTGCGGTGGCAAAGAATTAAAAATTAAGTGGATGTCCCTCAAGTGGGAATGGCTGAACAAATTGTGATATATATGAATGTAATGCACTACTCTTGTTGAATAAGAAATCATGAATGGGTAGACTTAAGAAAAATCAGGAAAGACTTACATGAACTGATGCTGAGTGCAGTGAGCAGAATCAGGAGAGCATCGCAAACATTAATATCAACATTGTGTGTTGATAAACTATGATGGACTTAAGTGTTCTCAGCAGTTCAATGATCAAGGACAATTCTGAAAGACTTGAGTTGGAAATGCAATCCGTCTTCGGAAAAAAAAAACAATTGTAGAGGATGAATGTAGACCAAAGCATATAATTTTTTTTCAAGTCAATGGATTAAGTGGCTTGCCCAAGGCCACAGCTAGGTAATTATTAAGTGACTGAGGCCAGATTTGAACTCAGGTACTTCTGACTCCAGGGCCAGTGCTCTATCCACTGTGTCACCTAGCTGTCCCATAATTTTCACTTTTAAAAATTTGATTTATGTTTTTTTTCCTCCATTTACCCCTTTCAGTCTAAATCTTCTTTCATGACTGGTTGGGAAAAAATGTTAAGCATGATTGTACATCTATAACCTATATTAGACTGGTCACTGTCAAGGGGAGGGAGGAAGAAAATTGTGGAACTCAACATCTTACAAAAATGAATGGTGAAAACTCTTAGCATGGAATTGGAAAAAATAAAATAACAAAAAAACCAAAGTATCACAAGTTTCTCTAATAAAAACCTCAATTCTCAAGCACAGAAAACTGAGTCAAATTTAAAAAATAACAACTATTCTCCAGTTTATGAAAGATTAAAGGATATAAACAGCTTTCAGATGAGTTTATTTTTTTTTAAAGAAAGATTTCATTTATTTTGAGTTTTACAATTTTTCCCCTATTCTTGCTTCCCTCCCCCCACCCCCCACAGAAGGCAGTCTGTTAGTCTTTACATTGTTTCCCTGGTATACATTTATCTAAGTTGAATGTGATGAGAGAGAAATTATCAAGGAAGAAAAATAAAGTATAAGAGAGAGCAAAATTGCATAACAATATTACAGGTTTTTTTCCCCCTAAATTGAAGGTAATGGTCATATTAAAATATTCTCACTCTATTCTTTGGAGAATGTAAATTGAAGCAATTATGAGGTAATGCTTATAATGTAGCATGTTAGATTGGTTAATAGGACAGAAAAGGATAATGACAAGTGTTGAAGGAGATAGAGGGAAAATGAGACATCGATGTATTATTTACTGGTGGAGTTGTGAATTAATTCAACCTTTCTGTAGAGCAATCTGGAACACTGTCCAAAGGGCTATAAATCATGCTTTCCCTTTGACCTAGCAATACCAATACTAGTTCTGTATCCCAAAAGACATGAAAAACAAAGAAGGAAAGGACCTATATGTACAAGAATATTTAAGCAGTTCTTTCCTGGTAGCATGAAATTGGAAATTGAGGGGATGCCCATCAATTGAGGAATGGCTGAACTAATTGATGAGCAGAATTCTCCCAGGGAAAAAACCTGGAAAAACTTATATTAGCTGATGCAAAGTGAAATATACAATGTACAAAGTAACAGCAATATTATAGAATGATTAGCTGTGAAAAACTTAGCCTTTCTCAGCAATACTGTTCAGCTGATAGTTTCAGAATATAGATTGAAACATGTTTTTTTTTAATTTTTTTTGAGGTGTCTTCATTTTTGGGGGCTGGGTTTTCTATGGTTTTTCTTTCATACCATAGCCTTGAGGAAATAAAATAACCTCTCTCTTTTTAAAATTATTTCATGTATTTGTTTTTTCAACTACATGCAACAGTAGTTTTTAGCAATATTTTTTTTAAACAGGGTTTTGGAGTTTTACAATTTTTCTCCCTTCCTCCTTTCCCTTCCCCCTTACCCTGAGAGAAAGCAATCTGAAACTGGCTCTACATTTATAATCATGCTAAACTTAGATTGATATTGAACATGTATAACTTCTCTTGATGAAGGGAATTGGAATAGGTCTTCTCAAATGTCCTTGTCTGCTCAAAATTGAAGCTCCCTGGGTTCCCTATAATCCAGTCTTTTCTCATATGATTACCTAGTTGTACTCTGTCCTCAATCACAAATAGAAAACTCCTTTGAATAAGTACAAAATTCTCACATGTTATGGATATCATTCTAAAAAGTTTTTATAAATCTTAAGCCAATATGTATATATTATGTGAGTGTATATGTGTATGTTTGTATACCTATCATCATCATCATCACAAGAAATGCCTTATATTTGCATCTTTGCTTAATGAATTCCTATACATCCTTTCAGTATGAGTCTTTGCCTCAAGCACATGCATGTATATGTGTGTGTACATATATGAGTTAATAGTAATAAGAGCTAGAATTTATGTGCTGCCTACTGTCAGATACTATGCTAAGCACTTTCATATGATCTTCACAACAACCCTGGGATATAGTTGCTAATATTGTTCTCATTTTTACAGATGAGGAAACTAAGCAAACAAGTCAAATAATTTACCAAAGGTCACACAGCTTTGTGTCTGAGACCAAACTTAAACCCAAATCTTCCTCTGTGTATGCATGTTTGTGTGTATGTATGAGAGAGACAGATAGATAGACAGACAGACAGAAACTGAGAGAGAGAGAGATTGAGGCAGAGACATATGAGAGCACCATAAATTTTTCAATCCCTGGGTATAGGATCTCAAAGCCTGACCCTGTGTCTAGAATATGACAACAATGCCCTCTTTATCATTTCACTTAAAGAGATTTACTGTCTATATATGTACCCCTCATACAAATTTCAGAGCAGCTAGTGGGTGCAATGGATAGAGTGCTGATCCTGAAGTCAAGAGAATCTGATTTAAAATCTAGCCTCAGATTCATTCTAGCTCTGTGACCCTGGGGAAGTCATTTATTCCTGTTTGTCTTAATTTCCTCACCTATAAATTGGAGAAGGAAATGGAAAATCATTCCAATATTTTCGCCAAGAAAACCCCAACTGGGAACACAAAGAGTTTGCTACAACTGTGTGACTAAACAATAACATGCAAATTTAACTGTCAAATCACTCTTTGCCCTCTTTCTTTTTATATCTCTCAATATTTATCTTATAGTTTAGGGGAAGTAAGTGGTTGATTGGTAGTTGTCATTTATGTTCAAAGATGATCAATTATGTTGGGATCATGGTAGAGTATGTATGACTGTGGTTGATCAGATCTCTGTGAACTCATAAGGCTCTACCACAGGTAGGGCACAAGTACTTCTTATGAACATTTGGAGTTCAGCTATCTCTACAATTGCTCATCTCATGTTTCTTTTGAGATATTAAAATTAGCTTCATTCATAGAGCACATAATTTGATTCAGGCATGATCTACTGGGCAGTTCTGTGACACTACCTCCTAAGTTTCACTATCAGTTTCAAAGTTCTTCAGAGACTTTAAAAGTGTCCTTTTATTACCTTTTTTCTGATCTCTGTGTGAGTACTTCCCTTGTGTGAGCTCTATGTAACAAAATCTTTTAGGCAAATATACTTTGACCTTTGAACAATGTGACCAGTCCATTGGAGTTGCACTTTCTGAATGTTTGGCAGTTCAGATGGGGAAAGGATCTCAGCATCTAGTATTTTATCTTGTCAAGCGATTTTCAGAATCATCCTAAGGTAATTCAAATGGAAATGATTCAGTTTCCTGGTAAGGCACTGCTATACTGGTAAATAACTATTCTATCACAAAATGCTTGGGCACCACTGCTAAATATCATGTCTGTCCATAACAGATACATATTTTAAGTTTCCTATAATCATATTTAGCAACTATATTCTATTCAATGGACTTCTTACCAGCATCCTTCCAGAAATTCAGATATATGTTAACTTAGGTATGCTGTACGTCGATAAGTAATTGAGCAAAATCTCTTCTTGAAGATTCCCTCACAAATCGCACAAAGTGCATCTATTCAGGAAGACAGATTTAAATGCTGCCTATGCTGTCTATTAATTAAGTGACCATGGGAAACTCACAAAACTTCAATGAATACTACTTTATCTTGGAGGTGATCTTCAGTATTTTCTTAACACAGTTCAAATGGAAGTAGAACAGTTTTCTGGCATGAGGACTGGTAAACTTTCCAGGTTTCATAGGTATACAATAGCTCTATATGGGACCACTGGCATTCAGCCTAACACTTTTTCTCTCCCATACTTTCTTTTGGAAACTCCCAAATTTTGAGCTAGCTCTGGCAATATGTGTGTCAACCTCATTATTTATGTGGACATCCTGGAAAGAATACTGTTAAGGTAGGTGAATTTATCCACAACATCCAAAATTTCTCCACTTGTTATAATTAATGGTCCCATATTTGGATAGTGTGGTGCTGTTTTCTAGGTGGTAATGGTTAGGCTAAAGAAAACCTATGCTTTTCTTGGTATTGTTAGGTCAAATTATCACAAGTAGCAGAGAATTAATCCATACTCTATTGCATTTCAACTTCAGAGGCTGTATTGAGTATATAATCATCTGTGAATAAAAAAGTTACATACTAATTCTTGCTCTACTTTAGCCTTGCTTTGCATCCATTTCAAGCAATTTTGCCATTACTGCAGTAGCTAAAACTTGATGTCATTTTTGGTCTCATTGAAAAGGGTCTGAAACAGAAAGAATTGGGCAGCAAGATGGTGGAGAGAAGACAGGCACTGTGATAAATGCTCCTGGAATCTTCTCAAAAATAACATGAAAGAAACCTCTTAACAGAAACTCGATTGAGAAAACCCAGAAAAAGAAGGTAGGAGAAGAACATCTACCTACAAAGTCTGTCTCAGGGAATCGTGGATGAACTGAGAGACAAGAGCAGAGGGTGCTGCAGAGTCTTGGGGGGGGAGTGGAGGGGAGGTCTGCATGCCTGGAAATCATCCAGCTGGGTACTAGACCTGAGCTCCATACTTTCTGTGAATCATTGTTCCAGGAACAAAGGATAGCTGCCTCCCAACTCCCCAAGGCTCAGGTATGGACTACAGAGATTGGCTTCCTCCCCCAGGGCCCAGCCCATTGTTCAAGGTCAACTCAAACCAAATCACTCCAGAGAAAGCAACTAGCACCCCCTATTGACTGGCCCTTGGAATTACTAAGCCAAGTGAACAAAACCTCTAGGGTTTTCAAAAGCAAACATCTGAGAGCCAGCTCCCTCTCTCAGTATAAGATTCTAGAAAAATGAAGAAAAGCCAGTGAAAAGTGGGACCCATAGCGAAATACTTAGAAGACCCAGATTCTAACCCAGAGAGACCTAGCACTTCTGGGGAGAATATGAATTGGTCTCCAGCCCAGAAAGGCTTCCTTGAAGAAATCAGGAAGGAGTTTAAAAATCAATTGGAAAAATTGGGAAAAGAAATTCAAGAGAAAATTAACATATTGCATGAGAAAATTAACATCTCACAACAAGAAAACAAATCCTTGAAAAATACAATTTGACAAATACAAAAAAAGAAAATAATTCTTTCAAAAGTACAATTGGGCAAATGGAAAACTTTAAAAATAGAATTGACCAACTGGAAAAGGAGTTGCAAAAGGTAAATGAAGAAAATTCTTCTCTAAAAGAAATAATGGAATCTGTGGAATCTAATGACTTTATGAGACAAGATTCTGTTAAAACAAAAATATTGAAAAAATTGAAGAAAATGTAAAATACTTCAGCAGCAAAACCATTGACCTCAAGAACCAATCAAGAAGGTACAACTCGATAATTATAGGATTTCAAGATAGCATCAAAGAGAGAAAAAAAAAGTCTGGACTTAACATTACAGGATTTAGTGATGGAAAACTGCCCTGATATCATGGAACCAGAGGGCAAAATGGCTGTTGAAAGAATACATTGATCTCCTCTAGAATGAGATCCTAAATTGAAAACACCAAGGAATGTTGTACCAAATTCCAGAACTATCAGATAAAAGAGAAAATCCTTCAAGCAGCCAGAAAGAAACAATTTACATACCAAGGAGCTATAGTAAGGATTATTCAGGATCTGGCTACATCAACATTAAGGGATCAAAGGGCCTGGAATGAAGCCAAGAATCCACTATCCAGCAAAGCTAAGACTTTTCTTCCAGGGGAAAAAGATGGACATTTAACAAAATGAAAGACTTCCAACATATCCTTATGAAAAGACCAGAGCTAAATAGAAAATTTGGACATCAAACAGGAGGCTCAAGAGACACATGAAAAGGTAAAAAAAAAACTGCTATCCAATAAGATGAAACTGTCTATATTCCCACTTGGGAGAAAGATTCTCATACCTCTTGAGATTTATAACCCTATTAAAAAGAATATAATTAGCCAGAAATGATGGACACTCATGACTTTTCTATGACTCAGATAGAATGATTTAAAAACAATACCTCCTTAAAAAGGGGGACAGTAAGGAAATGGGAAGATGGAAGAGGGGTAAATTACATTACATTAAGAGGTACAAAATACCTATTGCAATAGAGGGGAAGAAAGGAGGAGGTTAGAACCACCTGAATCTTCTTCTCATCAGAATTGACTTAAAGTTAACTTACACACAGTCAGTTAAGAAATTTATCTTACCTTTCAAGCATTAAAAGGGGAAAAGGGGAGGGGGGAAGGGAAGGGGGGGAGGAAAAAGGGGAAGGAGAAAGGGGAAAGGGGAAAGGGGAAAGAAAAGGGAGGGGGTTGATATAGGAGGGCAAACACACAGAAGGTAGTGGTATTCAGAAACAAAATACTGGGGAATATGGATAAAGGGAAAAAAGGGGGGGAAATACAAACAGAGGGAAGATAGCATGGAGGGCAATAAAGATTTAGTAATTATAACTTTGAATCTGAATGGGATAAACTCTCCCTTAAAACGTAAGTGAATAGCAGAGTGGATTAAAAACCAGAATCCTACAATATTCTGCCTACAAGAAATTCATTTGAAGCAGAGAGAGATAAATGTAAAAGGTTGGAGCAAAATATATTTTGCTTCAGCAGATGTGAAAAAAGCAGGAGTTGGGGCAGCTAGGAGGCACAATGGATAAAGCACCGGCCCTGGAGTCAGGAGTACCTGGGTTCAAATCCGGTCTCAGATACTTAATAATTAGCTAGATGTGTGGCCTTGGGCAAGCCACTTAACCCCATTTGCCTTGCAAAAACCTAAAAAAAGCAGGAGTTGCAATACTTATTTCAGACAAAGCAGCTACAAAAATAGATAGCATTAAAAGAGATAAGGAAGGAAGCTATATCCTCCTAAAAGGTACCATAGACAATAAAATAATTTCAATACTAAATATGTATGCACCCAATGGATAGACTTTTAGAGGAGATTCTTCGAGGAGAAGTTGAAAGAAGCTACAGGAAGACATAGACAGCAAAACTCTACTAGTGGGAGACCTCAACCTCCCACTCTCAGATTTAGATAAATCTAATCATAAAACAAACAAGAAGATAGTTAAGGAGGTAAATAGATTGTTAGCAAACTTAGATATGATAGACTTATGAAGGAAATTTAATGGGGGGGTAGAAAGAAATATACTTTTTTTCCTGCAGTACATGGCACTTACACAAAAATAGACCATGTACTAGGGCATAAAAACCTAATGATCAATTGCAGAAAGGCAGAAATAGTGAATGCATCTTTCTCAGATCATAATGCAATAAAAATCATATGTAATATTAGACCAGGGAGTTATAAACCCAGAACTAATTGGAAACTAAATAACCTCATTTTATTTTATTTTATTTTATTTTTTGCAACTAGTATTTCTTTTTTTTAAATTTTTATTAAAGATATTATTTGAGCTTTACAGTTTTCCCCTAATCTTGCTTCCCTCCCCCCCACCCCCACCCCACAGATAGCACTCTGTCAGTCTTTACTTTGTTTCCATGTTGTACCTGGATCCAAATTGGGTGTGATGAGAGAGAAATCATATCCTTAAAGAGAACAGAATTCTCAGAGGTAACCAGATCAAACCATAAGACATCTGGGTTTTTTTTTTCCAAATTAAAGGGAATAGTCCTTGTACTTTGTTCAAACTCCACAGCTCCTTATCTGGATACAGATGGTACTCTCCTTTGCAGACAGCCAAAAACTGTTCCCAATTGTTGTGCTGATGGAATGAGCAAGTCCTTATAACCTCATTTTAAAGAATGAGTGGATCAAACAACAAATGATAGAAAGAATTAATCATTTCATTCTAGATAATGACAGGGGATACATTATATTTTTTTTAGATTTTTTTTTTGCAAGGCAAATGGGGTTAAGTGGCTTGCCCCCTTGGGCACACAGCTAGGTAATTATTAAGTGTTTGAGACCAGATTTGAACCCAGGTACTCCTGACCTCAGGGATGGTGCTTTGTCCACTGCACCACCTATCTTGTTTTTGTTTTTTTAGGTTTTTTGTAAGGCAAATGGGATTAAGTGGCTTGCCAGGCCACATAGCTAGGTAATTATTAAATGTTTGAGACCAGATTTGAACCCAGGTACTCCTGACTCCAGGGCTGGTGCTTTATCCACTACGCCACATAGCCGCCCCTCCATTACATCTTTAAATGCTTAGAGAATACACTACAGAAAGAGGAAATCAATGAACTAACTATACAACTAAAAAAAAATAGAGAAAGAACAAATTAAAAATCCTCAATTAAATACCAAATTAGAAATTCTAAAAGTTAAAGGAGAAATTAATAAAATTGAGAGCAAGAAAACTATTGAACTAATAAATAAAACCAAGTGTTGGTTTTATGAAAAAACCAATAATAAACCTCTGGTCAATTTGATTTAAAAAAAAGAAGAAAACTAAATTGCTAGTATCATAAATGAAAAATGTGAACTCACCACCAATGAGGAGGAAATTAAAGTAATAATTCAGAACTATTTTGCACAACCATATGCTAATAAATTTGACAATCTAAGTGAAATGAATGGATACTTATGAAGAAATTAAATACCTAAATAACCCTTTCACAGAAAAAGAAACTCAGTAAGCTATTATTGAATTCCCTAAGAAAAAATCTCCAGGGCCATATGGATTCACAAGTGAATTCTATCAAACATTTAAGGAACAATTGGTTCCAATTCTCTATAAACTCTTTGGAAAAATAGGTGAAGATGGAACTCTGCCTAACTCTTTCTATGACACCAATATTGTGCTGATACCTAAACCAGGAAGATTTAAAACAGAGAAAGAAAATGATAGACCTATCTCCCTGATGAATACAGATGGAAAAAATCTTAAATAAAATCTTAGCACAATGATTACAAAAAGTCATCACTAGGATAATTCACTATGACCAAGTAGGATTTATCCCATGAATGCAGGTTTGGTTCAATATTAGGAAAACAGTTTAATTAATTATATCAATTACAAACCTAACAGAAATCATATGATTATATCAATAGATGCTGAAAAACCTTTTGACAAAATACAGCACCCATTCCTACTAAAAACAATTAGAATGTATAGAAATAAATTAGTAGAACCAGAAAAACATCGTACATTCTAACAGCAACATGGGGGTGGTGAACAACCTTGATAGGCTTGCTATCTCATCAGTCCAACAATCGGGGACAATTTTGTGCTATCTGAGATGGAGAATGCAATCTGTTTCCAGATAAAAAAATCATGGAGTTTGAACAAAGACCAAAGACTATTACCTTTAATTAAAAAAAAAAAAAACTTGATACCTTATTATGTAACTGTGCTATCTCTTATATTTTAATTTTTTTTCCCTTAAGGATATGATCTCTCTCTCATCACATTCAACTTATAATGTATACCATGGAAACCATGTAAAGACTGGCAAATTGCCTGGGGGTGGGGTGGGGGGAAGGAAGCAAGATTAGGGGAAAGATTGTAAAACTCAAAATGAATAAAAGCTTTCTAAGAATAAAAAAAAGAAAAGAAGAGTCTGACAACATTGTAGAAAACATCATGCTTTTTAGTATGGGAGCAAATTACAACCCTGCTTTCACTCTATTAATAATTGGGAAAACATGAGAGTGTTGTCCTTTATTCTGAAGCCATGCAAATATACATCATGAAACTGGTCTACAACAATGATGAACTTCTCCTGGCAACCAAGTTTCCATGATTTTCCTCAAGCTCTCATAGCTGACAGTATCAAAGGACTTGATTTGATCAGTGAATGCTGTCTACAAACCTCTGTACTGCTCCTGATACCTTTTTGTATTTGTCAGGCATCAAATACCATGTCAATTATTCCTTCACTTTTCTGAAGATACATTGACTCTTGGGTACATAACTACCTTCTAATCTTTAATTAAAGCATCTTACTTCTCTATTTATTCATTGTACCAAAATGCTTAAAGATTTGAGACAAAATGCCAAGTAGATAAAGATGACTCAATTTTTCAAAACACTTTGGGAAGAAAAATCACAAATGCTATCAGTTAGTTGAAAGAGTTAAACTCCTGAGGTAGAACTTACAGATAAAGGCATGCCACTTTATCAGCACTGCTTCTTCTGCAGATCAAGTTCCAGCAAATTCTTCCTTTGTTTTCACTGGACAAGCAAAGATAAAGAAGTTTAACAACATGGTGTCTCATTCTACAACCTGTAGCTTTATCCAAAGTAAACCTTTAGCAATTTTTTTTTTATGAAATGGTAAATGTTTAACCTTTGTCTAATTTTTTCAGGATTTTTATCTAAATTACTGTACTGTATACTTATGTCCATGATACTGAATATATTTAATGTATTAGATACTGTATATATGTACTATGTGCATACAGCATATGACTGAGTAAAATGTGACTTTATAGAAATAAACATTTTGAGTTGCTATTATTATCATGATTATTCAAACTGAATCAAAAGCAGTTGTAAGAAGATAATGAATAGCAAGATCTAAGGCAGATCTAAGGCAGATGAGTCTGGAAAGACAATTGTAGGGTATTAAGACTATGTTGGGACTTCTGAGTAATCTCTTGTTTCTCATTATGCAAAAAATTTTCCTCATAAGCAATCCCATGAAGGAGGTAATAAAAATATCAGTGACCACATTTTTCAATCTTTCTGACACTCTGAGAATTGAATGTTCTAAGATTAAAGAATTAATAGGCTTTTAAGTTGGAATCCATAGCATCATAATTTTTATCTTTTAGTTTATTTAGCAAAACCACATCATTTAATAGGTAAAGATTTGATTTGTGTTCAGTGAGGTTAGGTGACTTGATTAAGGTCTTACAGGTAGCATGAATTCATAATACCTATGTTACTTTAATCCAGAATTAGACTATGTCTTCTGACTACAGTGGAGTCTAACTCTTTACAATATTGTATTTCCTACCAGCCTTGTTTCCTTTGTCTCACTATCCTAGTTACCCTTACTATCTTCAAACTTGGACAGAAGTATGAATGAAGTTAACAACTCTTGTCAGATTTGTTTCTTCTGCAATTACAAGAGGAAAAAAGTATCCTAGAGCTACTCTAGCTTAGTCAGAGTACAGTTCTATGTGAATTCTCTTTTGTTTCTACAGCTTGATATGCTTACTTCTAATATAGCTGGGATTTTACTGTTCTTTATTCCCTCTATGATCACATATCTTCAACATAGGATTATCTTGTATAATACATGCCCTCCTTTTGTCTTGTATTCTGCTAAAAGGTTTCCTATTATATTTCCTTTTAACATTTAATGGATACCAATATAACACTGAGTATTGTTAGGGACATGCCACAACCTAATCGAACGCAATATCAGCTTCAAATATAGCCTGGAGTAACTAGTGTTTGCCCTATGGTGCTGACATGAGATTGACCTCCATGTAATGGTACTCCACAGGCTTGTTCCATGGCTCCATGAACTTCATTGTTGCTCATCAATTTCAAGGTCTTTACACTTGATAATGCAATAGCCATCATGACTTTGCCTCAGGGACTATCTTCTGGTACCCATGACCCCTATCCACCAGGTCCTTGTTTCTGGGAATTGAAAGTCATCAACCACCATCTCTTTAGCTCCTCTGTCTATTGGGTTCAACTATCCATTTGCTTTCTTGCCTTAATCAGCTGGCTCTGATTTATGAAAATAAGTTTTTATTAACTTTGCATCTTTATATTATATTTTACACATTTTTTTGCAATATTAATTCTTCTTAGATTGCAGAGTTCCATGGTGTGCAACCACATAACATTATTGGAAGTAGACTAGCATTAAAGACATGATCTTTTTCATGGGAAAAGTGGGGTAGAGAGAACTATAAAATCATCAGATTTAATGCTCAATTTCCTAAATGCAAACAAGCATGATCATTACCTGTCTTCCACTCTGGATCTAGCTCACATCACATCACATCATGAACAAGATATAGATAAACTTATGTAAAGATTTGTCATAATCTGAAAAATAATTCTTTAGTCCTCGCTTTTTTATATTATACATATGTTGATCAGTGTGACTTTAACAAAGAATTCTGCCATTTTGGGGGGTTAAATGGCATTGTTATTTTTATCCATAAGTAAGAGTATGTATGGTATTTTTCTATCATTAGGAAATGTTCCTTTTGTTGGTACCTTCAGAATAATGCTTTATATGAGAGGAACATTATTAATCTATCTCAATCTATTAATTCTCCAATTCTATTTCTGAGAGATCAATAAAAAGTTATTTATTCTGTCATGAGCTCATGTAATTTTCACATAGAAACCAGAGTCATCTTGTCTGAGAAGAGCCTTCAAGTTGCATTTTATTAATTTAAGTCAGATACTGTCTTAAAAGTAACAAATAAAGAGATCATCTTATCAATCAACAATGAGCATTTATTGTGTTTATCATTTGCTAGGCAGAGGGCTAAGTGCTAGCTATTAAAAAAACCAAAAAAATAGTCCTGATTTTATGAAGTTGCATTTAAGTTCATATTATTTATGAACAAGTTAATAAACAGTGAATGGGCAATTTCCTTATGGGGGGTGCTATCAAAATAGCTGGAAGGCCTTCCACAGAAGGTGACATGAGTTGAATCTTCAAGGAAGCCAAAAATTCTAACAACTATAAATAAGAAGGGAGAGTGGAGTGTTTCAAAAGTATGGTGGGCAACTACGGGAAAGACACAGAAACAAAAGGTTGAATCAAAGAGTGTAGACAGGAGTAATAGTAATGTGTAATATGACTCAAATGATTAGAAATGATCACTGTTATGACTTTTAAATGCCAAAGAGTACCTTTTATATTTTATCATAGATCTAAAATAGGGATTCCCTTTAGTTTACTGAGAGGAGAATTATAGTATTCTTTAGGAAGATCATTTTGGCAGCTGATTGGGAAGAGGGATTAAACTGGAAAGACTTAGAAGCCTATCACACAGTCTAGTCAAGAGGTGAAGAAAGTTTATACCAAAATTGAAAGGGAAGAAAGAGCTATATATGAGAGATGTGAAGAAAGAAATTATAAGACTTTGCAACTGATTGGATATACGGAGTAAGTCAGAAATATTGTAATTTGAATCTAGATGATTAGAAGGTTAAGTAATAAAAGGCAGATTTAGAGGATGGGTGGCAAGATAAGGAGGTCTGTTTGGATGTCTTGAGTTGAGATGACAATACATGTCATTCAAAAACACCTGAACTGTAGGAAGAAGATTGGAACCAAGATGGTAGAGTAAGACAGAGACTTGCTTGAACTTTTCCCCTTCCCCTCAACTCCAAATATTTTAAAATATTGACTAAACAAATTTTAGTGTGGCAGAATCCACAAAATGATGGAGTGAGACAATTTTCCAGAACAAGACAACTTAAAAGGTCAGCAGGAAAGTCTTCTTGTACTGGGCGAGAGAGGAGTACAGTTCATCATAGGCCAGATCGGCACAGACCCTGCTCCAGCAAACTAGGAACAGTCCTTGTAAGTCACTGAATCAGGAGTAGCAGCTGTTTCCAGAATTCTCAGCATATAGACAGTTAGGGGGTCAACCAACTGATCAGAAGGAGATTACTTGAGTCTCTTTGACAGGAGAGGCAGGATTCTATTGCTTTGCCTAGACTAAGATTCAGATCATGGGCCTGGATGACAAGCCCAGGGAGAAGAGGAGCAGTAGCATACCAGTGTTGCAGTGGAATAGGGATGCTTTTCACAATTCCTGGGCAGGAAAGAGTGCCTATGGTCACTCACAGAGCAGAGCATAGGCCAAAGGAGTAGTAAATGCCTCTCCTTAGATAATACCACCTTGGAACCTCTGAAAACTTACAGATTTCTAGAAGGATTTTTGAAAACAGCTGTGCAAAACACCAGAAACTTGGAACAGAATAACTTCCCCCTTGAAAGCAGAGACCTACTTTTATAAAGGGTTAAAAGTCAAGAAATAGGCTGGGAAAATGAGCAAACAACAGAAAAAAATGTGACCATAGAACTTTACTATGGTAACAAAGAAGATCAAAACACACAATCAGAAAAGATCAAAGACAAAGCTCCTATATGCAAAGACTCCAGGAAAAATACGAATTAGTCTAAGGCCATGAAGAGTCAAAAACAGATTTTGAGAACTAAGAGAGATAAAGGAAAATTGGAAATATAAATTAAGAATGATTCAAGAAAATTAAGATAAATGAATCAGCAGTTTAGTAAAGGAAACACACACATAATATTGTGCTCACCAGATTTTGAAGGGCCTTTTTGTTTTTCTTCCTCTGGATGTGGATAGCATTGCCCATAGACAGTCTAATATGGTTGTCCTAGTTCTCTGAACTGCTGAGAGGAGTTGGTTCCATCAGGGTTGATCATCTCACAATGTTGTTGTTAATCTGTACATTGTTCTCTTGGTTTGCTCCCTTCATTCAGCATCAGATCCTATAATTCATTCTCTAGAGTCTGACCATTTATGGTTTCTTACAGAACAATAATCTATAGCATTCATGTATTAATAACTTATTTAATCATTCCCCAATTGATGGGCATCCCCTCAATTTCTAATTCCTTGTGACTACAAAAAGAGCTGCTACAAATATTTTGGAACATGTGGAACTTTCCCCATTTTTTAGGATTTCTTCTGGATATAGGCCTAGAATTTATTTTCTGGGACAAAGGGTGTGAACAATTTTATTTTTCTTTGGTCATAGTTACATTTTGCTCTCCAGAATGGAAGAAAATAATTCCTTAAAAATTAGAATGAGGCAAATAGAAGCTAATGACTTTAAGAGAAATCAGAAAACAAACAAAACAGAAAGAAAGAAACAAAATAAAAGACCATGTAAAATATATCATTGGAAAAACAAGTGACTGCTAATTAGATCTAAAAGAGATAATTTAAAAACAATGAGACTACTTGAAAGCTATGATTAAAAAAAGAGCCTAGATATCAACTTATAAGAAATTAGCAAGTAAGACTGACCTGATATTGAATAACCAGAGACTAAAATAGAAATAGAAAGAATCCACTGATCACCTCCTGAAAGAGAACCCAAAATGACAACTGCAAGGAATATTATAACCAAATTCCAGAGCATCCAGGTTAAGGAAAAAATATTGCAAGCAGCCAGAAAGAAATGATTCAAATATGGAGCCACAATCAGGATAATATAGGATTTAGCAAGTTCTACATTAATGGATCCAGAGGACTTGGAATATGATGTTCTGGAAGGCAAAAGGGCTTTGATTACAATGAAAAATTACCAAATGAGCAAAACTGAGCATATTCTTTCAGGGGGAAAAAATCAGCATTCAATGGAATGTGGGACTTTCATAATTTTCAATGAAAAAAACAGATTTGAGCAGAAAATTTGATTTTTCAAATATAAGATAAAAAAAAACATAAAAAGGCAAATAGGAAAAGGAAATCATAAGGGCCTTAAGGTTAAACTGCTTATATTTATACATGGGAAGATGATATTGGTAGCTCATAAAAATTGTCTCATCATTAGGGCAAGTGGGAAAGGCATAAATAGGCAGAGAGCAGAGGTGTGAGTTTGAAGTGAAGGATAGAAATATAAAAAAATTAGAGCTGAGAGAGATATACTGGGGGAAAGAAAAAGGGAGAGGTAGAATGGTTTAAATTATTTGACATGGAGGGAAAAAGAAACTTTTACAAAGAAGGGGTAGATGGGGAAGTTGAGAGGGAGTGAATGAATCTTATTCCCATCAGAATTATCTCAAAGAGGGAATAACATACGTACTAAATTGAATATTGAAATCTATCTTACGCTATAGAAAAATAGGAGAGGGAGGGGATAAGAGAAAGAAGGTGGAGTGATAGAATGACAGATTGGGGGAAGGAGTATTCAGAAGCTAAACACTTTAGGGGGAGGGACAGTGTGAAAGGAGAGAGAATAGAATAAACAGTGGAAGGAATAGAATGGAGGAAAATACAATGATAGTAAATGTGAAAAAAAATTGAAGCAAATTCTTTCTCTGATTTTTCAAATATATAGTGAATGGAGTCAAATTTATAAAAAAAAGCTATTACTCAATTGAAAAAATGACCCCAAACTGCAATTTTTGGCTGAAGTTATCAAAGATATCCATAGACATATAAAAAAAGTTTTTATCACTTATTGGAGAAATGAAAATTTAAACAATTCTGAGTAATTACCTCACTTCTATTAAATTGGCTAATAGGACAGAAAAAAAGGACAAATGTTGGAAATGAAGTGATGAAAAGGAGATACTAATCAACTGTTGGTGGAGTTATGAACTGATTCAACCATTCTGTAGAGCAATTTTTAACTATGCCTTATTGTCTATAAGGCCATGAATATCCTTTGCCCTAGCAATAACACTGCTTGATCTGTATTCCAAAAGAGATAAAAAACAAAAAGGAAAAAGACCCAAATGTACAAAGATATTTATAGCAGCTCTTTTATGATGAAAAAGAATTGGAAATTGAGGGGATGTCCATCAATTGGGAACAGGATGAACAAACTTTGGTATGTGCATATAATGGACTACTATTCTGGCTAAAAGAAATGGTAATCAGGATGCTATCAGAAAAAACTTGGAAAGACTTACATGAGCTGATGCAAAGTGAAATGTTATTGTGTACAAAGTGATAGAAATATTGTAAGATGACTAACTGTGAATGATTTAGCTATTCTCACAATACAATGATGATCCAGGACAACACTGAAGGGCTTAAGATGAAAAATGCTGTCCATTCCCAGAGAAAGGTACTGATGGTGAATTAATACAGGTAGAGGCATTTTTTTAAAATATATTTTTCTTGAAGGTTTTCTTTGGGGGGGTTGTATATTTTCTTTAACAACATGATTATGGAAATGTATGATTACATATGTTAAACCTATATCAAATTGCTTGCCTTCTTAATGGTGAGGGGTGGCGAGGGCGGAAGGGAGAGAATTTGAAATGGTTTAAAATTAATGTTAAAATTATTTTGCATGTGACTGGGGAAAATAAAATTCTAAATAAACCAAAAGATATTAAAGAAAAAAAAGAAAAAAGACAGAAGTGATTGAAGGAGAGATCATTTATTATGTGTATACTAAACATTCCAATTTTTTTAAATATACAAAAAATAAGATGTGAGACTGTGAAGATATGGTCCACTTTAGAAAATCACTTGTGAGAATTAGTTTGTTCCTTGTTTATTTTTCATCATCAAAGCAAGATTATTAAAATTAAATGTGTATTTTACTGAGATGTCTCAGGATTTGGTCTTCCATGAACTGAGAGATCATGGCACAAATTAAACTTCACTGGTTATAGAGACAGGGTAGGTCATGTTTGAATTGTGCCTGTAGTCCCAGTATCTAAGTAATATAATAGCATAAACAGAATCAATACAAAGTATGTGGTTCATAGCATTGGAATATGAAGATTCAAAACTGAATTCAAAACTAGAATCAGAATCAAAAAGAGAGTCTGAGAAAAGATGAGACTCAGAGTCTGATATCAGGGTTTCCATAGTATGTTGAAATTTTTTTAGAGTTTAATATGACTTGGTGTACTCAGCATTCTATAGAAAAACATTTGGTTTTATGTGTAGCTTAGTAAACTCAGCCCTACCCTAGATTCCATTTTCCTCTAAATTTTCTACACCTGAACCTCTCCCATTACTTCAATGCCCTTCTCCTTGACAATGAGCAGTTTTTCACTAGTGGAAAACAGAAAATATTTCAAAACTTTTACTCTCAGTGTAAGGCTCTTTCACTTAATTCCATAAAATAAATTGTAATTCATAATCACCCTAAAAGATATTAGAGTGAATTATAAAGGTATTAGTATATATGTCTATACAATAAAACTAGTCTTATCAAACACTGTCTGATCTCTGTCTAACTTGAAACTAACATATTATCAATAGTCTATATATAGGAATAAAAACAATATGAATTGACTTTAAATTATAAACACAAGTGCTTTAAACAGTTTTCAAATATCACATAACATGGAACTTCCATTTATTTTGCCCTTAATGTATATCTATTGAAACATTTCACATTAAAGTATATTCAAGTAATGTAAGTCTCTTGAAATATAAAACAAATAGTGTATTTGATTTACATACATTTTAGGTCTTTCTGCTGTTACATTTATGATTTTAACCACTGAATTTGAAGTTGTTAGTATAGATTAATATTAAAAGAAAAATTAAAGGCAATGCTGATTAGTCTTTACATTAAATTAAAGAGTCATGAATTGAACTTTTCTTACCTTTTATTAAGTCAGAACAATTGAAGGCTTCTTTTAGTAGATAACAGTTCTAGTTAGATATTGTTATATGTTATCGGATATTTTAACTGTGATTAAATTAGTTAGCACTTCGCATTTCAAAGAGCTTTTTCATTTTTTCCATTATTATTTCTTACAGTTACCCAATAGTTAAATTGCCAATATTATTCCATTTTATAGCTAAGATAGCTAGATAAAGAAAGGTTAAATATATAGAATCCAAGAGGTTATCAACTCTATTCCTCATGACTGAGTCTTAACCATCTAAAGTATAAGGTTATCTATGCTATTCTTAAAGATTCCAGTAGTAGTAATTTTACAGCTGTCTGTGGTACTCTTAGTGTTCAATTGCCTAAATGTGAATGAACTATTCCTTTTGTTTAAAGCTGATGTCTTTGTACCATTTAAATGCATTTCCCCCTACTTTTTACCACTGTGTATCTAGGTGGTAATGAATCACACCTGCTTTAATGTCACTTGATTAATAAAAATGTCATGTTTAGCTGGATTCTACACAGAGTAAAGAAAGGAAGAAAAACAAAAACTACTCCCTGGTTTTATCATAAACACAGTAGAAAATGCTTTAACTCTTTCAGACCACTACAAAATGACTTAATGGTCTAATATTTATTTTCCAAAGTAAATCCTTAATACTTTAAGAATCTCTCATTTCTCTCTAAAATCCCCTTTACTAGACTAGTGCTTTCATTTGAGTAGCTTATGAGTCTCAGGTTGTTTTATCTGGCAGTTACATCAGTTTTTCCCCTTTTTCTTTCTTTTAACCTTTCTGCAACATTTGACATTGCTCTTAAAACTCTCTATTCCCTTAGGTTTTCATGGCACTTTAGCATCCTGTTTTCTTATTTCTCTGGTTCCTTCTCCAGTCACTGAGTTTTCTTTCTCTTTCCAACTCCTAAATGTAGTTTTCTCATATAGTTGTTTTTTTCTATGATGGGCTTGGGCCAGGCCCTCTTGAAACACCTTCTGAGATACATTCTCTGAAGTCAGTGGGTGCCTTAAGAATTAAGTTTATACTGGAGGAGATAAACCATATTATAAAAATAAGAGGAAGATGAAAAATAAGAAAAGTATGACTGTAAAATGTGATATAGATAAACCTCAAGTAATGTAGACCCTATCTTGAGTATTATACAAGCACCCCCCAGGCTAAACAATATTTAATTTTGGGGGATAAAAATAATAGCAAGGAGAAGGATCATGGTCTTCTGACCAGATAAATCCATACCTTGTTCTGGTGACTGTAAGAACTGGAAAGTGAGAAGTCTTTTGGTGGTAAGCAGAAGCACAAAGAGTTTAATCATTGACTGAAACTTTTATTGGGTCAAATCTTATATCATATATTGTATCATATATTATCCAATTTATCATATATTGTCCAATAACTGTACATACATCCTCCACATGCCTTCTTCTTGTGTAAAATCAATTATTTGAGCTATACTTGAATACTGGAGCTTAGAATAGCTTTCTGAGCTGCCTAGGCTAAGGTCTAATTCACTTCTGTAGCTTCAGTTTTCACTTGCATGAAATGGAATCCTCTAAATTCAGACAAATTCATTAGAAGAAGCCAAGATAGCAGACTAGTAATAGGCAGAATATCAATCTTTAGCTCCCTTCAAAACAAACAAATGAACAAACAAAAAACATCCTCTAAACAGATCTAGAAAATAAGTCAAAGTGAATCTTGATAGGAAAATACATATGATCTCATAATGAGTCATTTATTCAGCAAAGAAAGACAAGAAGATCTGCAGAAACTTTGGACACATAGGGCTGGGATCTTTCTTCATATACAGAGCACTCTAGCATCCTTGGAAAGACATCATAGTAAGAGTTATTGGAAACCTACAGGGTATTACTAGACACACACTGATGTTCTAAAATGGAGACAACGACTGGTAACTTTTGTGACTTGCTTCCCAGTTCTGGGTTTCAGATCCAGAGCAGACTAAAACAGGGACCTGCACAGAGCAGTGGAGTTCATGTTTAGCCAGATACTGGACACTGTATGGAGAAAAGAAGTTCAGAAGCCAACAGCATCAATGATGTCTCAGATCTCAGGTATAGAGCAGGGTTTTGCTTTCAGCATCTAGACAAACCAGCAGCAGAGTACCAGAGGAGGAATTCCAAATATAAGGGAAGCCTATAATTCTGACAGAATTTTCCAGAACTTTCCAATTGCTTGATAGAGGCAGAATCCAACAGCAGTTTACTCCTTTTTTCCCCTCCTAAATTATATTTTATTTCATTTTTCCAATTAAATAGTGGAAAGTTTTTCAAATTGAGCCTCATGCATATGTGTATTAATGCTAAATAATTTCCTTCCACCCTCCTGTACCACTGATTCCCCTCAATAGAAAACAGTTATTGTATAATGGTGAACATTAAACATTTATATTTGTGTTTAATGTATATGAAAATTAATCATTTTCTATTTGAAGATTAGGACTAAGGGAAAAGAAAGAAAACCATGAGATAGGAAAGAAAAACATAAGAGTAATTTTTGAAAAAGTGATTTTAAAATAATTATAGAAAATATTAAATGCTTAGGAATCTACCTCCCAAGACAAATCCAGATACTGTATGAACATAATTATAAAGCACTTTTCACCCAAATAAAGACAGAGCTAAATAGTTGGAAAATGCCAATTTTTCAAGGTTTTCAATGTTAACTTTTCAAGGTTAGGTTGAGCTAATGTAATAAAAATAACCATTCTGGCCAAATTAAATTACTTATTCAGTACCATACTACTCAACCTACCAAATAACTATTTTATTGAGCTAGAAAAAATAGTTACAATATTCATATGGAGAGCAAAAGATTAAGAATATAAAAGTAACTGATAAAAAATATAAAGGAAGGTAGCCTTGCTATTATCAGATCTAAAGTTATACTATAAAGTAGCAGTCATCAAAACTTCCTGGTACCAGTTAAGAAATAGAATAATGAATTAGAATAGATTCAAAGGAAACAACAGTAAATGACTACAGCAATCTACTATTTGACAAAGCCAAAGACATAAACTTCTCGATAAGGACTCACTATTTGACAAAAATTATTGGGAAAACTAGAAAATAGTTTGGCAAAAACAAATCACAGATTCACATTTCACACTCTATACCAAAATAAGGTCAAAATGGGTTTAGGATTTAGACATAAAGGATGACACCACAGATAAATTAATAGACCAAGAAATAATCTATCGATCAAATCTATGGAGAGCAGATAAATTTATGACCAAACAAGAAATTAGATCACATTATAAACTGAAAAATGAATGATTTTGACTATATTAAGTTAAAAAGGGGTTGCATTAATAAAATCAATGCTGCCAAAACTAAAGGAAAGTAGAAAGTTGGGAAACAATCTCCACAATCTCCACAACTGATAAAGGTCTCATTTCTAAAATACATATATAGAGGATTATAAGTTCAGAATTCCCCAATTGATAAATGATTAAAGGATATGAACAGACAGTTTTCATATAAAGAAATTAAAGCTATATATAATCATATAAAAATGCCATAAATCATTATTGATTGGAGAAATGCAAATTAAAACAACAAGGAGGTATCATCTCACACCTATCAGATTGGCCAAAATGAGAAAAAGGGAAAATGATCAATGTTGGAGAGGGTGTGGGAGGATTGGGACATTAATGCATTGCTGGTTGTGAATGGATCCAACCTTTCTGGAGATCAATATGGAACTATGTCCAAGGAAAAACAAAACTGTTCATTCCCTTTGAAGCAGAAATTCCAACTCTAGGTCTATATCCAGAAGAAACTATAAAAAAGGGAAAAGTATACATGTTCCAAAGTATTCATAGCAGCTCTTTTTGTTGTAGACCAACATTGTTGTAGACCAATCTACAACAATGGAAATTGACGGGATGCCCATCAATTGGGGAATGGCTAAACAAGTTATGATACAAGAACACTATGGAATACTATTTTTCTACAAGAAACCATAAATGGTCAGACTCTATCTAGAGAAGCATGACTTATAGGATTTGATGCTGAGTGAAGGGAGTAGAACCAAGAGAACAATGTACACATTAATAACAGCATTATGATATGAACAACCTTGATGGAAGCAGCTCCTCTCAGCACTTCAGAGAGCTAGGACAACTGTATTAGACTGGCAATGGACAATGTTATCCCCATCTTGAGGAAGAAAAACAAAGCAAAATAAAACACACACACACACAGCATCTCTTTTGAATCTGATGAACACTTTATAAAAATTATCTCTTATGTGTCTCTTTCCTCTAATCCTAATTCCTTTTACTGAAAATAAAGAATCTGTAAACATGTTTATCAAAAATATGCACGTACAATGCTAACCTGACTGTTCACCACTGAAAGGAGGGAGTTGGAAGAAGGGTGGAAGGAAATTTTGTAACTTAAAAATATACATGGATGAATGAAAATTTAAAAAAAAAGTGAATGTAGTGTCCATTCACATTCTGAAGATCTGTCTTTGTTGTTTTTTTAATCTGGATGTGGATAATGTTGTCCATAACAGGTTTTCAGTGTTCTCCTAACTCTCTGAACAACAGAGAGAAGCTGTGTCCATCAAGGTTGGTCAACTCACAATATTGTTATTAATGTGTACAATGTTTTCTTAGTTTTGCTACCTTTGCTCAATATCAATTCCTATAATTCATTCCAAGCTTCTTTAGAGTATGACTATTCACAGTTTCATATAGAATAATAATACTCCATAATATTAATATTTCATAACCTGTTCAAGCATTCCCAATTGTTGGGCATTTAAAATTCTCTCTATATATTTTATAAATGAGAACCCCTAGCTATGAAAATTGCTTTCCAGATTTCTGCTTTCTTTCTAATCATGGCATCATTGGTTTTATTTATGCAAACATTTTAAATTGATGTAGTCAAAATCATCCACTTTGCAATTTATAATGTACTCTATTTCTTGTTTGGTCAAAAATTTCTTCCTTTTCCATATATTTGACAAATAGAGAATTTCTTTGTTAATTGGTCTTTGGTGTCATCCTTTGTGTCTAAATCCCTTCTCTTAGTTTCTTTTTTCCCCCACTTATTGCTAAATCTATTTCTAATACTATATTGAATATTATTGGTGATAATGGACATCCTTGTTTCACCCCAGTTTTATTGGAAATGCTCCTAGTTTATCCTCCTTGATATAATATTTGTGGATGGTTATCAACAGATAAGCAAAACTCCATTTATTCCTATACTCTCTAGTGTTTTTATTAGGAATGGATGTTGTATTTTGTCAAAGGCTTTTTTAGTATCTATTGTGATAATCATATGATTTCTGTTGATTTCATTATTTATATGCTCAATTATGTTGAGTGTTTTTCTAACACTGAACCACTCCTGCCTACCTTAGATAAATCCTATCTAATCATGGTGTATTATTCTATAATTTCTTTGCTAAAATTTTATTTAATATATTTATATCAATTTTCATTAGGGAGATTAATCTATAATTTTCTTTGTCTGTCTTGGTTCTTCCTTGGTTTAGGTATCAGCACTATATTGGTGTCATAAAGGGGATTTGGCAGAATTACTTCTACCTCTTTTTTTTTAAATAGCTCATAAAGAATTGGAATTACTTGTTCCTTAAATATTTTATAGAATGTATTTGTAAATTCATCTGGACCTGGGTACTTTTTCTTAGGGAGTTTACTGATGGTTTCTTCAATTTCTTTTTTTCTGAAATGGGATTATATAAATCTTTTATTTCCTCTTCTGTTAACCTGGGCAGTCTGTATTTTGGAAAATATTTATCAATTTCACTCATATAGTTGGGCAAAAATAGCTCTGAATTATCTTTTTAATTTCCTCCTTATTGGTAGTGAATTTACCTTTTTCATTTTTGATACTAGTAATTTGTTTTTCTTCTTTCTTTTTTTAAATCAGCTTATCCAAAGGTTTATCTATTTTAGTTTTTTTTAATAAAACAACTCAGGTTTATTTATTAGTTCAATGGTTTTCTTGCTTTTTAATTTTATTAATCTCTGCCTTGATTTTCAGAATTTCTAAATTGGTATTTAATTGGGTATATTTAATTTGTTCTTTTTCTAGGTTTTTTTAGTTGTATACCCAATTCATTGATCTCTTCTTTCTCTTTTTTATTTATTTAAGCATTTAGAGATATGAAATTTCCCCTAAAAAACTGCTTTGGCTGCATGCCATAAATTTTGGTATGATTTCTCACTGTTATAATTTTCTTGGATGAAATGATTAAATATTTATAAGATTTATTTTTTGATCCACACATTGTTATTTAGTTTCCAATTAATTTTTGATTTATCTTTCCTAGGCCCTTTAGTACATGTAATTTTTATTGTATCATCATCTGAAAAGTATACATTTATTATTTCTGCCTTTTTACATTTGATTAGAGGTTTTTATATCTTAATACAGAGTTAATTTTGGTATAGGTGCCATATACTTCAGAGAAAAAGGTATCACCCTTCATTTTTTCCCCAGAAGTCTATCATGTCTAAGTTTTTATCCTTAACTTCCTTCTTGTTTATTTTGTGGCTAGATTTATCTAGTTCTGAGAGAGGGAAGTTGAGGTCCTCTATTATTATAGGTTCTCTGTCTATGTCTTTTTATAATTCATTCAGCTTCTCCTCTACAAATCTGCATGCTATACCAATATGTTTAATAATGAAATAACTTCATTACCTATGTTGCCTTTTCTTATCACTTCCTTATCCCTTTTAATGAGATCTATTTTTGCTTTTTCTTTGTCTGCTATCAGAATTGATACCACTAACTTTTTTTGCATTGACTGAAGCATAATAAGCTTTTTAACTTTACCATAAGTGTAACTCTCTCTTCTTAAATTTTTTCCTTGTAAATAACATATTATAGGATTCTGGCTTTTAATTTATTTTGCTATCCATTTCCATTTTATGGGAGAGTTCATCCCATTCACATTTACAGTTAAGACTACTAATTCTTTATTTCCCTCCATGTTTTCTTTCCCTGTTTTAATATTCTCTTTCCTTTCCCTTTATTCCTCCTCACCAATGTTTTGCTCCCTTTCCCTTTTAACATTTCTTTTAAATTTTAACTTTCAGTTTACTATCACTTATACCTTTCCCTCCCCTTTTATCCTTCCCCTTCTTCCTTTTTTTTCCCTTACCACCCCCCCCCCCCTTCCCTGTAGAGTAGGATATATTTTTTAAACTCAACTGAGAATATATCTTATCACTTCTCTGGGCCCAGAGTATTGAATAGAATTTATTCAATGCTCACACCCTCCCTTCTTTCCCTCTATTATAATAGATCATTGTGCCTCTTCACTTGATGTTATTTATAAGCTAGTGGCTAGTCTTTCCCTTTTTTATGTTTTTATTGTTTTCAAAATACAATAAATCATAGTTTATTGATTAATTACTTGACTGATTGATAAGCAGCATTGCTTCATAGTCACTAAGTACCCTCCCCTCTTCTTTATCATTAGAAATATACTTCTCAAGACTCATGTAACACATAAAATTACAATCAATTTTTACCTTACCTCCTTTTCAAGTACCCTCCAGGTACATACAATCTTCACTGAGTCAAAGCATCATGTAGAGTCAAATAATTTCATAAACTCTTTGTGTTGCTCTACCCCCGCCCCCATACTCTCTTTAATACTTCCCCCTTTTAGCTTCCCAACCATGGTAACTAAATCCTCCTTAACTAAAGTATGGATTAGGGTAAATCACTTCCTAATCTCTTTATGTCCAATTTTAAGTAGGGTTACCATTCTCCAGCTCCCATGGTACTACAAACATCTAAGTGTCTATTAAAGTCACTTCTGACTTAATTAAGTAATCAAGTATATAATTAAGTACTCTAAGTACTGGGACATTTTGAAAGACTGTCTTTAGAACTTTACAATTGATTGTAAGGTATGGGGAGACATTAGCACAACACTGCCCAACATAGGATGTCCTCATCAGAGAAAGGGCTGAGCTCTATGAACAAGACAGAATTAAAATATGTCAATGGAAACTTGAGACAAATAAGTTTAGAATAAATACCCTAGCTTTTAACTGGATTCTTTTTTTTATTAAAATAGTTTTTATTAAGATATCTTAGGGGAGAGCTAAATGGTGCAGGGGATAGAGCATAGACCCTGGAGTCAGGAGGACTTGAGTTCAAATCTGACCTCAGACACTTAATGATTGCCTAACTGTGTGACCTTGGGCAAGTCACTCAACACCATTGCCTTGCAAAAACTAAAAAAAGGTATATTAACAAAATGTCACACCTTTCAAGGTGGGAGAGAGGAGTGGAGAAATCACAAAATGCAATGTTTTTTATGCACTTCAAAAGGCTTTGTTCCTGCTCCCTCATGCCAATCATAGGTTGGGGTCATAATCTAATCGATACATTGGTCCTCATACATTTCCCCCTGCCCTGCTCATTATACTAATGACCAAGAACATCTATTTCCTTAGGCATATGCAAAGGAGAAGGTCAAGACTAGGGTAATTTAGAAACAGATGGGGCAATCCCATCAGTTTTTGATCAGATTGAATCTAACCATAGGCAACAATACAGGCAGACCCCAGTCTTTGTAATATAAACTAACAATCCTCCCTTCACATTCTTGTGGAACCCAAACACCCACATATTCCTCGGAATTCCTCCTTTTCTTTTATAATAAGAATTTGGAGTTCCACATGTTATTAGTGATTTCTTTCTTGAATCACAAACCTTGTTACTGACATAACTACTCAGTTTTTCTTCTACCAAGATTTTCACTTCCTCATTATCAGAGACATGGTCCTGTCCTATTTTTCAGTTCTGTGTGTGAGCAGAGGTCAACTTTCTGATGTCCTTTACAACTAACCTTTTGATATCTATATTTAGGCAGCAACTTGATAGATTCAATTTATCACAAACTCCTCTTTTTCCAATCAACAAATTTGTCTATTAAAACCCTATGCTGAATAACTCTCTCTCTTGTTTGCATGGCTTCACCAGCCAGCAAATCAAGGTTCCCTAGATGTCTAATTGGTAATTATTTTCACTACAGCTTAGAATCTAATCGGGAGAAAAACTGTGGTTCTATAACCCACCTCCCTTCCTGTGTCTAAGTAGGAGGCCCTTAAGTCTAGATAACAATTCCCTGATCAATCCTTGGCAGATGGGTATATGCAGCAATTTTCTTTACTGTAATGGATGAGTCTCAGTACACTTCTCTCTTTAAGTTGTACAGTCCAGAATATGTGTACCCTGCTTCTGGACATGTACATGGACTATTTTTGAAAGACCTATGGTAGAGTATTCTGAGTTCATAGCAGTCTAATCAGTCACAGTCTGATACCCTGAAATTTGTCTCAATGATAGAAATGTCCTTTTGGTCTTCTTCAAACAATCATACCCATATCCACTAAGTATATTCTTTCAACTATATTCAACCCTTTAACTATCCCAAGACAAGTACAGTTCTCAAGAGTTACAAGTTTTATCTTCCTTTGTAGAGTTGTATACAATTTAATATTCTTGACTAATGTTTGTTTTGTTTCATATTTTCCATATTTGTTTTGTTTCATATTTACCTCTTAAGTCTGTTATTTGGAGGTTGAATTCTCTGTTCTCTAGTCTTTTGATTAGGAAATTTTGGAAGTCCTCTATTTCTTTAACATCCATCTTTCCCCCTTGACAGAATCTGCTGAATTTTGCATATTGGTTGTAACACAAGGTACTTTGCCCTCCAAAATACCATATTCCAGGTCCTCTAGTTTTTCAGTGTTGATGATGATAAATCCTGGGTATGTCTGATTGTATTTCCTTTGCATTTAAATTGTTTCTTTTTCACTGTTTGCAGTACTTTATCCTTTATTTGAGAATTCTGTAATTTGACTATGATGGTCCTTGGAGATTTTATCCTGGGGTCTCTTTCTGGAGAAGTTTTGTGTATTCTTTCAATGGATCTTTTGTCTTCTTGATCTAGCAGGTTTGGTCAGTTTTCCCTGATAATTTTCTGAAATAGATTTTCCAGGTTCTTTTCTTGATCTAGGCTTTCTGGTAGATCAATAATTTGTAAATTATCTCTTCTAGATCTATTTTCCAGGTCATTTGTTTTTCCTAATAGGTATTTTACATTTTTACTTTGATGAAATCTTTGTTTTTCATAGATTCATTAGTTTCTATTTGTCCAATTCTAATTTTTAGGGTATTATTTTCTCCAATCAATTTTTGTGTTTCCTTTTCCAGTTGGTTGATTTTACTTTTTTTCTGAGTTGCATTCCCTTTTCAGTGGGTTGATTTCAGTTTTAGAAGAGTTACATTCTTTTTCTAATTGGTCAATTTTATTTTTTGAAAAGTTACATTCTTTTTCCAGTTGACTGTTTTTATTTTTGAAGGAGCTGATTACTTTAGTCAATTTTTCATAATTTTCCTGTATATATCTCATTTCTTTTTTCTATGTTTCTTTTTCTTCTCTTCTTTTGCTTTTAAATTCTTTTTAAAGCTCTTCTCTGAGGTTTAGATTTGAGTCCAATTCATAGACATGCTTTTCCATGTAGGAAATTTTTCACTACTTTCTTCTCCTGAGGTGGTATTTTTATTGTCTCTATCTGCAATGTAGTTTTTTTGTGGTAGTATTCTTTTAGTTTTTTTGGCTCATTTTGATTATTGAGTTCTGTTCCTTTTATATTGGGAATATAGACCCAAGATTTTTGTCCTGATTCTGAGGTCTGAGCCCTGGCTTATCACTGGTCAAGATGTTGCCTATGCAGAGCTTGTTTCCTCCTTTATGGTCAGACTCTACCTTTGTAATGGTTTTTCTCAACCCAATCCTGTCTTTTGCACAGTGTGCCCAGGGTTCAGACTTTATCTGCAGTTGGGACCCTTCCTGCTGGCTTACTAGCTGCTGGGACTTGGACTGAACTATTTCTAAAACCTCCCACTCGCTTTCCTGCTCTCCTGCATAACTGGGCTTTGTTTCCCCTTTTCCCCTAAAGGGCCAAACTTTCGCTGAAGATCCTCCACTATGTCCACAATTGAAAACTTGTTTCAATCTTGTCTTCTTTTGGTGGGATCTGTAGCTTTAATGACTATATAGAGGCTTCATTTAACTTTGTGTAGGGAAAAGCTCCAAGAACATGCTAACTTCATGCCACCATCTTAGTAGTCAACTCTTTTCACACCCAAACCTAGGTCAGAAACTTGCAGAGCTCAGATTAGGAAGGCAGCAACCAGACCTGGATCAAATCATTCTGGAAGCAATGAAAGTTTACAGGTCCCATCCTGCCCCTGAAATTTGCAATAACACAACATTCAAAACCCCAAGAAAGCATCAGTAGGACCATCCCATATCCTTCTTCCATAAGTATCATAGAGTTCATTTCTAAACTCAATTCCAACATTAGAAAGTAGTCAGGAATATAAACAAATTAATAAAATGGACATAATGGACACAAGTATTTGTGTGTGTGTGTGTGTGTGTGTGTGTGTGTGTGTTTATGTGTGTGTATGTGGATATAGATATAGATATAGATATAGATATAGATAGAGATAGATATAGATATAGATATAGATATAGATATAGATATAGATATAGATATAGATATAGATATAGATAGCTATTCACACCAAAAAGCACTATTATGGTGCCATTAATGTTCCATATGCAAACCTAAAGAATTGACAGACTTCAAAATATAAAACTTTAGAGGAAAGACTTGGGCACAAACTTGAAAGAATTCTTGGAAGAACTAAAACAAGAGTTTTATAAAATAAAAGAGTTTAAGTTATATTTATAAATGAATTGAAAGAATGTGGGGAAAACAGCAAGGAGAATAAAAAGTTATTGAACTATGTAAGTATCATTACCAAAGGAACCTAAATACCTTATTATTTCAAAAACTTTTTTTTCCTCCAAGACTCCTAAAAGATAATTGTTCAGAGTTATTAGGAACACAACATAAAGTAGAAATGAAAAGAATTCACTGATCACTTCCTGAAAGAAATCCCCAAATAAAATTTTCTGAGAACATTATAGACAAAATCAAGTGTTTCTATGTGAAAGTAAAAATATTGCAAATAACTAGAAATAAAGAATTTTAGTTCTCAGGAGCCACATAATTCAGCAGCCACCAATATAAAAGATGGGAGAAATTAGACTATGTTCCAAGGCAGATTATATGGGTTGAGGTCAAGCATGACTTACCAGCAAAACCAAGTGTAATGTTAAAAGGGAAGAAAAAAAGGATTTTTTAATGAAATAAAGGTTTCTAAGCATTCTTGATTCAAAGTCATGACAGTACAGAAATTTTGAAGTTCAAACACAGAAGTAAAGAGAAACATAAAAAGGTAGACATGAATAAACAGTGATAAAGACTAAATAAGTATAAACTGCATACATTAAAATATGGGGAATTGATACATTTGCTCCTTCTGAAAACTAACAGTATCTATGGTCTTCAAGGGAGCCCAATTAGACAAGGTCTGGGAGTAGCTCTTTTAAGTCTTGATGATCTTAAAAATGGAAAGGGAAGGGAAAAGAAATACACTGAAATCAAAGGGAAAGAAATGTTAGTGAAAATGATTTCTCAAAATCAGGGCATACAATTGGACATCCACATAAATAAAATGGGAATGGTGGGGGAAATAGATGATACTTGAGCCGCACTTTCAACTGAATTGTCAAGAGAAGAAAGAATATACACACACACATACATCTACATATGCAAGTACAGAAATATAGCTCACTCATGGAACATATGCAGAGAAAAGGGAAAATCAGGGAGGGGGAATTGGAGGCAGACAAATGAAGGGAGGGATTAGTCAGAAGCAAAACAAATTCCAAGTATGTGAAAAATATTTATAATTTTCTTTAAAGTAACAAAGTACAAGGAGCAGGAGAATTCATCATTTGGAAAATAATTTATAATATATAAATGTTATGGAATGCAATTGTCCTGAACTTTAATTAATGTAATGACCAACCAGGATTCCAGTGAACTAAAGAAACATGCTATGTACCTCATGATAGAGAGATAAATACTCAGAATACAGAAATAGTTGTTGTTTTTAATATGGCCAATGTAGATATTTCTTTTGATTGACTTTACAGGATGGTAATGAGCTTAGTTTTCCTTATCTTTTCATTTGGGGTAGGGAAATTGAAATGATTTTTTTTGATTAATATATGTGTGTGCATATAAATATATAACTATATACATATATAACATTTTAAAAAATTAAGTATATAGTCACAGGATCATACATTTTAAGAAAAAATCAGAACCAGGTTTTCAACTTATTACTTCTAGCTCTCTTTCCATTGAGCCATGCTGAATAGTACTCCTAAAGGTAGGTTACCTTTCTCATAAGCTCCAGTTCCACATTTCCAAACATATATATATATATATATATATATATATATATACACACACACATACATATGTATGTATGCATATATAAATAACATTTCTCCTTGCATTTACCAAATATACCTCATTTGTTGTTGTTGCTTGCTTGACTGAGGATTTTCAAGTAGGAGGGGGAAAGACATCTAGATATGTGATTTCATAAGCGTAGGGACTTCTTATATGGAAATTCCCTCTAAGACAGTCTGACAACTTGCTTACTACTTAAAGTATTAAACCACAAGGGTTCTTTGCCAAGGACATCTATGGTTAGATTTCAGGGGACAAGTAAACTTTTAGAGGAATACAATGTATCTTTATTTTCCATTGGTTTCTTTTATAATCCTATGTATTTTATTTTATGTGTTAAAATATTATTCTGAACATACACACATGCACTGAACATGCACACAAATACATATGCACACAAACAAAACAAAGAAACTTAATGACAAAAAAATAGAGAATGTCAGGTCAAAACCTAGATTTTTTATTTACTCTTTACTCTTGGATTGACTGCCTCTTTAGTAAGTTATGATGATTCTACTTTGTCTCCATAACTTTCTTGATAACTGAATAACTTCAAACTTAATATGACCTAAAAAAAAGAAAAATATTATCTAATTTCTATAAATAAGTTCCTTCCCCTAGTTTTACTGTTATTACTAATGATATTAGTTTTCTCCTAGTAGGACAGAAGCAAAACCAGTCATTTTTTATTTCCACCTCCCATCAATCCAATCAGTTCTGTCAATTAGATCACACAATATCTCACACATGTATTCCTTTTATATCCTACTGTCACCATTCTAGGCTTTCATTACATATTGTCAAGTCTTAACTGATCTCTTTATCCTTCATCACTTCAGGCCCCTTAGTGAGCTTTTTCTTAGTTGAAACATTTATTCTTTATTCATTCTTTAAATCACTAGATCTAAAATATGAAGACTGATTAAGTTGACTGAATCAGAACCTTTATCAACTTATGAGTTTTCTTAGTGTCTGCTAGCATTCTGAAAGATTGATTATAAAATACTAGAGTTGAACTCTTCAATATTTGAATCACCTAATGAATATTGGTCTCCTTTATGCAGTAAAACAGATTTCAGTATCATTTTTCAGAAAGCCCCTCGAGGGACTCTGAGAATGCTGAACTTAGAATCAGAAAACCTGAATTTGAATTCCATCTTCAATACTTGACAGTGCTGTTACCTTGGGCAAGCAAGCCATTTTCTGCTGATCCTCAGTCTCTTAATCTAATGGAGATGATAATACCTACATGAATTACCTCATAGAATTGAATGTTATAATGAAAATGCTTTGCAAATCACTCCATAAATTTGAGTATTACTGTGGCCTCTCCATTTCACATATTGCAGATTACACTGTGATCTATACATGCAGATCAACTTTCCTAGGACTAGAGCAATGATCTCTAAGTATTAAAATTTGTATATTCTTGACTCTGGCAACTTCATGGAGTCATGGTTTCTGTGCAGTAGTTTTCTAGAGACAGAAGGATTAGAGAGCTAGAAGGATCATCCTTTTTCTCCCAGTGGGAATCATGTTTTCATGAACTAACAGAGAAAACTCAGGTGTAGTCTTTTTCTTATAAAATTTCCATTTTTTTCACTTTTTGAAGTGATGAGTTTGTTTTTGTTAAAAGTACATTGTTGTCCCTTTAAAAATTGATTGCATAATGTATATATTTGTCTGAAATCTGGGTATTCATGTGGTGCAAAATGAGATCAAATAACTTCTAAGAATATATTCCCATCTATTATAGCAGCAACAAAATGACTTTGCTTATATAATGCATTCTTTCATTCTCATAATTTATAATTCAGAACCTCTGTATTGTTAATGTAAATCAGACAAAAAGAGTAATGCAGTAAATTGCATGTCTGAACATTCCCATCATGTTCTACACTTCTTACTCTAATGACACTGCACATAGGAGGAAAATAACATACTTCATTGTTGGGAAATATGAATTTTATTGTAATCTGTATCTTAAATAGTTTCTAAGTAGGTTATTATATAGAAAGAACTGGTCATAAACTATTTTTTTCCAATTGACAGAGCATAATAAAATGCCTCATAAATGAATGCAGAAGTTATTGTTACCTTGCATTGGAATCTATGATTATGTAGACTTTGTTAATACCACTTTTTTTGGAGTAGGGCATGTATTTCTATTTCTTTGCTTATATTCCATTCCTTTTTCTCAGAAGGTAGGAACAATTAGATCCTAATAAGTAAATGTATTTGACTATATGGTGGAATGATCAAAGCTCTCCCAAAATTTTTCTCCATGTTTCAAGATAAGTCAAGATACAATTATTCAGCATATTGTATGTTCTAGTCATTTTTCTATATACCCGCTGGGGCTTGCCAGTCTAAAGAGAATGTAAGAAGTGCATTTAATCTTGGGCAGGGTATATATGTGTCATAGTATACAAGACTGAAGAAAATTCATGTACTGGTTTAAGCTGACTCTTCAACCTGTAACCCAAAAAGAAAACTCAGAGGATTACAAGGGTTAATTGTTTGCACATATTTAATATCAATTAAACTTTCATTTTTTTAAGGCAGTAATTGCTTTTCAGTAAAATGAAATGTGAATGCAGGATCAAATTTATTTATATATATATATTTGTATTTATACACACACACACATATATATACATATATATATATATATATATATATATATATACATACACATATATTATCTAGTTTTGTATCAAAAGGAACTAGTAGAAAGGATTCTTTCCATCTGTAGCTAGTGGGGTTGCTTTCTCTGTCATTTCAAACCATGAGTCAAATACAGGCAGAATCTCTTTGAAGCCTTCTTAAGTTCATACATTCTTCTCTAGAGACCTTCATCTTTGACAAGTAACCTCTCTACCTTATATTGGACATATTGATCCAGAAACTACTTGCACAACCAGCAGAGCATTTGTGATTTCCAAACCATGCTGGGGACTCCAGAGAGTTGCCCTCAGGTCTCTCAAGTAGGGTATATTGCATACAGACACCTCTGGCATGTGAGGGATATGCCCTGACCTCTTAGCATTTAATGTCTAGACCCAACTTTTCTGATGGTGATCTACATCTAAGTAACACTACTTCTTAGTGACTAAAAGAATGCTGCTGAAATAAATTCAATGATTCAGAGAAAGTTGTATATTAAGTAAAGAAGGAAACCAATTTATCAAA